>NC_143155.1:27474157-28074157 GCF_041381405.1 Jatropha curcas
TTAGTGAAAGCAACAAGGAACTAAGCAGAATTTGCAGGGTAAAAGTTAATCTTGAGGATCGGGAGAATGATATGGTTGAAGTAACATCGCTGCAGAGGAGATACTAATTTCAGTCTCTCACAATTGAAAATGAGAGAAGAAATTCAGAAAAAAGGTGCATCAGTCGTACACAAAACCAAAAAACATATAGCCATTCAAATTTTGGAAGGAAAGAAGCATAATTAACATTGACCATAAGAATATGTTGGCATTAGCAATAATGATGAATGAATAACATAATGATGGGCGCAGTTAAGCTTAGCATCTGAATAATATATTTCTATTTCTGAGCCCAGTGAACATTAATGTTCTACTGAGACAATAAAGACAACAAATACATGTGTTTGAGCACAACAATGGGGACGACTGTAGGCAACACACTTTTTGCTTTCTTTAGCAAGTGACGACTTAATGTCATCAGACATGAATGATACGATTTCTACAAATGGTGATTGGTGAAATGAGTGACGAAAAACTAACTAGGAGCAGATAAGTTGTTCACTCACTTGAAAACTAGATTATGGCAGGTGTTATCACAGGGGTACGCACAATCAATAGCTTTAACATCAACACGATCAAAATACCAATCTCCAACAGATTCTGCAATCCGCTGTATATTCATAACATAACATAATTAGAGTGGATGGAATTCTTATATGATGCGTATATAATGAAACACTAACTTCTATACATATGATTGAATTTCAACAATGTAATTCATTCTATTACCCAGTTCAGCCAGTCAAGGCTGTAAAAGATCGTAAAGGCCTTTGCAAAAGTCAAAAAACAAAAGAGCTAATTATGATAAATCATAAACTAATTCAATAAAATTACAAAATATCCTAGTATTTTGTGTAACTTATATTAAGAGATAACAGACATTGAATTCAATTACAATAGAGCTTTAAGCAAATGATGTCTTGCCCAAGAGGTAAGCCTGATGCCCTGGGACTGTTAGATCCCAGGTTCAATCCCCCTCCCTTTCCCCACCTTTAATGTAACTAAAAATTTTTTGTAATTGTGCTGATTCATTTCTATGTAATTTGTGACTTCTACCCTTAATGGATTTCTTCTACCCTTATTGGTGATTGTGTCAGTTTGCTTAAATATCCTTATTGTGCAAGTCCCCAAAGGGCCTTTAGTTGTAATATATCGCTTGTATGGAACATGCATATTTGGTTCTTTAGCTTATTTCTATTGTGATCCCTTAATAGTTATCTCTATACATGTAATACATGCCCAACTTCAAGTAGTTGCTAATACCTTTTTCTTTAGGAGGGGAGAATCAACAGCAAACCATGTATCCTGCCTCTCAGATTGGCAATGAGCAAAACATGAATTTATGAATAAGCCATTTTGAGCTGACATCGAAAAGACACTTAAAGCTTCTAGCATTTGATTCCTGAAGTCTGTTATGCAAAAGATAAAGGAGAAGCCATAGTATAAATATACCTATAAACATTTTCAAATTGAATAGTTCACTAATTTAGAAAACCAAGGATAACAAATTCGAATCAAAAATCACCTTGCAAAAATTGGATCTGTGATGAACTACATTCTGCATGATTTTGTTTGCATTCTTTCCAAGAACCTTGAGGATCAGCTGATGGAGGAACTATACTTTCTTGTACCTGATAAAGTTTAACAGAAGTGACTCAAGTTATTTAACATTCAGGAAACTATCTGGATCATGCTTCACGAAACATTTACAAAACTAAGGATGATTCTGCTTATCTTTGAATTTATCAGTTTGTTAGCCATGTCTGTTGATGGATTCTGGGCTCTTTCAAGTGGTTACAAACAGAGGTGAGTATAGACTAGGTCTTACAAATGTTCCAACTCATTTTTATTTATGTCTCAGATAAGTTGAAGCTGGCTGCATTAATCTTTTTCCCTGGTTTCTTTTCTTCCCAGTCTAGAGTTTGATATTCCTGGTTCTTAAATTCAAATCTTTTCAAACTCCAAAGGGAAAACAAGTCTGATCTCTCTCTCTCTCTCTTCTTCTTCTTTTCTGGAGCCATGGTTTCTAGGGATATAGCAGAAAATAAATTGTGGACAATTTATCATCTCACCATGTGGAGGTACTCGAGAATATATAGATATATTCTGATCAACAATGCCCCAAATAGCAGAAGGTATATGAATTGCCATTAGTAGATAAAGTAAAATATGAAGAAGAGTTTTACCTGCCATGAATCATAGGCAGCATTTAGAATAAACAATGGAGTCTTTATATTTGCGATCAAATTCTGAGGGAAGAAGCACTGTATGAGAGAGAGAAAAGAAAGAGTAATTAATTATGTTTTATCAAAGACAGTCACGTGACTGCAAAACAATAAAGAAAAGGTAGATGTTTACTGAAGTTGGATCCAGGTTGCTGGTACAAGTACTTGGCAGATTCTTCTGCACATTCTGAAATTTCATACTGACATCAATAGTTATTCAAAACTCAAGAGAGAAAGAAAGAGAGCGCCACAAAATATTGATAAACCCACATAAACCCTGAGAACAGAGCAGTCAGGTTCTACCAAAAGAATACACCTAACCATAATTTATATACGCATTAATGTAGTATGCAGAATACCTGTAAGCTAACTACACCTTCATACATATTCCGTAACGTGCGGTTACCAGATATGTCGACTCTACAACGCATTAGGAAAAAAAAAAAAAATTAAAATGAAAATAATATATACCAACTATATACATCAGTAGAAATCACAAAAGAATGAATAAAGAATTCCTTCTTACGAATCAAGAAACAGTCCAGCATCACTTAAGCATTTTACTTTGGTAGTTTGTGGAAACAGGTCCCTGAATTCATCACAGTGTAAGATGGATGCCAGACCTCCAGCAGAGCATCCAGAAAGAAGGGCCTAAAATATATCTTTTCACAGAGTGACTGGCAATGTAACATTTAAAATGACAATTATAAATGACATAATAAATTAAAAACCTGAGTGGCGTTCTGCATTCCTTCAGCCATCAGATTCTCCATAGCGACTGACCAGATTCGTTGTCCTCGAAAATAAAGCTGTTTAGCCTGAAAGAACGGTAGTTTCTAAAATCTGTACATTTGCAAGTGCTAATGCCAAAAGTCAAACCTTTAATCTAATTCACTTTCCTTCCATTACCAGCATTAAAGTAAGTAAAAAGGACAAGTAAATGATATTCCAAGAGAACAAAAATTTCTCAAATGAAAACCATTTTGCTGACATGGTTTTAATAGTGCAGAAGAGCTCATTTGATTTGTCTTATTATTCTATGTGATGTTGTTATTGTTGTCGGACAGTGAAGGAAATTAGAGGCCACTGAATCACACTGGTAGAACTATAGGGAGGATAATCCAGTAAGATGCTTATGCGTGTTCAATCAATAACTCAACTTCCTGTTCTGTACCAAAGATCAAAATAATATATGATCTAAGACTTGTTAAAGTTAGCATTTGTAGCAAGAAAGTGCACTTAAACATCGCATCTGAATATCTTAAGATTTACAGTTTCATTAAGAGATTTAATTCAATTAATTATCTTCAGCGTCAATGAAATGGGCATCTGAATATTTTAAGATGTACTGTTTCATTGAGAGATTTAATTCAATTAATTCTATTAAGCGTCAATGAAATAGGCATCAGTGTGCAATATTCAAAGCCTACAATGGAAAATTTTATATTTGATTACTATTAATTATTCTTAGAATGAACTGAGAAGAAATAGATACTTCCACCAACCTCATTCTGACCGTCCCCGCTAAAAGACGCCCCATCACAGTAACGGAGCTTGACCCTGTTCCAATTGAAGAAATCTGCAAGCATAAGAAAGCAGCATCCACAATAAGATCTCAGAATCCATAGTCAATATAACCAGAGCAAATGAAATTTCAGTTTCAGGGAGAAACCAGGATTTTCTTCTACTTTATTGCTTAATATTCCAGTAAATGGTAATTGCTTTTGCATAAACTTGGATGAACCACGGCGTGTAGTTTTCCGGTAAACACAATTCCTGACGGTATTGCACCACCCACCTCCCTGCACCAAAGTCCAAACCACCTTTTACTTAATTCACAATTGGTTCAGCAAATGATAGCTCACTTGAGCTTAAAAAACTCAATATTATAAAAACCACAATACTAGTACAACACTTCTCCTTAGAACCCTAGAATGCCAATATGAAAAGATTGTCTCAGATACCTCCAACTGAATAAGCCAGCTATTCTGACCTGATCCAACTCCACGATGCAAGTGGTAACCAGGCAATGTTCCATCCAAGCAGACTGGCATAAAAAGACATCACAGGAAAACATCATTTCTTAGCTGTTATCGACTATGAACAAAGATAGATATTCTCATCAAAAGATCAATGAACGGCACAGATGACCCAATTTTGTGGTACTCATATTGAATAACCAGCTGGTTATGGACATAAAAAGTAAAGAGCAAACAAATGAAAACTTGATTACACCACACAATGTGTGCGAGCGAGCGAGCGAGAGAGGTATACACCGTACCAGCTCCTTTAGAGTCAGCTCCATCAACAAGAGTGAGGTCGACCATAAGAGGTTTAGAAGCAGGAGAAGAAGGCGACGAAGCATCTCTGTCCAGATAAGAAGGGAATTTCAAATCTTCAAAAACATCTACAGATCCGCCCAAAAGTATCTCAACCAAACTACAGGCATATAAGTACAGAGTCAGTAGTGCCATCCCCTGCTTCATCTCTGGCTCAGATAGAAGGAATGGTTGAAATGCAGGGGATTATTCGGAACTCCAAATTGTAAAAAGGAAAAGAAGTCTGCCTGCTGCCTTATTTAAGCGGGGTTCGTCAATCAGAGCTTTTACTGTGTAAATGGCCTTCCTTGATTTGCGTCTGCCATTATTGCTTTTGTAGTATAAGCAAGTCAATATTTAATTATATGGCATAAGAGACCGTTGCTTTTTCAAACATTATTGTTCACTTTCTTCGTGAAATGCTCACCAAACCAAACGACATCATCTCCCTCTCTTTTTTTCTTTTCTTCCCTCTTTCAGGTCTTTTTCCATTATCTACTTGCTACGCTCTACAGCTGGTTTCATCAGCACACCGCTTTTCCCGTTCCTTTTTTTTTTTTTATTCTTTATTTCTTTTATTATCTAAGCTTTTTAAATTTGTTATTTTTGGACCTATTTTTTTAATCTTGAAAATGATAAATTTACTCTCTTTATCTATTGGCATGGGCTTGAATTTTTTCCCTCTTAAAATCATTTCGAAAATGGCGATTTGTCATTTGAGGGGTGATTTCGGCATGTTATTTGTAAAATTTTAGTCAAACTTGTGTGGAAACACGATTCCGATTCATTAGAGAAAAAGAAAAAATAAAATAAATTATGCTACCCAGGCCCAGGCCAATGCCCAGCCCCTTTTATTTGCAATAGCAGGCTACAAAATATTTTTTTTTCTTTTTATTTTTTTAAATACCATGACAATAATACATAAAACATAAAATCAAGATATTTGGTAAAGTTCCATTTAGTCAGCATTAGCCAACCAAAAAAAAAAAAAAAAAAAAAAAATTGAGAAAGAAAAGAAAAGAAAAATAAAGTACTGTTTTTAAATCTTTCTCATTTTTAGGTTTCTTTAACTTTTGTAATTTTTTCAATTTTTCAATAAGTTTTAATTGTTAAATATATATATATATATAGTTTTCTGATCTCTAATTGCCTAAATATTTAATTATTTTCATTTTAACTTTGAGGATTCCTTATTGTTAAGAATTGTTTTTTTTCCTTATTTTGTAAATTTTTTAATATATATAAACCTCTATATATACATATATGAAAGCTGAAATAATAAAAAAAAAAATCAAAGTTTATTTCTATACTCACGTTGCATTTCTCTTTTTTTTAGAAATTTTTAAAATTTTCTTTTTAATTTTCTACAATTTAATTGAATGATCCATAGTTTTTAGGGCATGTGATTGCAATCATTAATTTAAAAATAAAAAAATGGAAAATTTTCTAAATATCATGATTCTTTCTACATTCGCAGCTGTATTTCTCTTTTTTCTAGAAAATTTTGAAATTTTCTTTTTATTTTTCTACAATTCAATTGGGTGATCTGTGATTCTTAAAGCATATGTTGCAATCATTAATTTAAAAATATAAAAACGGAAAGGTAGGAAATCGCTGCAATTCACAATTATTGCCATAATTGACTTAAAAATGCAAAATTAATTGCTAAAACAATATGGTCAGTGTGAATTAAGCCTTTAAAATCGAGTGAGTGTGTGTTAATATTATAAATGAGAATGATATAGATATAATTAAGAAAAGAAGAAAGAGAGCGACATTTTGGTGATTCTTACTCATTTCTCCGTTCCTGGAGCAAAATTACACCTCTCATTCTTTAAGAATCAAAAAACCTTACATTGGCTGTTGGCGCGAATGGACAACTTGTCCTGCGCTTTATTACGTATCAAAAATAAATGTATAAATTCAAGGGGAAAAATATTTTCAAAAACCTATTAAGAAACTGAGTCACCGGATACTATCTCATTATCATCCTCTTCGCCAAACTGATAATTCTCGTAGACATTGAACAATAGGTCCCTGCATGGAACATCCGCTCCAAGCTTGATACAAGCCAAAAAAGCACCTGAAAGCTTTCGGTGAAGGCTGTATGCTTCTTCTGGAGGCGGTGTGAGCCTGTGCTTCAGCATTGTTGCCCCGAGATTTGAAACACTTTGTGTTATATTAGTGGATCGGAAATCAAATCCACCAGGCTTTGAGAACGGCAATCCCACAATCAAACCAGCTTGAACATGAGCATCCAGCATTATCTCTGACTCCATTCCTGTAAGGAACCCAAGTCTTCTTGACATCTCAATCACAGCATCCCTCTGACCATTTGCACATGCTACAACCTAATGAATATAGGTTAAAGTCAAATGTGTAGAGGTCAAAGGATGACGCAGGATCCAAGCAACAAATGATAGTGTTGCAAGTCTCAAATTTTAGGACAAACGTAACAGGAGCCACTGTAAGAAATGAAAACTAGAACCCCCATGCTCCAAATTTATGGGCCAGTACTTATTTTAACAAGGTATACAGTAACTTAAGCTGCTTTAAAGCTTTAGCCATTGTGTTTACCCAACTCTACAGTTGGTGGCGAGATAGGACGACCTATAAAAGTAGCTTTAATAATGAAATTTGTAAACTGAAGAAAAGTTATAGATAAAAGGATTACCATTCTTAAATAGTCATCAACAAAACTTTTGGGATAATCACGGGCTGCACCGAAGTCAATGAGATTGACAATTTTTGTGGCGTCATCATATAGGAAGTTACTCCAATTAGGATCAGTCTGTGATACAACAACCATAACACAAGCAAATGCCAGAAGTCACATTTTCAGTAAACTTTCTTGCAACAAGGACGGCATAAACTCAAAAGGACTATTCATACTCCTCAGAACAACCAAAGATAATGCAAGATGATCGAAAGAATACAGGGAAATCTAAAAAGCTTTGGGAACGTTTCAGAAAAGTGAAGTAATTTACTTATAATAAAAAATAGGAAAAATAGAAAGTCTTGCCTGCATGAATCGGAATACAAATAACTCCATCAATGTGAGTTCTAACAACTTTGTGCCAACATAATTACGAGTTTCTTGTTTTAGCATTGCCACCTTATCAATTGGAATTCCTGTAGCAAGCATAACACTTTTGTCAAAAGATTTGCCTTGAAAAACCTTCTTCAAATCTACTGACAAGAGGAAGAAGAATAAAGGACTTCAAAGGATCCAAATGGGATGTCCTTGCAGCAAACCCACCATATTATTAATTTTTAAAGAAGAGGGAGAAAAGAAGCATGCAATTATTCATCGACAGGTATGGTACATGTTATGAGCTCCAAAAATGGGTTAGGCAATTAAAAACACACATGCATGCAGGCATGAATGGTGTTTCTGTGATGAGAAAAGTATGAAAACATCATTTTACTTCTAACAAAGGTCATTGACGACCCAGCTTTCATGATCAAAACGCATCGACCTGTTTAACTAGAAAGCAACTTTAAAAAAAGACATAGTGCCATTACCAGAAATAAGTTCTGTAGTTAAGACTCTCTTGCAGGAAAGTTCATCTACAACCATTGGAACATAGAATCCCTCGGCACCGGTTAGTAGATTACGGAACCGTTTCTGGTTGATTGCCTCCAACTCATAATCACATTCACGGGATAATTCTTCTTTTGCCACCTTAAAAGAATACAATAAAGAATATTAGAATTCAATTCCAGCAGTTTAAGATCTATTTTCTCCCATCAATCACCATGGAGAAGACAGGAGACCGATTTGTTAAGCATGAATGAGTTATTTATACTTGCAGAACACAGAAAAGGAAAAAAATAGAGGCACAATTTTTGCAACAGATGATATAAACATAATGAGCCAAGAATTGATGTTAAAGTATCAGCAAGGTTTAAGAGTACATGCACAGTAGCTTCAGCTTGACCGTAGAAATATATTTATTTACATTAATAAATGAATGTGCATCCAAACCTTCATAGCTTTGTCGAGATAAAGTCCTTCTGGAATTAGGTTAGTATAATCTAAGAGAAGTTTCACATTCTCAATGTCACTATCAATGCTATTGGCAACACCAGGGTACTGAATTTTCATTGCAACCTGCATGCCATCCCTTGTCACTGCTTGGTGCACCTAAAATAGTTTCAGAATAGTCAGACCAAAATAAGGCTAAGGCCAAGCAATAAAGAAGTGTATGGGAACTGGATGATAGTGATGTTCTCATGTAGGCTTGACTAATAACATCACATCATCTGAAATATCAAGTGTAACTGTGTAAAAATCAAACACTATAAATCAGAACCAACATTTCAGTTTTACATATGAAGACTAAAAATGTACTTGAGGAAAGAGGGGATGCAAAGGACAAGATCCATGCATAGGACAGTACAGATTTGTATAGCATAAAATATTAACAGAAATATTACTTCTGTGTCTTCTGATAATTGTCAATTACAACCATAGAAAACCAATATTCAAACTAATAACTTCTAAACTCTAACTGAAAACAGAATATTGTAATAACTGGAGGTTTACAGATAAGAAAAAACTCTCTCCTTATCACACAACAAGAGAGTGAAAAAGTGGACTTAGAAATATCCTGCTGTAGTTTGTTGAACTGAGTTATTAAATCATAGACTATCTCTCATAAATCAATTCAAAAAGCCTACGGAGGTTGATGCAAAGTGAAAACAGTGCCAGCAGTCAAATAGTAGAGTGAATCAGAAGGACTAAGAAATGCAGTTATGTTGCATCACCTGGCCTATACTTGCAGCAGCTATTGGTTCATAATCAAAGCTAGTTAACTTAGTTGACCAGTCAGATCCCAATTCTGCATCCAAAACGCGATTGAGCTGGCTCCTTGGCATCACATCTGCACCTTGACGGACAATGTCTAAAGCAGCCAAGATCTATCAAAAAAATGAAAGACGACAATAAAAAGATAATTTATGGTCTAAGACATAAAAATATTATTAATTCCATGACAACTATGATGACAGTCGTTTTCCCAAAAAAATGATCAATTCCCATGCGCAATATAAAAAAGGTATAGCTTTATTTTCCTCTTCAAATTCAGCCATTCCAATGCACATTTTCATCCATGAAAACCTCAAAAACTAACGAAACTTTTGAACCTTGAAAAGAGATAGTAAAATGCAAATAACTCTCCATTCAGCTCAAACTACCCCATTATAGTCAATACACGTCCTTTTTCAGACACTTAAAGCCCCAGCCCCCTACAACCAATACATTTGCTAAACTGAATTATCTTGCATCAAAATTTATAAATCAAATAGATGTAAATTAATGAACATATACATACCGGAGCAGGAACAAGAGATTCATCCTGTATGCTCAGCATCTGTCCTAATTTAAGTGCAGCTCCACGCATTCTACATAGTGTGAGGGCCAAACGTTCCGCATTTCTTTCTGATAAAAGTGGGGAGAGAGCAGATTGCTTGTCTTCCGAACTTGGAGTGCCATACACAAGCCTCTTGGCAGATTCCTGAATGGTTCCCCATGCAAGCCCAGCTCCTAGACCAGCAAACCTTTTAAAAGTTATAGGATCTAAGTTAATGTTGTGGTAGAAAGATTGCATCATAAAATGCTGATTTTATTTTAATGGATCAGCCAAGTTTGTTCCAGATTCATCTTTAATAAAATTAAATCTTTTTGCTGATCAAAAAATATAAATAAAACTCACCCAAGCGCTCTGGTAAACGGAGTTGAAGGAACCCGCCTCTCCCTCGGCTTCCTCCTCTTCAATTCCGTCGCTGCCGCGACCATCTCTCCGCTACCAGCATTGCCTTTATCCTCCGAATTCCTATCCTCACATTCTCTCTGCAAACCATCTTTTTCTGAACCACCAACGGTATTCGTTGAAACCTGATTATCCTCAGAAGCCTTCGGTTCAACATCTCCAACGACATCATTATCATTGTGGTGATTCGCAATATTGTTATTTACACTATCATTTATCGTGAGCGGTTGAACTGAGCTATTCTCTACCACCTCCGCCGAATGGTCGAAGAAAACAACGGACTCCTTGGGCCTAGGGGGCGAAAACTCGCGAACTTTCCCTTTAGTAAGGCCTGATACATCGGTAACGAAGACTAGGGCCTTCTTGGAAGCGGAGGTGATTAGGGTTTGGAAATCTCCAGTTGCGGCGGCGTTTTCCAAAGCTGGAGAGCTTTTAGCGATCTCCTTAGCTACTAGAGAAAGGCCATTGACGAGCCTTCCCAGATGCTTAAACGAACTCATAGCATTGCGCGCGCGCGCTCGCTCGTTAACTCACTTATAGATTGGCTGCGTGCGATTTTGTATTTAGAAATTTTTTTGGTTTTGAATTTTGATCTGATGTTGGTTTGTGTCTGAAGGAAAAATGGCCTATAATTAGGCATGCTACGTGGGATCGATCGCTTCCATGAGATTTGGTGAGCAAGTCGGCAATTTATTTATTGGAGCCCAACCTCTGGCCCATTACAAAGCTGAGTATTTGGGCTTGGTCTCCTTAATTATTGGACATGGATTGTTTTGAATGAACGTGTTAGATTTAAAGAATGGGCTCCGATCTGGAGAGTGAAGCCCGATAATATTGTTGGCTTTAGATTTTCTGATGCACGTTTATGTCAGATTTCACGAACGACTTATCATTTTAGGCACATCACTTGTCGTTAAAGAATTAAAACGACTCTCCGTTAAATTGACATTGCAGACAGTGATTCTTATCCTATTAAATTATGTTAGGATTTAAAATTTTTGTTGCGATATGAATTGTTCAAGACTTAAATGGATTTATGACATTATTTTAAAAGATATTATGCTATTTTATAATTTATGTGCACAATGTGGATTTTAGAATTTAGAATTTAGAATAATTCCAAAGCCCATGAAGGCAAGCTGATACTTAGCCAAATAAGAAATGCCAATGGTTTTGTTTCGACAAGGTGGATAAAAGAATATTGCTGAATTTCATTTCAATAATGGAATCGGTATGTGTAAAAGAATCCGCAAACCTAAAACCTTAATTTGCAACAAGGCGAGCCAGATTAGAAGCAATATTGTCAGAATTGGACCGGCAACCAAATCGACCCTATGATCAGGTCAAGGTCGGACCGGATTGAATTGGTTCAACTGAATTTTTTATTTTTAATTTTTTAAGTTTTAGTATTATATATATTAAGTACAACAAAATTTATTTTCACAATTATAAACACATATGATATATCATTCTCCTCCAATATACCAAAGTAATATATATAAATGTAAATATTTTTACTAATAATTTCCAAACTTAAAACCAAATAATAATTCAACATTATCACACTGTTCAATCAACTTGAAAAATTTAAGTTTCTCAAAAACAAATTAATTTCCTCAACGCACAAACCATATACGAAATACATATAAAAATAACAACACTTTTTTGAAAATGAACGACAATATTTTTGTCAAAAAAAATCCTGTTTTTATCAATTGCTCAATCCGGTTTTTTTAAAAATCCGGTTCTTTTAAAAAATCGAGCCAACTTTATAATTGACCGGACAGGCAGCCGGTTCCCGGTCCCAAGAACGCTGATTAGAAGCATTTCCCAAGCAAATTTCATGTCCAGGACCAGTTTGTAGAATAATTATCTGCTCAACTCCCACAGTTCTCGAAAACAGAATCTGATACGACTGAATTGATGTCGACTGAAGTGCATGAAATTAAGAATCTAAATACTAAAAATTCCAAGAATTTGATTCCATATTTCAAATGCCATTTTTTTTTCTTATTATGTAATGTAATCTTCTTGCATGATTAGCTTCACTGTCGTTAATCAAATTTTTTATGATGTACGGACATATTTGCATAAGATAAGATAATGTGTGTATCTCCTTCCTTCCAAGTATATTATTATCATATCCAATAATATGCTTATTATATTCCATACACATAATCTCTCCACTACAACAATGCACCACTTATATCAGTAATCTAATCCGTATCATGGATTCCTAAATTCCACCAATTTGATGAGTTGTTCTCCCTCTGCACTACTACGGTGTCCGGAACAAGAGGCCACTGTTCTTTTTCACCAAATGGCGAAAGTGGGTTGGCAAGTCTCAAACAGAACCTTCAAAATCCAAGAAAATGACTGGTAACAGAAAGAAAGGATCCAACATCACTCTGCACATTTCAATTTTCAATAATATACCAAAAGGAGATGAAAATATGCTCACCACCTCAGACACAGTCACATAGGAGACGTGTTGGTGGGTCAGCTTATAGTTGAACTGCTATAAATGTAGCTCCAATGGCCGCTATTCGACCATGCATTTCTAATTTATCAGAGCTGTTATATTCATTCTACTGTTTAAGAGGTAGTTTTGCATCACTAGATATCGTTTTTGGCTATTATTGAATTGTATACTCTCAATTGTTATTATATCCCAGGTAGAATATATTGGGTGCTGATATTATATTCTAATTTATGTGGCTATTGGTGTTTGCTGATGTACTTGCATTGTTTTCGTCATAATTAATTTGAAATCTCTGGATATGCTGATAATATAACTTCGACAATTGGATACTCCCCAAGCTACGAGCACCATAAATTAGAAAGCCTAGGCATTTGGTTTTTGCTCTTCCATTACATTTCTGGATGGGTTCATTAGGTTACTGTAAGCCTTTATTTGTTCTATCTATCATTGTTTTTTCTAAGTTTTTCTGTTTTTCACATTACATTGAGTTCTCATTTTTCAGGTACTTATATGGAGATGAATCCCGAGGGGAGGGTCAATGAACTCAAATATGATTGCTTGCTTTTTGGTATGTTATGCTGATTTGACTAAAATCAAGTTGGATATTTAACTGAAATAATATATATTTCTGGTTTCTTTTGAGAGTTTAATTATATAAAGAAGCTATTTTTTTCATGGTTTTCTGGTGTATTTTTTTTGTTAAGATATGGATGACACTCTATATCCCATGAGCTGTGGTCTCAACTTGGCTTGCCGCAAGAACATAGAAGGTATAATGACCATAATTAATTAAGCACTAATCATGTCAATAATGACAGTCATAATAATATTACGGTAATGCTAATTAAGTTAGATGAATGACAGAGTTCATGTTGCACCACTTACATATTGAAGAAAGTGAAGTACCAAGGATGTGTTTGGAACTATACAGAGAATATGGAACAACAATGGCTGGTTTGAAGGTAAAATATAATTTTCATGGATTAATAAAATTATTCCTTTCTTTTTGTTATTTCTGTAACCTAATTGGTCTCAAAACTGAATTTCAGGTTCTTGGTTATGAATTTGATGATGATGAGTTCCATGCAATAGCTCATGGAAGATTACCTTATGAGAAATTGAAGCCTGATCCTGTATTGAGGAACCTTCTCCTTTCTATTCCACAAAGGAAAATAGTATGTTAAAAGTTTTGAAATTCTTTTTTTTTTTTTTTTAAAGATAAATTTTCTTTGCAAAACTAAAGATGGGATTTTGGTGTTTTCAGATCTTCACTAATGCCGACAAGGGTCATGCAGCTGAAGTTCTGAAAAGGTTGGGGTTGGAAGATTGTTTTGAAGGCATCATATGCTTTGAAACCCTTAATCCTCCCGTTAAAACTGCTAATTATACGGATGCATCAGATGACAAGAATTGTCACTCCAAGCCAAGAATCCTCTGTAAACCCTCTTTGGAGGCAATGGAAGCAGCTATTGAAATTGCAAATGTCGACCCCAAGAAAACTGTAAAGACTCGAGACTTTCCTTGAAAACTTTTTTTTTTTTTCCGCTCCATTTTAACCAAAAAAGAAATTCTCTCTTTCTCAGATCTTCTTTGATGACAGTGCTAGAAACATTGCAAGTGGGAAAGCAGCTGGACTTCACACAGTCATTGTAAGTTTTGCTTTAAAAAAAAAAAAAAACTAAAGAATAGCTTGTAGAACCAGGATGATATAAAACAATTAAATAAACATGCTGTTAACTAAATTATGATCTCAGGTAGGGAGCTCAGTCCTAGTGCCAGGTGCAGACCATGCCTTGAGTAGCATACACAATATCAAGGAAGCAATACCTGAAATATGGGAGGGTGAAGAGGAGCATCACGAGCAGGTTATCCAGTCCAGTGCAGTTGAAACTGTGGTTATTGCTTAGGTTTCTCCTTAGTTCACACATATACACATACACTGGGATATTAGAGTTGGAAGCTCATTCTATTTGATATGATTATGTAATACCATCCTCGACATTACTTCAACCTTAGCGGCACCAGGATAATGAAACCCGAGTTACAATTTATCTAGTAAAGCCTTGTTGTGCTGAGATTGTAAGCCAACATTAGCATTTATGTTCAAATATAAATAATATGTTCACTTCTAGCATGAACCTACAAAGCATAGCTCTAATTTCTTTTGACAAAAATGCTTTAAGTTCTGCGTACACGGTCCTAAATAAAACCTTCACGATCAAAAGGGTCATAGATCTTAATTAAAAAAATTGGGATGCACAATGCAGAAACAGTAGCAAAAGTTGTGGACCACTATCTGAGAGGAAATAGATCAGCCATCCATTGGTAGCTCACCACAATTGATAATCCTGCATGGTGCCCGAGGAGAATCCATCCTGCTTGTCTCTAGAGATTCAAGTTTTCGAACGACATCCATTCCATCAATGACATTTCCAAACACAACATGTCGGTTGTCCAACCATGGAGTCTACAAGAAATGAACAAAAACAATTACTGACAAAGATTTTGCTTAAATATTAGCCTGATTAACATAACAGAACCTATTTCTCTACATTTCAAAGAACATACTGCAAAATCAATACAAAACTAGGTCCTAGATATCCAAATAAACAAAGGATGAAATTAGATGTCGACTAGAACAAAAGGACACAGCAGTCAGCAATGAACTCACTGGTACTGTGCAAATGAAAAATTGGCTCCCATTGGTATCAGGGCCTGCATTAGCCATGCTCAATATTCCAGGTCCAACATGCTTTACTGCAGATGATAGCTTTAGTAAATTAGTACCACGCTAGTCATTGCCTCAAAAGGAACCCCATTAAATCACTCATATCAAAAGAGAAAACATGAGACTAAAAACCGTGAGATGGTGTGAGCTTCACTATTATTGTTCAGATTCTAGCAAATACTCACGGGCAAAGCTCTCATCTTCAAAGCTAGACCCATAAATGCTAACTCCTCCAGTTCCCTGCAGTCAATTATAGAACAATTTATGCTCAGTAAAATCAACCATCTGCTAATGAAACAGCATGCTTCAGGCCCAGAGGGAGGAAGAGAGACAGGAGGCTTACATTCCCTGCTGTGAAATCCCCTCCCTGGATCATGAAATCTTTAATGATACGGTGGAAGGAGCATCCTTTGTAACCATATCCTTTCTCTCCTGCATTTGAATTTTTATGCTGGTTTATCAAAAGACACCACATGATTACATCCAAAATGATGATGCTTTCACAGTATTGATTCCAAAAAGAGAAAAACTTGCCGGTGCACAAGGCGCGGAAGTTCTCAACAGTTTTTGGGACAACATCTCCAAAAAGGCCCATCACAATTCTACCAGCAGGTTCACCGCCAATATCAACATCAAAGAAGCACTTGGTTGTCACTTTTGCTTGAAGCTCAACATCCTGATACAACAGCAGGTACGTAAGGCACCAAAGATCAAGATATATGCAGCCATATCAAAGCAGCAGCTAGAGATAGAGGAATAATTCTATAGAAACCATATCCGATTCCAAAAAATTGCTTGTTTACTTAAGTCCCAGAAGAAAGGGGGAAAATAATCAATTTCTTGTTTTTCCATAGCAGACCCATCTGAATCTCTTTTCCCCATAAAGTACATTCTTGGGCTGGGAGTGAAATATCAATAAAGCTAGTACTTCCTAATGTTGAGTTAATTCAGATTGAGACATCATGGCCTGGTAAGACTGTTTTCTTGTTCTTAATTATATGGCAAATTCCACAACTAATTTCCAAAATCTGAGACCTAGTTCAAGAATTGATAAATTGCATAAAACAGATGCTAGAATACATATAGACAGCCATTTCCATTATCTAAAGCAGTTAAGACCCTATAGTCTATATCATCATGCAAATTCGTATACATAGCAACGAAATGAATTAAAATCTTGAGATGTCTGAATTTCAAAATTCTCTTTCATTAACAATGACAACAAATTGATATCATTGCGAACAAAATGCCAAGCAGCGAGATGACCAAATAAAGTAGTCACATTTGTCATTGAGTTGACACACGCCATTCTCCGGTGCTTAAAAGAAGGAGCTTTAGAACGCTGTACGATGGGTAAACTAATTGCATAGTTAGATCTTGATGTCAATGCTCTTCCAGCCAAGCTCAAAGTTGGAGCTGTAGATATCATACATGGCCTACTCAGACTTGTAACATCTTGACCACGACTAGCCTGCCAAGATCGAAATCAAGGGATGCAAATTAAAGCAAACAAAAAATGAATTAAAAGGAGAAGAATCAGGAGCACAAACCAGACAGATAAAATCAAATGAACATAAAACTCTGCAACCATATCAAACAAACAGCTTGAAAATAGAAAAGAACAGAAGAGTGGAATTTCTCACACACAGCAAAATTAATACATGGACATTTCTCCAGAAATTATGAAATTTTTAGCAGCAATATAAAGATAAACAAATAGAAGGCCAGAAACAATCGCGATTGCAGAAACGTACAGAAAATTAGTGCAATTGGATTCTTTAATGAGGGGGAAAGACTAACCTTACACACAATACTAAGGCTCTGCACTGTTTGCACTGAGAATGTGGAGGCCATTGGAAATGCTTTCTGAACTGTGTCCTGTGTTTTCTATTCGGCGTTTGCCTTCGCCGGTTAAAGATAAGACTCAGCGCGTTGTAGAAGATTAGAAGATGAATTAGGAATACGAGAAATAAAAATCTTTCTTATGTTGTTTGCGCCTCGTTTTCGCCGATGAGGTCTTCAAATTATCCGTCACGCGAATTTATCTCATGGGCTGGACACGTGCCCGCCACTGCTCAGCCCTTTTAGCATTGGGCTTGGATATTTTGGTCCTCCAGCTTCAAAAATCAAAGTCCAATCCCATGATTAGAAGAAGGATAAGATTTATCTACACCTATTATTGTACTCCTTCCGTGCATCAAAATAATTTATATTTTTTTAAAAAATAAATTATCAGAAACATTCTCTTGTTAGTTAAAATTTTATTTTGATTGATTTTATATATACGTATAAGAGTGGGTCAATGCTTCAGATATAGATAAGTGGCAAAGTGTGTGTTTAATTAACATTGCAGACAGTCTAATTCATTACAGTCTATTCAAGTCAAAATGACATGCTTGTTTCTTACAACAATAGCTCGACGTTGGAAGGCCCACTGGATAAGGTTTTTGGGTCAAATATTTTTTTAATTTTCTTTTGGGCTTTTTTATTCAATTCGGTAGTTTCCATATAATACTGGGCTTTTCATTTCGAAGAAACAACGGGTATAAAAAAACAGTTGCTTCTTCTGCAGTTCTACTTCCTTCCTCGATCTATCGCTCTCTGCATCCGAGCATAATAATGGTTGTTCATCGACAAAAAAAATTGGGAAGTATCAAATTTCAATGAGATAATCTCACATCCAAAGCGCATGGTACCAGGCGGGAGCATTGATTAGATCACTCCGTTTTAGAGAGCGAGCTTCCCCTATCCTGTCAGATGTCATATATTTATATAATATATTCATACCAGTTGACTAAAGGGAATTGGCCAAAGCTTAAGAAAACTTGCAAGCAAACACTCATATCAGATTACTATTTAAATATTCATATAATTTAAATGAGCTGTAACATGTTCAGGCTTTAGCTGACTTGCCATGAGCTTCTGTGTATTTTAATGAATAAGAAAATGGATTTTTAAAAAGAAAAAATCAGATTCCGAGATCCCTCCATTGGGAATTTTTTAACACATTTGCAGATCTCTATAAATAAAAGAGCTTCAAAGCCTTCAACCATCGAGATAGCAGCAGCAGCAACAAAAACATACAGAGAAGTTGCGGGTGGAAACCAGCAAAAACTAGTATCTTCAAGGTTTCTGATACAGATAGCCAGCTACGATGGACCAAGGTATATACAACAAACAAACCCGTGTAATGTATGCTTCAGGTTTTGTAGTTTCTTTTGCTTTTACGATTATTTGCTTATAGAGTAGATTTACGTTCATCAACAAGGCTGTTTCACAGGATACATTAATTCATTGCATATCAAATAATAAAACGAATCACAGATTTGATTATGGTGCTAGAACCTGTGATTGCGAGCTTACCTATTGAACGCGTTGTGCAAACTCGCCATTCTTGCTAGTTCATCGAATGTGGCTTCCTTATTAGCACTGTAACTAGATTATTCAATTCTAGGGTTTTTCTACCTTCATCACCCTTCTCCTTTCAATCGCTATCTCCCTCTACAGAATCCATCTAGTTTTGCGTTCGAAGTAAGATGCAAACACTCATTCATCTTTCCTGTCGTTTTTGTTAGGTGAGAAAGGACAGTGCGAAAGCTCATTTATCTTTTATATCTTTTAATATCCATTGAAATGTGTGTCACTTATACTTATAGGCATGATTGTGTAGTGTACTACCCATGTGTTTCATAATTCTACGTGGGCCAGCTTTGCTTTTTTTTATTCTTTTCATAATATTTGAGTTGCTTCGTAAGTATACGTGGTCCAGCTTTGTACTTTTTCGTAATATTTTAGTATCGTGTAACCATTCATTCCACAGATCATTTTCCAAGAAAATATCAGATTAGAAGATCCCTCCATAAATAAAAGAGCTTCAAGCCATCAACCATCGAGATAGCAGCAGCAGTAACAAAGACATACAGAGAAGTTGCGGATTGAAACCAGCAAAAACTAGGATCTTCAAGGTTTCTGATACTGATAGCCAGCTACGATGGACCAAGGTATATAACAAACAAATCCATGTAATCTAACTGCTTCAGGTTTCTAGTTTCTTTTGCTTTTATGGTTATTTGCTTGTAGAGTAGTAGATTTATGCTGAGCTGCTGATAATTCAATGATGATGATAACAACTTTGAGCGTATACACCATTTTGTGTTTACTTACAGAAAACGAAATAATTTTCTATTTTATATGAAAATATTTTTCTTAGAAAATAAAAACTATAAAACAGAAAATGAAAATTGCATTCACTTGATAATAATAATAAATTATATTTTGATTCAGAAACTTCACTAACATTATTTATAACTTCCAAAATTAAAAGAAATAAAATATTATAAAATAAATTTAGAAATTTTTTATTTAAAAATTTTAAATTTTTATTATTGGTTATTTATAATTATAATATAAATTTTTATTATTTGGTAAAATATTTTTAAAAATAAAAGATAATATTTGTTATAATAAATTATTTATATGTTACAGCATAATATAATTTTTTTATCTTATTCAAATATTTTTTATTTTTTTAATGAAAATATTTTATAAAAAAATTTATTTATAGATATTATAATTATAATTATGAAAATTTCATGTTTTAAAAATAAAAAACAGTTGGAAAATATATCTTTTGTTATAAAGAAAAATAGTGGAAAACAAGTTAAAACTATTTTTCAAATCTTAGTTAAATTTTAGAAAGCTGAAAATTATTTTCTAATTTTCTAAATAGACAACTGACTAATTTGAATATAAAAATCTACTTTTCAATTTTCTTGAAATTTTTTTTAAAAAACTACTTCAATTTTCTAACCAAGTTTTCTTAGGATTGTAAATAAAAATTAGATAATTTAAGTTAAGATGGCTTAAATTACCTGTTGGTAACCCATGGGCTTTTAAAACCCAATAATCTATGGAAGAGCCCATTTGCACCTGTCTTATCTATCTGGCTGCCAGGTTCCTTTCCGCAGAGATTGGAGAGGAAAAGAAATGTGGCTGTGGGTTTCTTTTGATATCTGCAGAGGGCGAAATAATGCGCGCCTTCGCTGCCTCAGGATATTATTATACCTCTTATCCTTGCATATTGCTTCAAGCTCCTACTGTCAACACAACCAATCCTTTACTTTCACCTTATAAATTTATAGGAATTGGCTCACAATCTTCTTCTTCATCTGTAACATCTCTAAAGCACCTCCTTTCCCAAGCCAGGCCCATCCCTCACTGTTCCAATACAAATTCCTCTTTAAGAGATGATGATGATTATTATGATGATGATGATGATGATGATGAAGATGGTTATTCGTTTGTAGGTGAAGAAGATGGGATATTTATTGAGATAAAGAAGCTTGGAAGGAATTCCAGGAGAATTCGGTCCAAGATTTCTATAAATGCCAATTTGGATACAATTTGGAACATATTGACGGATTATGAAAAATTGGCTGATTTCATTCCTGGACTTGCTGTTAGCAAATTAATTGACAAGAAAGACAACTTCGCTCGACTTTATCAGGTATTTTGTGTTCTTTAATTTCGATTTTGTTCTAAAAAATGAATCGAAGGCATAAAGAATTTCAATTTTGCTCTAAAGAATTATAATTGTAAGTTTTTAGTCGAGAACTTAATTGTAGTATTGCATTCTAATTAACAGATTGGGCAGCAAAAGTTGCCGTTTGGGTTGAAATTTAATGCCAAAGCAATCTTGGATTGCTTTGAGAAAGACATTGAGAATCTTGCTTATGGGAAAAAGCGTGATATTGACTTTAAGATGACTGAAGGTGACTTCCAATTTTTTGAAGGAAAGTGGTCTATTGAACAGGTCAGAATTGTTTGCTATCCTTTATCTGCCATCTGCATATTTATGTTTAATAGGCTATAGCTTTGCCTTATTTGAAAATTTTCAAGCTTCTTGGGCCGCAACTTGAATTGTTATTTAATAACATCACAGTTTGACTTCTGAATTTCCATCATTAGCAGTATTAGTATTTGGGTTTGACTCATTCAAAATCTTAGGCTTCCTTTACTTGCTTCAAACTTGATAGCATTTGGAAAACCATGTGGATTATAACACCAAATTGCAATGTGAAACTTGCTGCTATTCATGTAAATGCAAGGTTGTAATCTCTTAGCATGAAATTGTTATGCGTACATATATTGATCTTTTAATGGTTTACTAGGATGTGTTGAAATGCATAAAAGGGTGTAATGCACATGCATTTTGAAATACCCCACAACCTATGCCTTAAGGTTCCAGGTGGTTTAAGTTTTGTTGTCCAACATATATTACAATTAATTTGACCACCCCGGTTAATATGCAAAGTTCGACTGTGATCATTTGTTTTAGATGAAGAGAGAATAATTTGACACCTGCAAGCCTCATTGTTTGCACAAAATAGGCACCTCATACGATGCATTAACAAGTCTTTTACTGGAAAGTATGCACGTAAACTTTTGGTCTTAAAATTTTTTTTTTTTTTTTTGTTGGGTGCTTAACTCAAGTAAGATGATTTCAGTTCCCATTGGGCATAGAACTGGAATTTTCTTTCACCCTTATGGATTATATCTACTGTCAATCTTTAGCACATCCTGGTTTGGTTATCGAAAATGTTCTTTTTGGGCTTCCTTATCTGCATAACTGTGTAGTCTCTGACTCTCCTTTATATGTATTTGACTGGCCTCTATAAAAGATTCTCGAATTATTCCTACAGCATTCTTGTGAATGCATTAAAATCCTATTCTGACTTTCCTTATTATTATTGGTTGCATCTATGTATAATTTTGCCTTTTTTTGAAACTTCAGCAGTATGAGTAAGAATATTTACTCTGCAGCTATTCGACTCGTGAATGGATGGGTTTACGGTTCATATTAGGCCACTATGAGATTGATTACTAATATAAGCTATTGTCATTGAGTTGTATCTTTGATGGGGCTTGCCATGATATCTTCTGGTCTTCAAGCAGAATTCGCTGTTTGTAAATACAATTGCTGATTGCCACAAACATGATGAGTAATGCAGGTCAATAAACCTAGATCTGCAGACAATGATTTCTCAGTCGGTCAAGAATTTGAGACAACTCTTTCATATTTCGTTGAAGTAAAGCCTAAACTATGGCTGCCTGTTCACCTAGTTGAAGGTAGAATTTGTAAGGAGATACAGACGAATCTTTCATGCATTCGAGAGGAAGCACAAAAGCAGATTCTAAACACTTTGCCTCCACAATAGTGTCATTGACTTGACCAAATAATTGACGCAGACTATAATTGCTTCAGGTTCATTTCGTCTGACATTCTTGTCTTGTAAATTATTATGGAATGCAATTTTCTTGTCATTTCTATTGATACTGGGTTTAAATTCTTGTTGCTGAATCTTCATGTTTATGATATATAGTCGCTTTAGAAGGAATGTGATGATGGTAATGTTGATTTTGTTAAATTATTTAACCAGTAAACCTAACCTAGACTGCCAAATATACATGGAATTGTGAATCTAGGTTGTTGGTAGACATTCAAATTTCGGAATTGACAATAGCAATCTTGGTTAGGTAGGTGATAGGTGGCAATTTTGAAATTGACAAAAAGAGAAATTTCAACACAGTATCCTTAATGAAACATCAATTCCATAGAAAAACAGAGGAGAGAAAATGAGAAAGAAAAAAAAAAAAATCATCCCAAGAGGGAAACAGGAAAGTGAAGTCTAGGGCTACAACTTTATGAAAAGTAAATATAGCAGACCGCAATCTATGGTTTGATTGAACAGCAAATGCAAACTGAAATATCACTTTGTTACATAGTGCAGGAACTAGATCAGTATTGGGCAAGCTATTATATTATTATATTACGAGTGAGTTTTAAATTCTGATTTGCATTTTTGTAGACTTGATAGTTTATTAAAATTAAAAAAATAAATAAAAATGAAGTTGAATAGGTGTTGGGGTTGGCACAAACAACAGTCGAAGAAAGCTGTTGGTTTCCCAAAGCCAATTTGATTAGAAGAGTGCCACACGTTTGACTACAATGATTATAAATAGGCAATAGGATTCTGATGGCTGTTGGCTGCGCATTACTTGTCACGAACCGGATGCTACGGAGGTCGAAGTTGGTAACCTCTCGCTCTTCCATTAAGAACGAGTACACCACAGGACCTCATAGCCCACAGCCATGGCCCATCACCACCGCTAGAAAGTTTGGTACACGCACACTCATAACCACTGAACTGCTAATTAATTAGTACATTCTTAAATTTCACACCAGTTTAATTAACGGAAATAAATTCCAGTTTAATTGATTTTTTTTTTAATTATTATTTACCCATATCAATACTGTGAATTGGCAGAAGTTTCAAGTGGGACTGGGAATTTACCATACCAATATACAGTGATTAACTGATTATTATAAGATTCAAACATTCAAATATATTGAGAATTATGAATGGGTGTTTTTCTTTTAAAAAAATCACAAACCGTACCTATTAAATAAAATATTAATAATAAAAAGAAGTATTAGCAAAAACAGCATTATGAACCTTTTGGCAAGTGAAATGATTCATGTGCATGGTGATAACCTTTTGGATTTGTGACCCATTGCCATTAGATAGGGATCTGGTTGGCATGTTTGATTGGAATGAAAAAGGTTCCTTTTTTTAATTTATTTATCTACTTGTTCTTCCCCAATTGGAGGGTAGGGCTAGGGACTTGTTTGAATTGAGCAAACCCACTTAATATAAAAACATAATTAATGGATTTAGACATGATTCGCAATTAATCATCAACTCTAAGCACATAATTGTCAAAACCTAAGCACTTTTAGTAAGTGATAATCAACTAGCACACCATAAGTGGATTTGGAGGAAGAAAGTTGATTTACCCTATATATATATATATATATATATATATATGCAAAATTTTCAATACCCACTTTTGATGTAATTGTCGTCCATGTCTGAAATCTACTCTCACCATCTGTCAGAAACACTATTCATTTTTATTTATTTATTTTTACATGTTGAATTTTAAAAATTAAAGACCAGCTACAACATCTAAACAGTTGAATTTATTTATTATTACGAGATAGATATTCAATTAGTCAAGAGTCAATTAATCGTTTGGATTCCATATTAATTGTAAAAATTGTACTGAATTATTATGGATTAGCATAATCTTATGAAGAAGTATGTCTTGTTTTTAGCGTGTTTCTTATTTAATAAATGAAAATAAAATAAAAACTAATTTATTTTTTAATTTACCCCTTTTTTAAAATAAAGGTGTCCCTCATATTATATTGACAAGGGGTTTGGACGGATGTGAGAATCAAATTAGACTTTATGGTTTCTTTTATCTATTATAGTGTTTTTCTTAATGATAATGGCCATTTTCTGACTTACAGTTTTGTTCCTTTAGGAGATTTTGATTAGATTAATCCTTGGGTGCAACCTCCTAAACAACAAATAATTTTGCTGGCTTGGACTTTGGTTGAAGATGCCCACTTGAAATATATATATATATATATATTTATATTTATATTGGAATAGTTAAATATTTTTTAATTTTTTATCATTATTCTAATTATTATATGTGCAAAAATTCAGAAAGAAAGTATTTTAATATGTATAATAGAAACAGAAGC
The DNA here is from genome assembly GCF_041381405.1 of Jatropha curcas. Classification (NCBI taxonomy): domain Eukaryota; kingdom Viridiplantae; phylum Streptophyta; class Magnoliopsida; order Malpighiales; family Euphorbiaceae; genus Jatropha; species Jatropha curcas. The sequence continues at coordinate 27,499,340 of NC_143155.1, forward strand.
AATTAGTTAGAGTTGAAAAGGGAAGGAAAAGTGAGAGAAGAAGGGTAATCCCTTTATGCATCATGTAGTGGATTTGGTTAAGTGAAGCAATAAAGGTTGGGTGCCTATAGAGTGGAGTTGGCATCCTGTGCTGTGCTTATTGAGAGTTAGGCATGAATGTGACTTCACAAATATTGTTTTTGTATTTACATAGAGACATGTTATATGTAGTGATACCATCTATGATCTTTCCATTCATGGGCATGGTTATCAGGCACTGTATAAAAGGGTTTTTAATGTATGTATAAACTCTTAATAACTATAATCACAAATTTGATTAGAGTTTATTTATGGATGGATTAAACTATAATATATATATATTTTTTTTATGAAATTGTGATCTTAGAATTTTAGTCAAAATATAATTAACAAACTAAGGTTTGGGATGCAAAATTCACTACTTTGACTTTTACAACACTAATTATGAAATACTTAATTACATGCCAACCAGGTTTGGTATGATCGGTCTTCTTCATGTTGTGAATAGTGGGAGATCTCAAGTTGGATATTCTCAATTATACAAATTTTCATCAATTTAGGTTCCGTTCATTTCTGTAAAATAACTTGCAGAAAAATAATTTGCTGAAAAATATTTTCATCAAAAACATTTTCCTTGATAAATATTTTTCAAATGATTTATTTTCTGTTGTTTAATTGTAATATTAAAAATTAGTTAAAAATATTAACGTTTTTATCTTGTAAGACTATAAAAAAATATTAATAATAATATAAATTTGATAATTTAAAAATTTTACTGTTAAATGTAAAAAGAATGCAAAAAAAAATATATATAAATTATGAAAATCGCTGGCAGATGGTGGTGGTCGGTGATAAATGATGACTGATGGTTGTGACTATGATGATTAATAAATTAAAAATATAGATTTACAAGATTGCCAATATCCCGAAAATATTTCTCTCTCGGAAATGGAATGTTGTTTTCCTGATAATAATAATAATAAGAAAAAAAGATTTGGAAGTCTTTAACCGCCAATCAAATTCATAGTTTCAACTGAGAGTGTAGCTTTCAGTCCTTTTCATCAATTTCCATATGAATGACAAAATTTTTGCTCCAAAAACTGTTGCCATTTACACAAACACGTTCTGAAATATAATCACAGTTCATGAAAAGAAATTTCAAACAAAGTAATTACAGTGAACAATCATCTATAGTGACGGAGAATTTTTTATCTTTGAGGGCTATAGTCATATTAATTTAATAAAATTAATTGGGAATCACGTTCGTTAATCGCTATTTTAATAGTTGAAAAATCAGATAAAAAAGTATTTTTAGCTGCCAAATTTCTAAATTTAGTGTGAATAGTATGACTTTTCCCATCTGTTTGTTTTTTCTTTTTAAATCCTCCTAATTGATATTGGATTATATTTTGACTTTTTTGCATGATTAAGGAATGATTAACGGACAGAAAAAAAATTTTGGATTTGAATACATTTTTTTTTTCAAACAGAAGACTTTAACATTACACGGTTTGTTATCGTGCGGTTCGGAAATTATTTACCTACAATTAATACATGTGTGATTAACTGCTATTTTAACAGTTTATTACCTTTTGTTACTACTTTGCCATTTTTTTTTTTTAAAAAAAAATCGAATTGGTCCAACCAGCAACCAAGAATTGGTTTATCTCATACATTTTTTTTATTATCAAATGTAGAGAAATATTTTTCGTGTCTATAAATTGTTAAAGGTTAATGGAAATGCAACAAATCCTTCTTATTAAATAAATGACTACTCATTTCTCTTTAAAAAAAATATTAGAAATCAATACGTCATGTTGCTTATTTTTTAAAAATTACATATTTGAATATGGATTAAAAATTAGATTGACATTTTATTGAGTTGAGATGATATCTTGTAAAATATGCATAATACATATATCAATGATTTGATTGTAATATTCTTATAATTGATTTTATGTATCAGAATCTTTTGATATTATAATTGATTTTCTCTAAACCAATTGGTATTAGTAATTGTTTAAGGTTAAGAACCCACTGATTAGTGATTAGATTATGATAATTATGGTAAAACAAGGGTCAAAATTTTAAAAATGGTGGGCCCACTTCACCCCACCCATCCAATTTTGTTGATGACTATGATGATGATGATGATGATGATGAGTGCCAATTCATTGACTCCAACAGCACCAAAAGCACCACCAATCATTTGTAAGGAAACTTAAAATTAAAATTAATAAAAAAAAAACAATACTTATTACAGGAGCAAAACAAACCAAATCCATGTTTAATTACTCTGCGTCTCTACTTTTCAACTTTAATTTTAGTTTGATTTTTCTTTTTATTTTTTGATATTATATATATATATATATATATATATATATATATTTTTTTTTTTATGGAAGTTTTTTACCCTCCCAAACCATTTGAAAACCCCAAGAAAGAGACCCCTCCTTGATGAACTCAACTTTGATTCCTCATCATCACACCAAATCCCAAATTTTTATTTTACTATCACTCACTAAAACAAATACCCACATTTTCTCTCTTCTTCTCTTCCCTGTTTCCCTCTATTTTTTGCCTCTCTATAGACTGTAAACTTCAAAAGACCTCTTCTTGTTTTTTTTTTTTTTTTTTTTTCTTTTTTTTTTTAATTTTAATTTTTTTGGGTTTGATTTTTATAGTGGTAGATGGATTTTGAGGAGCAGTATTTGTGTGCTTGTTTCAACCTTATGGGGTGAAATCAACTTGGTTGTGTTTTTTATTTGGCGACTTTGTCAGATTCCACGGGGAAAAAAAGATAATCTAAATGGGTTTTGTGTCTTTGTTCCTACCTGATATGTTCCATTTACTGTCCCTTTGAGACTGTCTCTTAGATCTATTTGCTGCTCTGGTCGATCCACTGCTTTATTCTCGCTTTAGTGCACCCTCGCAAGGTCAGATCATCACATTTTAAGCTGTAGAACTGTTGCTTTTGCTCTTTATATCATTTTTGCAATCTTAATTGATAATAGAATCGGTTCAGTTACTCTAGCTGATTAGCTAAGCTCTTAGTTTTTTTTTTTTTTTTTTTCCCTTTGGTTGCTTTAAATATATAAGCTGTGGCTTCTTATGCATCGACGGGGTCTGGGTTTTAATGCTCGGAGCATGAGATTTTGATGATGTATAGTTACTTGAAAAGTTATAAGGTGGTTGGGGTTTTTAGTGGGTTTTTGAGATTTTGTTTAATTTTTTTCATTTTGTATTTCCTAATGGTGCAAAATGAGATAAGCCCTCCATATCAGAGGTCCTGTATCTCTTTTTTGTGAGGTATATACTAACAAAATGGGGAACAGCACTTCTCGTGTTGTGGGTTGTTTTGTGCCGTTTAATGGCAAAAATGGTGTTGATTTAGAGTTTTTAGAGCCACTGGATGAGGGATTGGGCCATTCTTTCTGTTATGTTAGGCCATCAATTTTTGACTCTCCTGCCATTACCCCTTCAAACTCTGAGAGGTTTACAGTTGATTCTAGTACCCTAGATTCAGAAACATTAAGTGGGTCATTTAGACATGACGCAATAGATGATCCATCTGGATTGCATAGGCCTAACAAGACTTTCCCTGAAACTACATTTAAAACCATATCGGGGGCATCGGTTAGTGCCAATGTTTCAACTGCTAGGACTGGTAACCAGAGTGCATTGTTTGCTAGTGACATGCAAGAGCCTGCTGCATCATTTGAGAGCACCTCCTCATTTGCTGCAATCCCTTTGCAGCCGGTGCCTCGTGGCTCTGGACCTTTGAATGGATTTATGTCTGGACCACTTGAGAGAGGTTTTGCTTCAGGTCCTTTAGATAGGGGGAGTGGTTTTATGTCTGGACCAATTGAGAAAGGGGTAATGTCAGGTCCTCTTGATGCTACCGACAAATCCAACTTTTCTGCTCCCCTTGCACGTGGTCGTAGAAGACCTCGCTTCCAGCATTTAGTAAGAAGTGTAAGTGGACCAATGAAAAATACTTTATCTCGGACATTCTCAAAACATTCAATTGGGACAGGTTGGATGCAGAGGTTTTTCTTGCATCCAGTGACCCAATTGGCCTGGCATGTCAGGGAGCCAAAGTTTAAACCAGAAGCTTCACGTAATGTTGAAGGAGGATCATCAGAAGGGGAGTATGTGAACAGTCGTAACTTACAATGGGCTCATGGGAAGGCTGGTGAGGATAGGGTTCATGTTGTGCTTTCAGAAGAGCAAGGATGGTTGTTCATTGGGATATATGATGGCTTTAGCGGCCCAGATGCGCCAGATTTTCTCATGAGCCATCTTTATAAAGCTATTGACAGAGAATTGGAAGGAGTGCTATGGGATTATGAAGATAAATCTGTAAATGATCAAATAGAACCTGAAAATACAAAGAGTCTATGTATTGAGGCTGGCTCAGAATCTGGGAAGGAAGACCAGCCTAATTCAAGTCAAGTAACTTGTTGTAGTTTAGAAGAATTGTGCAATCCAAGAGTTGTCGGGGGTCAATCTTCTAGATGTGAAATAGTAGAGGAAAGTGATAGTATTAGGGGCAGTCAGCAGCAATCATCTAATTTTGAAAAGTCCAGCAACTCAGGTTCTGATTCTGTCTCCATTCCAACTGCCAACTTGACTGGCCAAGGAAGGAAAAGTATGCGTCTGTATGAGCTACTGCAACTGGAGTCATGCAACGGGCTAAGTCCTGTCTCCGTCACTCTGGTTGAAAACCAAACAAAGAGTATGTGCAGTTGCCAGCCAAATTCAGATTTTTTGGATTCCAGACCAACTTTACAAGAAGAACAGCAAAGATCTTGTTCTTTGAACAATGGCAATGGAGATGGTCCTAATCAACAAAGTGAAGATCCCTCTACATCTGGAGAGGATGGAGGGATTGGGTTCGAATCTAGTAATCCAGAAGTCGCAACTGATCTTTCTGTTTCAATGCAACGACAGAGTACAAGAAAGTCCATTATCAGCTCAAAGATCAGAAAAATGTATAGGAAGCAGAAATCTTTGCGTAAGAAACTCTTTCCTTGGAGCTATGATTGGCACAGAGAGGAGGTTTGTGTTGATGAGAGAGTAGTAGAACCTCCTGGACCCATTAGGAGATGTAAATCAGGAATTATTGATCATGATGCAGTTTTAAGAGCAATGTCCCGTGCACTTGACCACACTGAGGAGGCATACATGGAAATGGTGGAAAAGACACTTGATAAAAATGCAGAACTCGCTTTAATGGGTTCTTGTGTTCTAGTGATGTTAATGAAGGATCAAGATGTTTATGTTATGAACCTTGGGGATAGCCGTGCCATCTTAGCCCAGGAAAGGCCTAATGATCGCCATCCAAATCCAAGTTTCGCAAAGGATGACATGAGGCACAGGAACAGATCCAGAGAGTCATTAGTACGCATGGAGCTAGACAGAATTTCAGAGGAGTCTCCAATGCACAATCAAAACAATCAGGTTAATATGATCAACAAGAATAGAGAAATATCCATTTGCAGATTGAAGATGAGAGCTGTTCAGCTTTCCACTGATCACAGCACAAGTATTGAGCAGGTTCAGTTCTTGAAAGTTTCAATCTAGTAATTCTCATGACGTTTCCATGATTGGTTATCTTTGAGTTCAACTTAAATATGCTTATTTTTAATTTTATCAAGCTACATTAAGATCTCTGGAAATTATAAACCAGTGTTCGGCAGACAGATTGGTATAACCAATATCTTCTCTTTTACATTTGTCCTTTTGTAGTTCCAGAAAAAGGAAAAGGTTACTTTTTCTATTTCAGCCATATCCAAGTTGTGTTAGATAATTGCATCAATGAATTAGAATGAAACTGAAAATTTCAGCACTTACTGATTTTTTTATGAACTGATTACTTCCACAGACAATTCTATTTGCTTATATGTTTACCTAAATATTGAGTTATACTATGTGCTTTTCAATGACGTATGGAATAACGATACTGCCAAATTAAAACCCAAGTGCAAGAGAATGTGCATGGCTAATATAAAATTTCTCAGCAATTAGTCGCCTGTGGATTTTTTGGTTATTTTGAATTCCTGTAGAAGCCACATAATCCAAGGATCTCATAGACCTCAACTAGATTTGACCTAGATTTGCGGAGTTAAACATAGAATTCTGGTCTTGTATTGCTATAATTGGAAATAATATTGTATCCATTTTTCTTTCCACAGGAAGTGATCAGAGTAAAGGCAGAACATCCTGATGACGACCAAGCCATTTTGAATGACCGAGTGAAGGGGCAGTTGAAAGTTACCAGAGCATTTGGTGCTGGATTTCTAAAGAAGGTTAGTAGATATTGTACCTTTGAATATTTGATCTAACTTTCCTATTTTTTGTTTCCCTAGGTAATTTGTGCTATTAAAATATGTTGGCCACAAGGCTATTGCTCTTTTTAATATTTCTGTGATTAACTACTCTTTAATTCTAAATAAAATTTTTAACTTGATATTTTTGTCTGAAGCCTTGAAAAAATATTTCTATCTTTATGTACAGTAGGTATGTAATTTATAACACTATGAATAATTATTTTGTAAAAGGGAAATGTTGAAGCCATTACAAAAATTTCCATGTCCTGCCCTGTTCTACCCATCCTATTTTTGATGCTTCATTTATAAAGATTCTTAAGTAAAATGCATCCTCCCTTTTGCGGTTCATTCAAGCAATGTCTCTATCTAGAACATTTCTGTATCTCTCATTTGCTCACATGCCAAAGCTTTCCATTTTCAGAAAAATATGGAACATAGTGATGAACAGTATGAAGATAATGTATATGCTCGATATGATATAATCCGAGTGCAATTCATCCCTTATTGTCTCCCTCGATTCTGTGTTGTATGCAAGATGACTGCTGGGTCCACTATGCAATATGTGGCTGTGTGTGCTGTATGGTTGAGCTTTCTGCCAGTAGTGTTTTCTCAATCAAGTTGGTGCTTCATTTATTTTTATTTTAATCTCATTTTCGGGTCCTCCAAATAATTAGGAGCTAAAATGCTTTGGTGGTTGAGTATTTGTGGGAGCAGCTTGGTGAGTGTTTATCATCAATTGAAAATGAGCAGGCAATGAAGCTGCAATGGTGAGAAAATTATTGCTTTCCAACATTGCTTGCATAGGCAGGATTGTAGGAGGCAAGGCCACAAACTTTCAACAGAACTGTCAGTTTCGCTGGGGGGCTTCAGGGATACTTGGATTGCTTCATGAAATATGAGATGCCATTATTGCCTGAATAGTTAGTCTTAAAAATCAAATTAGGGCATACACACGATATTATGATGGGAATTGTTGGGTGAGTTTCAGAATACGGAACCTAGGGTTGAAATATACCATTTTGACCTCAGCTATTTCCAGGCTGTATTTGGTGCTTGTCCCTATCTCATTGGTAGTATTTAAGTGTTGAGTGTGGGAAAGGGAGGAAGGTGGAAGGAAGGATCCTGTATTTGTTTATTTTTATGATGCTCATCCCTAAGGCAAGGTCAACCAGATGTGGCATATGGCTTTAATAATGAATGGAATCACAAAAATTATTCACAGTTTTGGGCAATAAAGGAGCTACCTATCCATATATATATTGCTCTTGAAGCAAGGCAGTATAAATGGAGCAGTGAAGCATGGGATGGACTGATATCAAAATGGATGTCACTGTGAAGATGATAATTGGCTTACTGGTTCAAGGTTGATATATGTACTGAGTTAAAGATTTTGCTCTTAGGGGATGTGAAACCTTATGCAGATTGAGAATTTTGCCTACATATTTGGCCTGGATGATTTTGAGTTATTCTATTTAGATTTCAAGTTTACGCCACTTAGTGAAGGCCCAAATGGTGTTTTATGTTGTACAATTTGGATAAGTATTTCATTGTTTGAGTTAAAGAAATACTTCATTTGTAACTTTCATTTGGCTCATTGGACACATGTGCGACTCTTTTGTATGACTTTGCAAAAATTTTAGTTCATCATCTGTTTGAATTTGTTAAGTATTGCAAGATTTGATCTAACTTTTTTTTTATTTAACTTGGTTGCAGCCAACCTGTAATGAAGCTCTTCTAGAGATCTTTCGGATCAATTATGTGGGAACTAATCCCTATGTTAGCTGCATTCCTTCTGTTGTGCACCATCGGCTTTCCTCAAGTGATCGTTTCTTGGTTCTTTCTTCTGATGGGCTTTACCAGTACTTCAGCAATGAAGAGGTGGTTGCCCATGTCACATGGTTCATGGAAAATGTCCCTGAAGGTGATCCTGCACAGTATCTAATTGCTGAGCTTCTCTTCCGTGCTGCCAAAAAGAATGGTTAGTGGAGTAAATTACCTGACCTTCCTTCAAATTCTTTATCAAGTTGCGGTCAGTTGCTAAGTAGCCACTATTCTGCATAGACCATATAGAAACCCTCCAACTATAGATCATTTTTATTTCTGCTTCTAATTTGCTTTTTCTTTCTGATTGAGATCCTCAAGCTAGCAATGTTTTGTTTTGTTGTTTCCACTAATTTTCTGTCATGGAAAATTTACAACCCTTGGAGATGGTAGTTCATATTAAAATTTCCAGGCAAAACTATTTTAGATGAGAATTTTCCTGTTTGGTACCAAAATAGAAAATGGCTTATATTTCGCAGTGTTCATATTTTTTACTTTTTCATAATGGAAACAATATACATTGTCAAGTTCGCTAATGAAGCTCCAAAGTGAAACAGTGTAACACAGTATTTCAAACCCACTTCAGAAAAGCTACACACAGCTTCTCTTGTCTTCCCTATGATGAATTTGTCCTAAATTTGATTTCAATGACTAAATTATCCTGTTAATACAGTTTGTTAAATGATAGGAGAGAGTAGCTGCATAATTTTACCTAAAAAGCAAATTTGGAGTTAGTTGCTCTTTTAACTCGGTCAATAGATTGGTAGTTGTTTCCTTGCACTGTTATTAGTTCTGGAATAAATAGTCTCTCTTTCACAAATTGAATTCTTGTTAATTAATGATGGCTCCTAATTGGCTGTTGCAGGAATGGATTTTCATGAATTGCTCGACATTCCTCATGGAGATCGGCGAAAATATCATGACGATGTCTCTGTCATGGTGGTTTCTCTTGAGGGAAGAATCTGGAGATCATCAGGATAATTGTTTTCACATGTGTAATCAATCATTGTCGAGCAAGGGGTAATCATTTAAAGAATTCCAGATTCAGAATCAATCTTTGACATTCTTTGGAATATAGAAGCTGTCTTTTTGTCAATTCCAATTCCTCTTTTCTGTTGAAGATTAGTTTATACACAGCAGGATGATCAATCCGGGTTGCTAGAACTGTTGCTTCTTTTTAAGTTTCTAGCATCCAATTATTTTGTTTGCCTCATTCATCATTTATCCTTCACATTTCCTTTTTCTTCTTTCTTCTTTCTTTCTTTCCCTTTTTGGGATGGTAAGATGTTAATCAAAAGGTTATTTTCATACTTCCTTTTCCTGTCCCTGTGCTCCCTTGGGACTGAACTTTAGTTTTAGTTTATTTATTTTTATAGGATAGAGAATCCCACTAGAATTTCAAGTCATCAGTGCCAGTTACTTGACTTTCTACATATCTAATGCTGTGTCTATACAAGCATCTAAGCTCATCTAATCTACGGTTAGGCGCTTTCTTAGAAATTCATTACCTAACTGCTCGCTTGTATCATTTGCAAGTTTTTGCCTTTGAGCTTGCTTTACTCGTGGATTTCTCGTACCCTGTGGTGCGGTAAATACCCGTTATTGGAAAGTAAGCTCGGTTTCTTCTTGCTTATTATTTTATTTCTTGGTCCGTCGGATTTGAATTGAGCTGGGGGTAGCTCTCTTTCCAAAGACTAAATATCTAAAATGCTTGGAAAATATTTTTCAAATATCTCTCTTTTTTTTTTTAATGTTTATTTGCACTATAAAAAATTAGTTGAAAGATATCAAAATTTTTAATTGACAAGACTTTGAGTGATTAGTGAATTAATAAATATATATTATTAACAAAAAAAGAAGTTTGTAAATATTTGAAAAATATTTTTTTTCTTTTAAAAGTGGAAAGTCATTTTTCTTTAAAATAATTTTGATATATTTTAGACTAAGAAATATCTTTCAGAAATTATTATTATTTTTTTTTAAAAGATGGAGCGTCAATAATATCTTTCTATTGTAATTATAAAAGATGCGAATTGATGGAAATATTTTTTTGTTTGTTATAAATGACTGGTATGGGAACTTTATTACCAGCACTGTTAAATTTGGTTTGTGATTTTCATAGTCAATGCTTTTGGTCGTCCCTCCTATAAGTGTGCGAAGCCGAAATAATTTTAAACCTCTATTTTTCTGCTTTCACCCACGTTGTGTAATAACAGAAATTGGGCCAGAGTGGGGGCCGGATCTCCCATTTTCTTTTATAATTGTTAGGTTGGTTAACCCATGTTGCTGTCGTATTTTTGACCCACGGTTTGCGTTAAAGGAATAATCATGGCAACTTTTTCATTCAACATGCTCCCTCAATGTTCCTAAATTATCCACCTCAACTATTACAGAATTATTAGCCAACAGATATCTTTTCATCTGGAATTATTTCAGAAAAAAATCGTGGCTTCAAAAACTTAAAATAATTTCATGTTTTGTTAAATCTTAAATAGAATCAAAGAATATAATTTGCCTATGCAGCTCAAATATAAAAATAACAGACGAACATAAACTAAATGGTTTGTTTTAAATAAACACAAACTCAGAGACATCAGACAGACAGAATCCTGCAGTAAAAGACAACCATACGACATGACAGGACTATTGAACCACCGGTACACAGCTGCTTCGCCAAACCCTTTTCCAAACCACGACAAGAAATTATTGGGCTAAAGTGGCGGTGGTAGAGATGTCCATGTCCTATCTATATAGGCCCCATTTTTACCTGTTCCAGTTTGGCGCACATATTTTCACTCCGTTCATTTTTTCAGATTTTGCACTTTTGTCATTTGTCACCTAATCTTTCAATGCTTTCCTTATTGGCGACATTATCAATTGCTTTATGGATAAGTAGAGTTTTCATATATGCCTTTTTTTGTGCTTTAATTTCACATCTTTGATCTCTCTCTTTCTAATCAACCATGTCTTTAATTTAATCATACACACTATAAAATGCGCAAAGCTAGTCCGTCTCATCACAGACCACAATTTTCTTATTCTTTTCCTTTTATGTCATAGCTTTTCTTTTTCCTGTCTCCTTCCTACCCGTACTATTTCTCCTTCTCAAATCCAAGCATGGCAGCTACTTTTCTCAAATATCTACTCATTTTTGCTACCCTCTCCTCCACCCTTGCTTATGATCCTGACCCGCTTCAAGATACCTGCGTCGCAGATAAATCTTCAGGTATAATATTGGTTTTTCTTTCATATTGCTCTGACTGGAGTAGGTTAGTACAATTTTTATGGTCCTTGTAATTTGATGATATATATATTTGTATGTATGCAGTTGCGAAATTAAATGGGTTTCCGTGCAAACCAGAGGCTAATATTACAGAGACAGATTTTTCGTTTGATGGTTTAGCTAATGCTGGAGTTGTGAATAATTCAGTAGGATCATTAGTGACGGGAGCTAATGTTGAGAAGATTCCAGGCCTGAACACTCTAGGAATATCTCTGTCCCGCATTGACTATGCTCCTGAGGGGCTTAACCCGCCGCACATACACCCACGCGCCACCGAAATGATATTTGTTCTAGAGGGTGAATTGGAGGTAGGATTTGTCACCACTGCTAACAAGTTGATATCAAAAATTGTGAAGAAAGGTGAAGTTTTTGTCTTTCCCAGAGGTTTGGTTCACTTCCAGAGGAACAATGGTGAGGAGGCAGCTTCTGTAATTTCAGCATTCAATAGTCAATTGCCTGGAACCCAGTCCATTGGGGCGACACTTTTTGCTGCATCTCCACCAGTCCCCACCAATATCTTGACTAAATCTTTTCAAGTTGGCACCAAGGAGATTGAGAAGATTAAATCCAGGCTTGCCCCCAATAAGTCTTGATTTTCTTCCTTCCTTTTTTCCAAATTTTTCTTACCCGAATAATACCATCGAACTAATGTGAGGGATATGGATAATTAATTATCTTATGTATATATATTCTCTTATCATTGCAATAATGGAACTGAATATATACATAATTAATGATATATTTGTAATTATATTTTTCTCTTGTAATTTGATTTTATCCATGAAAGTGTTGAGTGGATGTCATAGCCTAGGAATCACCATTTTCCAATTGATAGGAAAGGGCAAAGCACCATGATGGATCCCGATCCTAAAAACAACAAAGCAGGCATGAGTAATCAAATGAAATAAAGCCACAAATATGTATACATATAGTTAACTGTATTAAATTAAATTTATTATTATTTTTTACTCCTTTTCGTTTCTAATTATATATGTTAACCCTAGAATTCTATATCTGCCATATATGATCATACAACCGTTCTGTGAAAAGGGTAACAAATAATTAAGAACATACGGTACAACTACAAGTACCAATGGAATTGAACATTGCTTTGGAAGGACTGCCCAAACGCCCAATTAGAAGGCACCACATTATGAGCAGTGACCTTACGCCCGTCACTTGCTTGGACTTTAAACGACAAGCTCTGTCCATTCAGGTAGCTTAGGCTATGCCTGTTAGCTCCCCAATTTCTTGTCATTAATTCCCAACTCTTCGATTTTGAACCTTTTACCCATACTTTTGAGATATCTCCGGCTCCGCCTACATTTGATATTAGCACTAGCTCAAAGTAGTTCTGTTCATGCATGGTAAATCTTAATTATGCCTCCCGCTTTGTGGCATGGCACCCTATGCAAGTAACCACATTAATTAATTATCAGTAATCATATATAGATTTCTTTATTTTTCCTCTTTAATATTAATTAGTTAGAATTAACTCACCTCCTATAGAAAACAGGTACGATTCCATGCTCTGTACTTGGCAATACTCTTAAAGGCAGGTTGAGACATGTCAAAGTGTGAGAGTGGAGGGTTGCACCATCCTCCATTGTCATTAGCAAGAGCATAATTTGGTGGGCAGAAATTTGTAGTAACTGTGATGTATGTGCCCTTTAGGCACCATTCGGGGTCTCTAGTAGAATTGCAGGCAATCTGATAGCACCCACCGGATGACGCGCCATTGTTGAACAAAGCTGTGCTCAATGCAGCAGTTTTGGTTCCGTATCCGTAGTTATAAAGATGTCCATATCCACAGGCACCGCCTATACATACGTATGATATGACAACATTAAAAGTTTAAGTATTTTGATTTTTTCAAAAAGCTTATTAATTAACTATTTTGATGAGATACAGAAGATTGCTTCCGAAATGAAGACTTACCCATTGTACCAGAAGCGTCACTACCACCATAGAAAGTTGCATGGGCTTGATGCCAAATCTCTGAGTTTGCGTTTGGTTTTGCGGGAAAAAGCCCTAGCAATATGAAGATAAAAGCCACCGCCATTTTTGTATCTTTTCTTGTCAGAGGAGATATGTAACTTTTTTTCCCCCACTTTTTTTGAATATAGTTTAAAAGAATATACTTATAATTTGATGGTATCAAGATAACGGCTACTTAAAATAAGTCATAAAGTCTTGTTTGGTAATAAAATATAGATAGGGTTCAGGATTATGATTACAATTACATTTAGATTGTATCTAGTTAATCAGGAAGGAAATGTATCATCATATTTGGATTAACCACATTTGATCATTTGAAAACAAATAGATGCATAGATATTTATTTCCTATTAAGTAATTTTCTTTGATATATGTATGTTTATTTCCTCATCGTTGAAAAATACTCTAATCTGATTATATAGAAAATGAAAAAAAATCAACCGCATCATATTAATATAAAATTAAATAAAATAATTTTTTTATGATATATTTTTCGAACGAAAATGTTAAAACTAATAATGATGGCTTTTTAATTTCTTGTTAATACATCGACTTCCTTGCTTTGATATGTGAAATAGCTATAATTTAATAAGAATAGTTTTATAATAATTAATAGGAATAGTTTATTATTTATTTAATCTTTAACCTTTATTGTCATAATAGTAAATTGTCAACAGTAATTTTGTCGCCAATGAAAAATTGATAAAACGAAGAATTAATAACAAGGAATCTCATTTATATTTATCCTTTGATTTTTAGGGTTAAAGCAAACATTTAATATTTAAAATTTTAGTAATTCTAATTATATATATATATATATATATATATACACACACATATATATTAAGTTTAACTTAATAAATTAATTTGATCCAAAAAAAAAAAAAATTCATCGTTTAAGATTGATAATGCAACATCACTTACCAAGGAGATATCTCTTATATAAACCAGAAAGGAAAGCCAATTATCATAATTTATTTATAATATTTAATAACATGAATAATTTAAAGCATTAACTATCTGATTCGTTTCGCTAAATTAATTAATCACATGATCTATCTATATTCTTCTTCTTTCCTACTTATATATTCCCTTTTAAAATTTTAATCACTTATGTAAAAAGTTTTCAAAGTCAACATTATTATTAGTCTTCCATTTGATAATATTTTTATTTGCATAAAATACAACCATAAAAAATGAAACTATATACATACATATATATATATAGAGCATGTGCATTTGCTGGTCTTTTGCTTGGCTAGTAGCAAAATCTTGGGTAAAGTACAAGTTTTTGCATGCATTAGCGAATTGAAGTTTAAGCTTAGTTTCCAGTTTTTAAGCTTCTCAAACAATTTCAGACAGAGTAATATGATTCTATTTTCCACATATATAATTAATTTTCATATACTTGGTTGGTGGGCTTCATTACCGACGCCAATGCCACAGCCAAGCTACGTTCATAATCATACAAACGTTTCGTTGAAAGGAAAATATATAAGCACATAGAAACTTTGATAGACATATATATATATTCTAGTTGAACTGAACATTGGTTTTGAAGGACTGGCCAAACTTCCAATTAGAGGGTATCACGTCAGGAGCTGTGAGGATACGTCCGTCGCTTGCTTGGAGTCTAAACGACAAGCTCTGCCCATTCAGATAGCCAAGGCTCTGCCAGTTAGCACCCCAGTTCCTTGACATAATTCCCCAGTTATTTGATTTCGACCCTTTTACCCATACGTTTGAGATCTCTCCAGGTCCTCCTACATTTGATATTAGCACTAGCTCAAAGTAGTTACTTCCGTTTATAGTAAATCTTATGCCTCCACTTCTCTGGCATTGCACCCTATACGCCAAATTCAAGTAATCAAAATAATTACTACTGATCATAGAATTATTTGGCAAGATTTCTTTCTCTTTTTTTGTCCTTTTTAATTAATAGGAATGAATAAGGATTGATTATTTAGATTTTAGAAGTCACTCACTTCGTATAGAGGATAGGTACGATTCCAGCACTGTACTTGGCAATAGTCTGAAAGGCAGGTTGAGACATGTCAAAGTGAGGGAGTGGAGGGTTGCACCATCCTCCTTTGTCATTGGGACGATTATAATTTGGTGGGCAGAAATTTGTAGCAGTAATTGTGATGGATGTACCCTGGATGCACCATTCAGGGTCTCTGGCAAAATCGCAGGTAATCTGATAGCATCCACCGCATGCTTTGCCATCATTGAACAAAGCTGTGCTCAGTGCAGCATTTTTTACTCCAATGCCGTCGGTATAAAGATTTCCATATCCACAGGCACCGCCTATATACACATATATGTATATATAAACATAATACAGTAAAAGCTTGTTAATTATTTCAATAAGGAAAGATTGGAAATGGAGACTCACCCATTGTACCATTACCGTCACTGCCGCCATAGAAAGTTGCATGGGCTTGCTGCCAACTTGCTGATACTACATTTGTTTTCGTGGAAAAAAACCCTAGCGTTACGAAGATAAAAGCCATCACCATTTTGTTTTTTTTCTTCTGAAAAGAGATCCTTAACTTAATAGTTTAGAAGAATATATTTGACCATGATAATTACTGCTATTTATAATAAGTGATAAGGTCTCGTCTGGTCATGAAATATTTTTTTACTAAATATATAAATATTTAGTGGTAATATGACAGGTTATTTTGGTCCATTTAGCCTCCTAAATGAATAAAAAAAAAGAAATATTCTTTCATTAAATGCAGGATTATTATTACAATAATGTTAGCTAATTAAGTTGATTACTTAATCCTTAATTGGCTAACATATTTGCCAGGTTCATTACGTAATCCTTAATTGGTTAACATATTTGCCAAATGCTACTAAAAATTGCACAAAATAATATAGCATCAAAAATCTTTTTTTTTTTTTTTTGTTGCAAACTTAATATTTTTTAATTAGTCATGAAAAGTCATGTTGTCTTATTTGCATTTAATCTGTATATTTGATATATTATTTTTTAATATTTTTAAAGCGTCTTTTTAGTGAGATGAATCTAATTAACAAGAAAGAAAATCTAATTATTATATATAAGCATTATCATAGTTTATTAACTTAACTGCATTGGATATAATCATATGGACATGATTAATTATAAGTGTATTCCTAGGATTTGACAATTTGTTAATTATAAAATTATATGATACAATAATTTTATATATTACTTTAAATTCTCTTTTTAGATTTATTTCAAAACAAATCATTCATATGCTCAATTAGCAAAATTATAGAGTAGGTAAGTAAAATTATCAATCTTTGTGCTCCTATATATATATATATATATATATTTAAATAATTAACATCAATAATTCATACACAATAATGGAAACCGATTGCTTATCAAGAAATTAAAATATACTTCAAATAGATAAGATACGATTAATTAATGTAAGATATGATATTATCATGCGTACAATTAATGTATTTGGTCATAACTAGGGTGCCATATTTCATGGCATGTTCATGATTCTATAGTAGCAGTGCCAACTGTCTATACTGTTGAAGTGAAGAGAGAACTTTTCCTTCATCCAATGAGGGAACTATTAACCATTCAAAACGCAAAATCTAATTTGAAAACGCAACTTGCAATTGCAATTGCAGTAGTTAACTATATGCTCGGATTGACTAAAGTAAAGGAACATCTAGTGCCAATCTCTTGGCTAACAATGATAACGGATACCAACGATACCATAGAAATCGTGATTTTCCTGCTCTTAGACAACAGTGAACTGACAAATATACTGTTTATTATACTTATATTGTAACGAGGAACTATGCTACTTTTATCATTTCTTTTGCCTGTTTTAAATCAGGGAAATCTCGTAACAGCTTTTGCAGCAACAGAGGTGATCCTAAGAATCAAATATTATATCCAGTTTGTGAACAACCAACATTAAGGAGACACGCCCCATCCATTTGACGCCAAGCTAATCTCATTCTTCTCACCTGTACATTGTAATCAAGGTGTAAGTTCCTTCGTAAGGTTAAATTGCACTAAGCATAAGTGAGCAATCACAAATTGGTCAGTAAGGCCTAAAGTTTAAGGCTGCAGAGAAGCAAGCGTAATATTCAAAATTAGCGTTGTTAATAGTGCCATAATCTTTTTATGGGCTTAGCTCAATTCAAAAGGTTTCTAGTTAGTGTTGGAATTTCATTTCTACTCAAATGCTATCAGCCTCCGAGCACTAAAGGAAAAACCAACACTTCCAAGTTCAATCCTATCTTCCTTCTCCATTTTGCAATGGTACTTGTAAAAAAGGATGATGCAAAAATCTGCCAAAGGCATTTTGTGGAGTATAATGCAACCCAACTGCCCTGCCATACCATCTATGTAAACAAGGTGTCCACCAAATGTTGATGACAATAATTCAGGACACCTGAGCTCAACCTAATGACTCTTTAGCAGCTCAAATTCCAGAGCTAGCTTCTGGGAAGTTGTCTTTTTCCTACTGAAGGATTCTGCATTTTCTATGATCACATTACATCAAATCCATTTCTGCTGGTGAACTAAAGTAGAATCACATTTTGAAATACCTTCAGGAATCAATGGAAGGGTTCTGAAGTAAAAATCTAGCGTTGTGCAAGACAGCACTGGCCTCCTCATTTGAGGCATCAAGCATCCGTAACTCTTTGATCTCCTCCTGCCATTTCTCCATGTGTTCCTTATGCAGCCTGCAGACAGGAATTCTTAATACAGAAACATGTACGAGTACAGCAAGGTATACATTTTATCATTTGCAACTGACATGATCAGTCGCTCTTCAAATTCATTACTCATCTCCTTAAACATAGCCTTTCCTGATTCTAGTAGCTCAGACACCTACATGAATCAATGACAGCATAAAATTAAATCATGTTCTATAAGAATTGATCATGGTCCCATCTCAAACTTTCAAAATCCATGGGCATTTCAACTGAAAGAAGAAATAACAGCTGATATTTTACACAAGGAATCATGGATTAATGTCAGGCAAGGTACATTATTCTATGTGCATTTCAAGTCATATAACAAATATAATTGACCATAGCTACCATTTGAGTGAAGTGTTCAATCTTCTCAAAAATGTGAGCAATATTAAGCTCCACCTCTTCAGATCCCACAGTGTGTATCTCAGTCTCATCCTTTTCTACAATCTCTAGAGCTGCCGCATCTGTCACCTCCTGTTCTTTCTCTTCCATCTGAGAAGCATAAAAAATTAATTAATTGCTGTCCTAATGAAAAGCATGACTAATGTAACATAACAGGTAAATGAGCCATACACCAAGCTTAATACGCTTCCTCAAAATTTCATCAGCTTCGCTTTCCATTTCAGATTCTGAAGTTCAAAGCTACATGTAAGCAACAGGTCTTTCAGGAAGCAGTTAAATTAGAAAAAACAGAACATGCTGAGAGAGAGACAAAGAGAGAGAGAGAGAGAGAGAGAGAGAATAAAGAAGCAATATGTGGCTCTTATATGAGCGATAAATCAATTACTTCGTGAATACAAACCTTAAAGCAAATTGAACACGATTAATCCATTCCATATTATTGAATTAAAAACTTAAGAAGACAAAACGAAATTGAATTCCCAGAGATTGAAAACCAGAATCGGAAAGGACTAAAAAGATAGTGCCGCTCATGATGATAAGTCATAATGTTGGTTTTAATTCTTTACCTACAAAATCATGTTCTCTGAGTTCGAAGAAAAATGGTCTTGTGGGACTTATCGATCAAATTGCGCAAATGAAACTGATAAATCATTACCTCTCAAGTAGAATCAACAATCAGATCTACAATTGAACTCCGAGAGAACTCTTGCCAGCGACTAGCGAGAGAGAAAAGGAAATGCAATCTGATTTAAATGGGATTGTTGGATTTCAAATTGCCCAACTTCTTTTGGAATTCTTCGGACTGCGCGGGAATTTTCACGCGTCTTCTTCCCTCAGCCTTCGGATAAAGCGGGGTCGTTTTACTTCCCTCGCTAAACAGTTATATGTGACGGTAGGAGAAAACGAGACTGTGTTGGTTACTAGTATTTGTTAAAGCCGTAAAGACGGCGTGGTTCATACGCGTAACACAAACGGTGTCATTTTATCATTGGGCCAAGCCCAAATACGAGAATATACACGGTAGCCTAACGCTTGGTGACGTCGGCACCAAATACAGTCATAAAATAATCAGGTCACGGTCTCAATTATACATTGACCGTCTTACCCAATAATCTTCTAACACGTCTTCTCCTGGAAGCTGAAACTGAACTATCAGGGAAATAGTAGCTCCACGTGTATAAAAGGCCAAAACAGCCACGTCATCCAATCAAACGGTGGGACGAAAAGCAGTTTTTAAAACCTTCACGCGCTCTGCCCCATGCGAAGAAGAAGGTGACTGAGCTTCGAGGCTGTGCGTTAATGGATGATGTAGGGACTGGGGAGAATGTTTTCGAATTTAAAATGATAGTGGCAAAAGTCGTAATTGAGTGGAACTAAAAGGTGTTAAAAGTAAAGTTATCGTCTTATTCTACCGGTAGTCTGGTACTGGAGCTGCTACTACTAGTGTCGAGCGCCTCAGTATCAGTGGAACAAAGAAAAACTAAAAAAAGGAGTTTAATTTTCATTTCATTTAACTTTTTTCGCTTTGGAATTTTGCAATTCTTCCTCTCGTATACTTGACGTTTCACTGTCATTTTTTTTTTTTTGACACTCAGCTTGTTTTCATTTCACCAACTAGCACACCAACCACCATGAGAGACCAGAAGTTTTTGCTTCTCTTCTAAGCTTGGAAGAGAGGCTTTGAGCTTCTCCTTCTCCTTTCCCTCACTTGCCATCTCTATTTTCTTTAATTGGATATATAAACAAAAAAAAAAAAAAAATGCCACCCAATTGTGATCATTACCATCGTTATTGTGCTTTACTCTATGAACTATTGTCTCCCGTGGTTCTTGTTCTAATTGTATACAGCTCTATTAGTTTGGCTGCGTCAAGCGGAGATGATAAACGGGCATTGCTACAGTTCAAATCCGCCATTACTAGAGACCCATTAGGGCTTACCTCTAATTGGAACCCTAAGGATTCAGACCCTTGTTCATGGCATGGCGTTACCTGCGACCCTCTTTCCCGTCGAGTTACAGCACTCAATCTCTCATATAATGATAACTCTATCTGCCCTCTCGTTTCTCTTTCTTCAACTTCAACTGCGACGAATGGTGGTGGAGTGGTAGGTAACTTCTCTTTACTCTTCCCTTGCTTAGGGTTTAACAACGACTCCTTACCAAAATTGGTTGGCAATTTGTCCCCTGCAATTGGCCAGCTTTCTCAGCTTAGAGTCTTGTCTCTTGGTTTTAATGGGTTTTCTGGGGAGTTGCCTTTGGAAATTGGCCAGCTTTACCTGTTAGAGGTTCTGGACTTGAGTTTTAATGCTTTTTATGGGACTATACCGATTTCGCTCCAGAATTGCACATTGTTGCGCGTTATTAATCTCTCTGGGAATCGATTAAATGGTACGATTCCTGCGTTTTTTCATCGATTTCCAGGTTTGCAGATTCTTACGCTTTCCTTTAATTTGTTGAGTGGCTCCATTCCGGATGGTCTGGGTGACAACTGTGGAAGCCTGGAGCATCTTCTTCTTGACGGAAATTCTCTTACGGGTTCAATTCCTTCTAATTTAGGCAATTGCAAAAAGCTCAGGTCTTTGATACTATCTTCAAATTTGTTGCAATATGATATTCCTTCAACTTTTGGGCAATTAGGAAACCTTGAAGTGCTCGACTTGTCCAGAAATTTCTTGAGTGGGATTATACCGTCGGAGTTGGGCAATTGTGAACAGTTAAAGCTGCTCGTGTTAAAAAATAACTATGGTCCTCTGTGGTCAACAGATTTTTCAAGCTCAACAATTGAAGAAGAGGAGCGCGGGGAGGGGGAGTTCAACTACTTTGACGGCAAATTGCCTGATAGTATCACAAGGCTGCCCAATCTTCATGTGCTTTGGGCTCCAAGCTTAAACTTTGAGGGTAAATTTCCACAGAGTTGGGGCTCTGCTAGCTTAACGATGCTGAATTTGGCTGGAAATTATTTCAGTGGAGACTTACCTGTGTCACTTGCTAATTGTAAGAAGTTGTACTTTCTCGATTTGAATTCCAATAACTTGACTGGGTTGCTTCCACAGGCATTTTCTGTTCCATGTATGCTTGTTTTTAACATCAGCCACAACTCTTTTACTGGGGATATTCCAAGATTTTCTAATGGTGGGTGTTCCAAGGTGACTGTTAATTCATCCATTTCGCGAGGAGATATGGTCGGTTTCTTCTCATCTTTCTTTTATAGAAATGCGATTATGGGCATTACATCTTTCTCTTTCCCATCTGATGCGTTAGCCGTATTGCATGATTTGAGCAACAACTTTTTCACTGGACCAGTTCCATCCCTGTTGATTGCGACAGGAAGTTTTTCTCATAGGCCTTTCTATGGTTTTTGGTTGGGTGGTAATAACTTTGAGGGGAACATTTCAGCTTATTCTTTTGATCAATGTCTTAGTTTAGATGGCCTGATTTTTGATATTGGTAACAATAGAATTGTTGGTGAACTTCCTGCAGCAGTGGGAAACAGTTGTAAAAGCATGAAAATTTTCAGCTTGGCTGGAAATAATGTGAGTGGTTCAATTCCTCTTACTTTTGCTTATTTGGATTCACTAGTTAACCTTAACCTCAGTAGAAATGGATTGCAAGGTTCCATTCCTTCTTTTATTGATCAGATGAAGGATTTGAGGTTTTTATCCCTTTCCAGCAATAACTTTACGGGTCCGTTGCCTTTGGAGTTAGCTCGACTGCCTGCATTAGAGGTTTTAGACCTTTCTTCAAATTCCCTTTCAGGAGAAATACCGCCAGGATTTGCAAAACTTCAACATCTTAATGTACTGCGGTTAGATCATAACCACTTTTTTGGAAAGATACCGTCTAGCTTTGGTAATACAACTCTTCTCTCGGTATTTGATGTATCTTTTAACAATTTATCTGGATCTGTTCCTCTGAATTCAAACTTAATTAAATGCGAAAACATTCAAGGAAATCCTGACCTTCAGCCATGTCATTCTGATCCATCAATCTCTGAGTGGGAGCAGGAGCATTCTGGTAATGCTTCCCAAGAAGGAGCAAGTCCTCCAGCTGGAAGCTTGCGGAGGAACAATGGCGCTTTTAATCCAATTGAAATTGCCTCAATTACATCAGCATCAGTCATCTTCTCTGTTCTAGTAGTATTAGTTCTCTTCCTTACATGCATGAAGAAATTTGTGTGCAATTCTGCATCTGGTCGTGCGCCAGGAAGGAAAGAAGTTGTAACTTGCAATGATATAGGTATACAGTTGACCTATGAAAATGTTGTAAGTGCTACTGGTGGTTTCAATATTCAGAATTGCATTGGAAGTGGAGGTTTTGGTGCCACATACAAGGCTGAGATTGTTCCTGGAATTGTTGTGGCAGTAAAGCGGCTCTCAATAGGGAGATTTCAAGGTGTTCAACAGTTTGCAGCTGAGATCCGAACTTTAGGAAGGGTGCAGCATTCGAACCTTGTAAAGCTGATTGGTTATCATATAAGTGAGACAGAAATGTTTCTCATTTACAACTACTTGCCTGGTGGCAATCTAGAAAGATTCATCCAAGAGCGTTCAAGGAGAGCAGTAGAATGGAGCATGCTTCACAAGATTGCTCTAGATATTGCACGTGCCCTTGCTTATTTGCATGATGAGTGTGTCCCTCGGGTCTTGCATCGTGATATTAAACCAAGCAACATATTGCTCGATAACAACTTTAATGCATATCTTTCTGATTTTGGTCTTGCTCGTCTTTTGGGTACTTCGGAGACACATGCCACGACTGATGTTGCTGGGACTTTTGGATATGTTGCCCCTGAATATGCAATGACATGCCGTGTTTCCGATAAGGCAGATGTTTATAGTTATGGTGTTGTTCTCCTAGAATTAATATCAGACAAGAAGGCTTTGGATCCTTCCTTCTCTTCCTTTGGAAATGGTTTCAACATTGTGGCTTGGGCAAGTATGCTTCTACGACAAGGTCGGGCCAGTGAGTTTTTTACTGCTGGCCTATGGGACACCGGGCCCCATGATGATCTAATTGAGATACTTCACTTAGGCATCATGTGCACTGGTGAATCTCTTTCATCCAGACCTTCCATGAAGCAAGTGGCCCAAAGATTGAAGCGGATTCAGCCTGCAACATCTTAACTGAAGCTTTTGACAATAGATGTTTTGTAAGTTAACACTAATGATTTGTATTTTGCACATTTATCTTATCATTCATTCTGCATTATATTTTTTGTAAAGCAGTCCGCAGACTTATTCTTGTAATATGCTGTAGTCAATTGGTCCCTCAAACTATATAAAAATCTGATATTCAAGTGAAAATTAATTTTGAATCTATCTTCTGTTCTTTTTAGTTTTTCATTGCTTTCCAATGAAAATATACTGGCACTAGAAGAGATGGATCTAGTTCTAGTGAAATATTTTCTTTTCCTGGGCATACTATTTGTTTTTGATGTAGCCAATGATTGATGTTCTTATAAGATTTAGGGAGTGCGAAATATTTTACAATATGACAATTCACCTGACAAAGAAGAAAAAAAAAAGAGCCTTAAAACTCATTAGAAAAATATCAAGAATTTCAAGTAGGGCTGTTAGAATTTTATGACCAAAAGATCCTTGCTTTGGATGAAAACTTGACCTCAAAGGAATGCAAGAGAACAATTGACATTAAAGAGTTTCCATACTTTTGTAGATGGTGGATTTATGTCATACAATCCAATGACTGTATATATGTATATATTTATATTAGTTTTCATGAAGCAGCGCAAGTAGTTCTGCAGAAATAAAGAGATGCAGGTTTGCCTCCTGTCCACATTAGAATATGTATTGTTTGCAGATGAAAACCTGCTGTTAATTGCATTATATACAAAAGTCTCATAAGCATTTTGCTGGGTGCAAAGTGAGTGTGCAACAAGGAATTTGAAGTGGCAGCGGCAAGTTGATCTCTGGCTTCTACTGGATTGCTGCTGATGAGTTTTTTTCTTTTTCCATTCCCAATCCCTGTTATGATGAACTACTAGAAAATGGTGCACGGCCTCAACGGCCCTGCATCAGTTGAGTTTTATATTTATGATGCTAAAATATCAGAAAGGTTAAATCTCTTTATCCTTGCTGAATTATTTGGGCATTGATTATTTACCTTTTCTGTTGCAACTCCAGATGGTATATTTGGCATCTGTACTGTTAGCCTGACAGGAAAATATTTTCTTGCGCTGGTGTTTGTTATTACCACTCAAGTTAGCAATGGGAGATGGTCTTCTGAAGTTGTGGAAAATAGCTGAATGAAGGTACTGTACCCACATAACCTCATGGATAAATAACATACCTCCACAATATCCTTTACATAGTGATTGTTTTAGGTAATGGAGATCAACAAGCACATGGTGATCACGAGGATCTACAAGTTTTCAAGTGGATCCATGCAAGGGCTTTATTTTGGAATGCCAAGTGAAGAGATGAACTTCAAAGAAGATCCAGGGCTAGTTAACATGAACCAAACATGTGGGCTTTGAGTTTCTCACATATTTCATATTTTAATTAGCATAATTAGACCTATTTGAATTGAGATTTATATATGTTCTATTTAGTTTTTAGAGTATGTTAGTTATAAATACTTAGTTTTTAGTATTGTAAATATAGATAACAATTTATGCGTTTCGGATTCTCTAGATTTCTTCATTGATCTTGTTATTCAAACTTACCAAAAAAATTTAATGCTTGTAACGTTCAATCTGTCCCGTGTCTGTAGTGCAATATTATATATTAAGAATTGGGTCAAGATTCGTTGTTTCATATTAGAAAAAATTCTTAATTTGGGATTTAGAGTTCCTGAGTTGGGATTTAGGGTTTATATATCAAATCTGATTTTAGAGTATCAAGACATAATTCTTGGAATTTCGCACCACATAAAATATCATTCTGTAGAGTTATTTGAGTTGCAGGAAATAGGGAATGAAAATCTTAGGACCTGTTTAGCATCCATGATGGTTTTTTTTTTTTTTTTTTTTTGGTTTTTATTGTCTAATTATAATAGAAAATTGTATTATTAAAACGATTTATCTTTTGTTACTTGATCTCTTAAAGAGAAGAAATAGATGTTACGACGAAGGAATGAATAAAAGATGATATATACTATTGGACAATTCATTCCCAATAAACAAATCCAGTTTCAGCCTTTCAGGTTTCAGGAGATGCTATAATCTTAGGACGCGTAATTATTTTCAATCAACAAGTCAACATTTTTATTAAACTGCCATTTCCATTTCCACCTCGTACTGGGTAGCTAGAGCACCATTAGCATTTTCTTTGTGCGGCCCAACAATTCCATTTCACAAACAAGGAAGCAGTGATATGGTAAATTTGTGTACTGTGTATTTTTATGAAGATGCATGCTTCCTTCCTATAATGTTGACGTGCAACTTTCTTTTCTATGCTTATTTGCTGGTTAACTTGATTAAGAGCAGCGTACGAGAAGTTGCAGTAATTAGCAAGTGTCTGAGGAGCCTTCACGTGCGACATTCTTTAATTGATCACTTTCACGGGTTTCATAGGCAAATTTGCTAAGATGGTAGGATAAAGAAATGATCCAAAAATACAAAAACGAAGACTGTTTTTATTTATTTATTGTTTTAATTACAGATGTCTCCAAATTAGAATTAAATCCTAATCGCAAGGCGAACTATTTTTACTATTTAAGCAATTTGTGAGTTAGCAGAGGGTAGCATGTTCTGTTGTTAACTTAAGTTGAATGGTCGTTATCACACCATCATTTAATTTCGTGTTCTTCTGTACAAGTAATAAATATTAATTAGGTTCTGCAATCTGAACCTATCCACAAATGCTAACACCACCAAGCATCCATCAAATCAACATATATAGATATAGATATATAGCAATTCATATCGAAGTGGGATTGGGAATAGTTGTTGCATATGAGAACAAAAATCTCCCCTATCCTAGGTTCCATATAGGCATGGATATATTAATTAATAGTTTCATTGGTTGGCGTAAAATGAATTTTATAGTTTCCTTTATCATTTATAACAATTTAAATTTTCATGTTTGATATAAAAATAATTTTTTTTATACATAATATGTCTAATGGTTCGATAGAATATGTGGACTAAATAAGAATAATTTTTTGTCTTAAATAATATTTATTAAATGATGATAACTTAAGAAAAGACTCAAATTTGAGATATTTTAATTTTCACATTGTGTACGAGACCCAAAAAAAAACTAATTATACCATGTTCATTGACAATTTATTTAGAACTTTGCATGTTTATTTTTATAAAAATAATTATGCTTAAATTAAATTCTACTAAAATTTATACATACATATAGAAAATATGTGGGTTCACTTGAATTAATTTTTTTAATCATTTGAAAATAATAGGCCGAAATAATATTTTAAATTGTGGGTAATTCTTATTTCAAATCATTAAATCGGTAAAAATCCTTATAATAGAGATCTCTCGCTAATTATATTAACGAGAAAACACTAATCAGATCATATATGATTTTATAATAAAAAATTATTTATTATTATTGATGCGTGATGATTTAAATACTCACTAATATAATGCAATAGAAAGATGACGCTTAAGCAGCGAAACAAAAAGCAATGCATTATGGATTAGTGAATGATTGCAGAACAGATAAGGTAATGTAGATCATTGAATAGGCATGCGATGAGATCCAACAGACTTAGATTTTTTTGTTTGAAAAACCCTTATCCAATATCTAAGGTCAAGGAATGGCAGCGTGTGATCTTGAAATTGGGTGTCCACATTGGCAATGTCATTCGAAAAGCTTCTTTAATACGTTCAAAATCGGAAGAACGTTTACATCAACAAAATTCGAAAACCAATAAAGAAATGCTTGTTGTAAACAACTTTCTAAGTTCCAGAATGAAACTGAACTAGATGCTTCTTTTTACTATCTGCACACTCACAGTTAGTTAACGACAAATCTATATATCTATATGGATAAATATGTGATTATAGTTTTCATCATAAATATATTGATTAGTCTGTCTTTTCATGCTGCTTTTTTTTTTTTTTTTTTTTTTGACATTTCTTTTCATGCTGCTTTTAATTTTTAAATACACTATAATATTTGACTATTTAGTCTTTTATATTTAATATTTAAAATTTTCCTAATATAAAGAGAAAAAAAATCAACAAAACCAAATTCGTTCTTGCAACTTAATTATTATGCTGATATATATTCTATATTATCACAGATATGTCAATGTCATTATTGCTGAGAATATAGACAAATATCATCAACTAAGCTAGACAAGTTCTTGCAACTTTATGTACTGGTCTTACCAAACATATTTCAACGTCATTATTGATAAAATCAACTAAGCTGTCCAAGGATTATCAGTTCTTGCAACTTTATACTGGTAAGGATATAGATAACTTCTTCTAGATTTTTGTTATTATCTAGATCAACATTAATTAATTTAAATCTATATATTTAGATTAATTATATCTTTATTTTCTACAAATGTATATAAATAAATCACATAGTATATATGTATATAGAAATAAAATTTTTCAAATCCTATGCACTACTGCATAGCCTAATTATAAGTATAAGTGTATATAACTCAAAAAAAAATGAATTCAAATCCTATTTCTCTACAATTATTTACTATATCCAAAAAAAGCCTCTCTTAAATTCGATCTAACTTTTTATTTGAGGGTGTAAAGATGTAATTTTTGTAAATATTATATAGATAGGTATATCAAAACGCAAGTTGGATAAATTTTTTAAAAAAAGTCGTTACTTACATTAATAATTATAAAGAAACTACATAGTTTAAGTAACAAAATTTATTATTACATTAATTATTATGTTGCATATATACTTACGTTGGAAACTTTAAGTTTTAGTCAGTTACTCGGCTGTATCCGTTTACACCTAGCCCACTCTATACATGACTAGTTGTTTATAACGTGGGCGTTTTTTTTTTTTTTTTTTTTTTTTTTTGAAAGAACGTGGGGGTTATTATATATATTCATCGTAAATACTTGAAATTTAATTTTTTTTTATACAATAATATTTTTATTTAATTAAAATATAATTCAAATATTAATCATTGTCACGGTAATAAATTTATATAAAGCTAAAATATCTCTTTTAAAAAAAACATTAAAATTCTATTAGTCATAGTTAATATAATTTCTAATTGAGTAATATATAATGTGTATTGTCGAAAATAACACTGAGGGTTATATTACAATGAGTAACTTTTCTCTTGGCTCACCAAATTGGGGTAACGTTTTCTTTAACTATTGTGATCGAGAGGACTCGAACTCGAAATCTCTCACTTCTCAAATAACTAAGAAAATTAGTCATATCACACTTCATTGATAAATATATACAGTTGTTGCTTAATGTTAATCAATTATAAATTATATGACTATACTAACTCTAAAATAAACTACCATTCTCAAATAAAATTAATATTTACATCCACACTTGATTATCTTTTATTTGTTTTTAATTATTTTATATAATTTCAACCAATAAAATTATTTATTTTTTCAATCAATAAAATTAAATTTTTTATATGCTTGTCATATTTAACATACGTAATTGAATTCTTATATTCTTATCATATTTAATACATACCTTATTTCATATATAATATAATTTCTTATTTTAGCCAATAGAATTTTAAATTTAAATAGAAAACAAATATAATCAATCAAATTAAGTCACCTTATTTTTTCAATCAACAAAATTAAAATCCTTAAAGATATTTTTATCAATCCACAAATTTGGCAGGCAATCACAATATTCTCCTTTCCCTTTTTCTTTTTTTTACTATTCCCAATTTTATATATATATATATATATATATATATATATATATATATATATATATATATATATATATATATATATATATATATATATATACCATATTACTATATTTTTATATATTCTTACTATATTTTATATATATACCATATCTAATATATTATATAATTTCTCATTTTAACAAATTGATTTCTTGTAATCTTATCATATTTAATATATATTTTATAAAATATAATTTCTTATTTTTTAATAGAATTTAAACTTAAATAAGAAATCATTATATGTTATAAACATACAACAAATATTTATAAATTATTTCTCTCCCTCTCTTTTTTTTTTTTAAGTTTTATAAACATATAATAAGATTCTAAATGAGTTAATATTCCTAACGAAATTAGAAATCAAAAAACTTTAACTATATCTATATATCTAATTTCTATTTAATTAATTTATTTGTTTTTTTTCCCAATTTGATTATAAAAAAAAGGCTTTTCCTTTTTGTGGTAAATCTGTAAATCGCAAAGTACCTACAATATAATTATTCACCACATTATATTTATCATTCTTTCATGAGAAATGAACCCTATTTTTATACTTTAATTAAAATATTTACTGTAAATTGTATAAATAAAAGTATGAGTTTCAAATGTCATACGCCTATAAATTTTCTATATAACATATTTTATATTACCCCCATATATGAATATTAAACTCCTTAAATCTAATCAACATATTTTGTAGAAAAAAATTTTCTCTTTTAATATCTTTTAACTTAGTTTCATATATGTTAATCAAGTATAATTTGATTGGTCTTCTAGGTTCCGAATTCGAGTTTTCTCGACCATATGTATTTTCACCAATTTGGTTAATTCAGGAGAGGACTACATCCTGTTATTATGACATACGTTACACGTTGTCATTACTCTTTTATTATTATTTTATATAATATTAATGGTTATTATTTTCCTCTTATATTATTTAGATTTTATAATATTAAAGCATGATTTCATGTTGGTGTTATCATAATAAAAACATTATATTTATATACAGTTTAATTTAATTTTTAAATAGAACTGTAATATCAATATATACAACTCTTCAAATTAATTTATAAATGTTAAATATATGATTAGGTTTATTTTTTAAATATTAATATTAATATCAATATCAATTCTAAACATTAATAGGATATTTATTACTTATTGTATAAATCATAAATTATTTATTTATTTGGATAAATGAAATATAAATTTTATTTATATTTTTTAAATTAAAATACTTGGTCATGACTAAAGGCTGTTCTGCAATATTAGCTATTCTATTATTTTCCATATATTCTAGTAATTGTTAACTGTAGATAGATATGAATTATCGATCGATGTCTATATAAACACTATATAGAAGCCGGGAAAACAAAAGTCATTTTTATTTGTCAATCACAAATATAAAGAAAAGGTTGGGATTGGATACAGTTGTTGAACTAGTAAGCAAGCGATGATATTGTTTGATAGTTTCTATTCAGTAACCTTTCTTATTGTTATTCTCGTCTTCTTCCAAACATTCCAAGTACATGGAAATTCTCAAACCAATTTCGCAAAAACAACTGGAACCCATTTCACGATAAATAACAAACCTCTTTACTTAAATGGATTCAATGCATATTGGATGATGTACATGGCCTCTGATCCTTCTACTAGGGCTAAAGTCACATCTGCGTACCAACAAGCCTCCAAGAATGGCATGAATATTGCTAGAACTTGGGCTTTCAGTGATGGCGGTACTGATAGACCCCTCCAGATTTCTCCCGGTTCCTACAACGAAGTTACTTTCAAGGTATTTTATTTATATTATATCATAAACATTTTAAGTTAATTGAAATGGAGATCCAATTCAATTCAACTGAATATTCAGTTACAGCTTTTTAAAATTTCAATACAATTTGGACAATCCAGACCAGTCGTGTATATATAGCCTTAATTGAAATTAAAGCTTACTTTAAATAATTTTGGCGCATTTCTCTCTTTTTTTTTTTTTTTTTTTTTTAAAAGTATGTATATTTAACTTTATTTAAACCATAACAAAAAGGATTGAAACAAGTTGGAGCGAAAAAATATTAGTAAAATTGAAAAGAATATTTCTAGTGAATAAAAAACAAGCTCATCTTATCTTAAATTTGAAAGGCTCGTAATATTTGGATTTATAGAGATTAGATTTATTGTGATTGCTCTAATATGAGACATTAATTTGAAAATCACATTGAAAATAGAGGGTACACAAAAGACAAATAAATAAATAAATAAATATATATATATATATTGAGAGACCATGCATCCATTTAAATTTTCTTATAACTGTACATAATGTAAGAACACGATTTGAAAATAGATAGATTTAAATTCAAATTTCTTTCCCGATGCTAAGAAAAAGTTTTCTTAGAACACTTAGCCTATAAAATAATACGAGAATGTGATATATATTTCATTAATTAATGGAAGGCGTTACGTATTGATTAATTTTTGGTAACAGGGATTGGACTTCGTGATATCAGAAGCTGGAAAACATGGAATGTATGTGATACTGAGTTTAGTGAATAACTTTAAAGAATATGGAGGTAAAGCGCAGTATGTTGAGTGGGCAAGACAACGAGGCCAGCAATTGAGTAGCGATGATGATTTCTACACAAACCCTACTGTCAAAGCATACTATAAGAACCATATCAAGGTACTCCTTTTCTTTTCCACCAAAACCATCATCACTATCACTTTCTTTCTTGATCTCAATTTCCTTCAGTAATGGCTTATTTTTATATTTATATATGCAGGCTGTGCTCACGAGAGTTAACTCCATAACAGGAGTGACGTACAAAGATGATCCCACCATTTTTGCATGGGAACTAATGAACGAGCCTCGTTCCTCTAACTCTTCTGGAACTCAAATTCAGGTCTCTCTCTTGAATCTTGATAAAAAATAAGCTCAACTAAAATGTAAAATCAAATTACATATAGGATTTATTATCTCTTCCCAAATATTTGTGGCCGACCAAATACAGTTTCTTTTTTCGTGGAAGTCAGCTGTTGTTTGTGTTTTATGGGCAACATAACGATTCTTGTAATTATATATGGATAGGATAAAGCCAGGCAATCAGGGGCACAAAGGCTTTGAAAAGAAATTATGAGATGTGATATATATGCGTATTGGATTATTATTATTCATCATTTACAGTTTTTTTCTTTCAATTGGACGTACGGCTATATTCGCAACAGTGACACCTAATCTGCAAGCTTCTGATTTTTTTTTTTTTGGCCCTTTTCGCCAAATTTAGTTTTATTTCACTAACTGTTCCGTTTTGTAATTTAGCTATTGAATAGATGGCTGGTGCTCTGCCTTTTCTATAAAGAAGCTATTATTACTAATGAGAGATGAATTTCTTCGTCTGTGTCTTGAATCTCTGTATCTTAAACATTATAATTTTTTCCACTTTATCCATGAAAAAATTAATTTGGAAACTGCAAAAATTCTTTGCAGGACTGGGTCAAAGAAATGGCGGCCCATGTCAAGTCTATTGATAGTTACCATCTACTGGAAATTGGGCTAGAAGGGTTTTACGGGGATTCAAGAAAGCTATTCAATCCTGGTAATTACCTTGTTGGGACTGATTTCATCTCCAACAATCAAGTTCCTGGGATAGATTTCGCCACTATTCATCTTTATCCTGAAACCTGGTAATTTAATCTTCATCATCCTTGGACCTTATTTAGAATCTAATGCCTTAATTGGGAAAAAGTAAAGAAAAAACGTAATTGACTGCAGGTTGCCAAACTCGAGTGAAGAGGAACAGGCTGCGTTTGTAGACAAATGGATCAAAGCCCATATCCAAGATTCCAATATAGTGCTTAAAAAACCACTTATTATTGGTGAGTTTGGAAAATCTTCCAAGTATCCTGGCTTCAGCTTGTCAAAAAGGGATAGCTATTTTGGGGTGATTTACAGTGCTATATACAACAGTGCCAAGAGTGGAGGCCCATTTTGTGGTGGGATTTTTT
The DNA here is from genome assembly GCF_041381405.1 of Jatropha curcas. NCBI lineage: Eukaryota > Viridiplantae > Streptophyta > Magnoliopsida > Malpighiales > Euphorbiaceae > Jatropha > Jatropha curcas. The sequence continues at coordinate 27,532,780 of NC_143155.1, forward strand.
GGCAACTCATGGTCCAAGGAATGGAGAGCTGGGGAGATGGCTATCAGGTTGTCTTGGAGGAGTCTCCCTCCACTGCCAGTGTCATTGCTCAACAGTCCCGCAAACTATCAGCTATTACATGATTTTTTTTTCTTTTTTAAAGAGAACACACACATATGAGACAGGAATTGGTTAAAAGGAAAAAAAGTCTCATTTAAATAAATGTACTAATTACACAAAAAAAAAAAAAAAAAGGAAAAGAAAAGAAAAAACCCCTTCGTTGAAATTATTGCTAGTTTCCATTTATTCCATCCCTGCTTATTCCACCTAAAACCACGTCCCTCTCCTATATATACAAGTATCCATCTCCAATGCTCCCTTTTACCTTGCTTGTTTAAGAAAAAAATTCAAAAAAGAAAAAGAAAAAGAATTTTATATGATCGTCCCGTCCTTTATGACAGAATTTTTCATCACAACTGTTATTCCGGATCTAATGTAGAATCCCTCAGATGGTCTCACTGCCTCTTGCACATGCTGCAGTTCAAGCCACAAAGAAGATGAAATGTTTATATCAATAAAAATGCTGTAAATACTTGGTTGTGTAATGTTATATCCTGCTATTTCAATGTCAGTCTGCTTGCGTTCTTACTCTTAAAGAATAATGAAAGAAAATGGGGGTGGAAATTTTGCTGGATAGTCGTACATTAATACTTACATCTTTGTTCGCTATGACCACATTCTCCCCAATTCTTGCGTTCTTGTCAATTATGCAATTTCTGTGAAATAAAGATAAATCATCTTATGTAATTTACCAAGAAAATAGAAAAGAACGAAGTCATATAATTTGATTATTCAATTTTATGCAGAACTTACATAATTTTGGTATTTTTCCCAACCCCTATTGGAACTTTTCCTTCAGCTAAGGATGATGCTATCTCTGCCTCAGTTTCGTAATAGTCAGAACCCATCATCATGGTATCCTATAGATACGAAACATGCATCTAATTACATGATTTGGAATGACAAGATGCAGGTTCAATGAGAAAAGACATGATAGAGTTTTTATTTTCAAAAACAGTGAACCAAAAAGGAAAAAAAAAAAAAAAAAAAAAAAAAAAGATAGGTGCAGAGACTCAATGAAAGCTGTTTTAACAAATGGAGGGAGACTCTTGACTGCGAATGAACATAAGTAGTTGGGATAACATATAAAGTCTGCCAACTATACTAACTAATTTCATTTGAAATTGCTAGTCAGTATTTCATAACAAAAAATATTATGTCTTTCACAAGAGTGTCTCTGTTGTGAGATTAACCTTTATCTAATTTATTCCACACCATTGAATGTGGTATAAAGAACATGGAAAACAGGTTACCTTCAGTTCAACCCCATATTCTAGTCTGGAACGAATCCCCACAATAGAATGTTCAACACTGCACTCCCTTAAAAAGCATCCATCTGAAATGATGGAACCTTGGATCTATAATGAGAATTATTATGTGAGCTCAGTGCACAACAAATGCCTTAAGATTTCAGAATATAAGCAACAAGTTTAAAATCTTACCCGACATTTCTCTATTTTAGTTGGTGGTAGAAACCGGGGAGATGTGAAGATTGGCTTTAGGGGATCAAAGAAGTGAAACTTGGGAGGCTTCAAATAGATGATAAATGATATCTTGAGTTACAAAATTTCATTTAGTTCAGAGAAAATATATTACAGACAACGTAAAGAAAAATACCTGATCTGTTAGGGCCAAGTTGGCATCGAAAAATGATTTTATAGTTCCAATATCTTCCCAGTAGCCATTGAATAGATATGCCTGCCATGAAATGAACATTGGCCACACCTATCAACAGTTTCTGAAGTAAAAATGAAATTGCTAGCTCATTGCATTCATTTAGACACACTCTTATATATAACCTCGGTTATGTGTAGAATAATTCAAACCTATAGGAAATCACTTAAAAATTGTTAAGTAATGCAGCATTCAGCTTTAAGGTCAAGTAGAACTATGTGAGAATAATTGTCAAAGAATTTACCTGAACATTATAATCTTTCGCAGACATTGGAATAATTTCTGATCCAAAATCATTGGCAGTTGGATGGTGCCACCTAAGGGCAAAAAAAAATGTATGGGACAGATTCCAAAAAAAAAAAAAAAAAAAAAAAAAAAAATTGCCAATTTACCAATCATTTATATTTAAATACAAAGTGTCAAAACGGCGAAGCTCTAATCATCAATTACAAAAAATATTGCAATTTATCACGGAACAGTTTTCCATGTAATAAGCTTGTATGATAAACAGGTGCTGTAGTATCATACTGGAAGGAGGTTTTGTCTTTTTTTCTCTGCTATCAAGGACAAAATACAAGGACAAGATACAATGCATGCATTCTACTTTTTATTCTAAAGTTGTAAATTAGAGCATTAAACTACCTGAGAAGTGTTAGTAGGACATCTGTCTTGAACAAATAGATACCCATTGATGCAATATATGGAAACTTCCTTGCATCTGAAGCTGATAGTCCTAGAGCAGTTGTATCTACTTTCTGAGGAAATACAAATTGTCAATCATATGCTGATTATTTGAAAGATGACTACTAACTTTGTGGTTAACTTTCTGATCAATATTCATGAAACAAAAAAAGATTTATCGACGAACCATAGATTTCAAACTTTCACCCTTGGGCTTCTCAAGAAATTGTCTGATCTGTCCAGCCTCATCAATCTTTATCAACCCATAATCAGAGGCACGACTGCAGGTAAGAACAAGTAAATAGACAGTATGATCAGTTACTTGTCAATTAAAGGAAATCTATGCTTAAAAACTAGTTACCTTTCATCAACAGGGAGACAAGAGACAGATATGTCAGCACCAGAATCAATGTGCTTCTGCGTATAGAGAAAATATTCATATAATTACAGAATTGCGGGGAAGGAATTAAACAAGACTCCAGCAATAACCAAGTTTGAGAATGATGTCGAACCTGTAGAAATTCCATGTAATCCATTCGATAGAGATGATCACCCGCTAATATTAGAATATTCTCAATATATCTATGCTTAGTGTCCTGCAAAAGTTAACAATTAAAAGCCATATATCTCTCATCTGAGTGGGTGAATTATTTTAAATATTAACCTTTAGTTTACATCTTCACTACATCTCTCATACCTCAAACAACCAGATAAATTGTCTTACAGCATCTGCTGTGCCCTGAAACCACTGCTTTCCAGATTCCCCAGGAGTTTGAGTAGCAGCTAATACCTACCATGAAAGATCGAACAAAACAGAAGCATAGTCAGAAAGGGGATGCCAAAAGATGGATCCTAACAAGCAGAAGAAAATTTATCACAGGTAGTCTCTGCACCAAGCATGCATCTGACACTAACATGTGAAATTACACCTTCAAAGTACGGAATTGACTACAATCATTATTCCTGACTAAGAGATTCAGCATACCTCAACAAACCCATCACCGAAGTTTACACCATTTCCTGGATTATATGTTCGAGCAATGTGGCGATTAAGGGATTGAGAATTGAATTGTGTAAGGATGTAAATTTTGTTAATGCCACTATTGATACAATTACTCATTGGGACATCAATCAGCCTATAACATCCCCCAATTGGTACCTACAATAAGAAAGAAGACTAAATGTACAAGTTCATGGGGCTGAAATCTGAAATCAATACTACTTTAAGAGGTATCCAGTAAATATCTTACAGCTGGTTTAGCCCTTCTGAGAGTAAGAGGGAAAAGTCTTGTTCCAGCTCCACCACCTAATATGATAGAGGCAACAGTCTTTGGGTCTGCTTCTGGTTTTGCTAGCACTGGTGCTTGAAAATTCTATATTACAAGAACACAAGGAAACAGATTTGAGTCAATTTATTTATACGATTATCAAGAAGCTTCAAATTTAAAAGCCATAAGCAAATTTAAAGTTACCATAAAATCTTTAGTAACATCAGCAAGGACGGAAGTAGTCAAGAACCGTCTAGTAGTGTTATGCATTTTCTCGGAGAGTTTGATATTTCCTAATTGAACACCAGAAACTGAGCTATATGAGTTCCCCATCCCCATTTTTTGTCCAATAAATGGGGATTGCATTGTAGAAGACAATGACATGAATGCATGTAAATCAAGCACTGCCATTTTGGTTATGAGACTATATAGCAGAAATCTCTTTTATTCAAGAATTCTTCACTTCGAACTCTGTAGCTGCTATTCTCCACTCTTTGGACTACAAAACAAATTGAAGTGGCAATAAAAACTTCAAATCTGATCTAGCCATAAAAGATTGAGATTTGAAATCCTCAGCACCCATAAGCCAATAAATAAACAAGAAAAACCAAAAACATTAAACAAGCAAAGCATTATTTTCATGGAACAAAATTTAGAAATGAAGACTATATTATAATTTAATAATTAAAAACAAAAAAGAGTTATTACCTTTTAAATAGAATGTTGAGTTTGAGTTGCCTCAACATGGAGAAAGGAATGGCTCCAACATTGACACCATCACATTCAGAATCACGCCTTTTTGTCTTGTAAATTAAAAAACCAAAAACAAAAAAAAGAATTATATTAGGCTAAGTAAGTTATCGAGATTCGCAGCAGCTTAGAATAAAAGCTGCCAAACAAACACCTCCTCATTTACGTTTAACGTACGGTGTTTCCTTCTTCTTTGGGTTTCGGCTCCTTCAACTACTAACTGCATGTGCTTATGGAAAATCTTTAGTCATTTCTTTTCTTTTTTTTTATTTATTAACTATTAGACTTTGAAAAACTTCATCAATCCCGATGAGCTCCGACGCCGGAAAACTAAAGGAAAATTTTTGAGTGAACAAAAAAAACAAAAAGATCACAACTGAGATAAATTCATATATTTCTGAACCTTTTGAATTCTTGAATTGGAGTCATTCAAAGTGACTTGATGAGTGTGAAGAATGCAACAAAATAGGAGGTTTGTTTATATTTAGTATGAAGCTTGATTTGTTTAGAGCGTAACTGCCCAACATTTCCGCGTTCCCAAATCTTGAAATATCAAAACTTCAAAATAAATGCTCTTCAAAAATTCATAAGAATAGAAATGGTATTTCTCTGACACAAGTAAGGTAGTAAACCCACACTGAAAAAAAATCATTTAGCAAGCAAAATCCGCACCTTCATAATTCACAGATTGATCCCAAATTTTTCAGCAACGGACCGTTGTGTTATACCGGCTATTATATTGATGTTTGATAAAAATTTTAAGCGCCGTTTGTGGTATAATAATATATAATAACTATTGAGAGTTTAATTGTTTCTATATATTATTATGATGTATACATTTTAAAAAAAATTTTAAGGTGAATATATTATCTTTTATTTCAATACATTTATATAAATAAAAGGTAGTATTAATTAATTTTTTTAAATAATATTTAATAAAAAATTATTATTATTAATTTCCCTTTTCTCAACGCTCAAAAGAAGGAAAAAAACAGTTAAATTTAAATTAGCGATTATGAAATCTTAATAAATTTCTTGCTACCCAATGTTGAATATTTAATAATTTTTTAATTTATAATAGTAAAATATTAAATATCTTTTGTGAATATTTGGACAGTTAATTGAAAAGATTCTCTTCGTACAAGTTATTTGGATAATAGAAAGAACTTTTTAGTAGCCGATTAAAAGTCCAGGTAGAGCTTCAGTAGGAAAAAACACGAAAAGGAATATCCAGCACAGCAATAGAATACTAAAATGTTGCTTTTTCCTTTTCTTTTTTTTCTTTAATCCCAAAACTGGTCTCTTTAAGGACAGAATAACTAGTTAATAATTCTTTATCATACTAGAAATAGAATTGACACTCAAACCTAATCGTAGGTCAGACTGGATTCTGTATCCCTGTAACTTGCATAAGAAGACCCACCCAAACCCAGTTGACCAGGTTTTTCAAATTTTTTGACTGAAGCATTAGCTGCAACGGATCTATTTGCATGCTTGCAGAAACAACTACAGGGAAGGGCAAAGAGTGAAGGAGACTATTAATGGAGAAGCTACAACAGGCATGACTAGCTGTACATAAATACATTTGAAATTGCTATATGTGCAAATTACTTATCGATCCTGAGGTTATTACAAAGATGTCCTAGTTCAGGTCTTGCATCCATCCAAGATGAGAACCTTGTTTCTGTTGGTTTAGCACAATAGAGGTAGGATCTGAACGTTATGAGAAAGAAGTACCGCCTGCAAATCAACAAAAAAAAAGATTGTTCACATAATGTTTACAGAAACATATGCTATTTGACCTCTTTTCACAGAATCACAGTTGACAGAAGTAACAAACAAGCCCTTACGTTAAATGATGGTAATAAATGAATAACAGCCGTGTGAAGTATAGATTTTATACATTTTTTAAGGTGGAAATCACTAGAACAAACTAACTAACAAAATATCCGTTTATTTCTGAAAATAACTTATCTTTGCAAGGAAAACAATTTTCTTAAAAAATATACTTCAAATAGCTTATTCTCCGTTGTTTGGTTGCAATATTAAAAATTAATATAATTAACATTTTTAACTTAAGAGACCATAAAATATTTTTTATTTAGAAATTGTGTATTTTAAAAAAGTTATTGTTCAATATAAGAAAAAATGTATAAAAATGATAAATTATGATAATCACCGGTGATGGTGGATGACGGTAGCCAATGAACAGTGGTGGTGACCGATAGTGTTGGCTGCAAATAATTAATGAATAATAAATGTGTTTATAAGATTATAATAAATTTGTCAAAATGTGGAAAATATTTTTCTCTTGAAAATAGGAAGTCATTTTCGTTAATATTGACTTGGTTTTCCCCTTAACTGATTTCTTGAGCACTCCAAACATTGAAAAATCTAGAAACTTTTTTCCAGACATTATTTTTCGGAAAGAAATGGAGCCTCAATTACCAAGGTATACTAACCTTAAAGCCTTAATGCCCATATCCATGATGCAAGTACGTTGCTCATCGTCATCATCAGGATTCTTCTTGAGTTCCTTGCTATAATATAGAATATCATCACGTAAGTGCCCAGCGCCCGAACACCTTCAAAACAGAGGAACAAATTTGGTGTCAGAAATTAAATTAATATAAGAGGACCTAATACCTAAAAAGCATGAATAGAACTATAAAAAACAATGTTAAACAAATAAACAACAATATATAGAGGTATCGCTCTCCTCAATCCGAGTGGAGAAATTTGCAACGAGAAGAATCAATGGATCAGGTAGTAAGAGACAAGTGTCTTCCATTTCTACATTGTGAAGAACTCTTCAATTTTATGTGAAAAAAAAGAAACAAGATCTATGACTATCACATGAGATAAGCACACATCCATTTATTACTTTTGTGATAAAGAAAAGAATTGAAAATTTGCTTACTTATCTATAAAACCGTCAACATCTTCTTTGCTCTTTGGACCATTAATCAGAACTCTTGTAAGACTCAGTATGTCACGGTAATCGCCCATCCTGAGTGTTTCTTCATCAGATGATTGACAAAGTAGATTCTCTTCATGCACAGGAAATGAATCTGTGCCTACCGATACTTGTGGAACATTTTCCATGAAGTTTGCCTCTGCACCAAGTCTAATACAAGTAATTGCCATTGCATAGGCAACACCACCAAACCCTGTGTGTGAAACAAAAAGATAACTCCCTGCACAGCTACAAAATAATACACATATAAATTTCAGATTTGCATAATCAATTCCCACAAGCAAGAATAAAATTTGGAGGATAAATGGAGAAGGAACATTTCTAGAGTAATGCTTAAAGAAATAACTCATCATATACGTAACAATGAGCTGAAAGTCCAAACTGTTAAGGTTCCACCCAATAACTCAAAAGACACTATTCAGTCTGCAGCAAGCTGACAGCTGAAGCTCAGATATCTCAACCATCTTCAAACTACCATGATTACTGAATTACCCACTTGAAAAAAATGCCAGCAGACTGTTAGTTGATAGGCAACGTTTTTTTTTTTCTTTGGTAATAAAAGGAAAAAACAAGATGCTCTTTTTGTGGTACAGAAGATAGGAATTGATACTTACTCATCTGTACAATACTGGATTGCATCAACATCAGAAGCTAGAGCCTCCCTCTCTCTAGTTAATGGTATTCTCCTATATGTTATATCATAACCTTCATCTTTTAGAGCAGCATAAACTTCAGCTGGTGTCTTTACATCATCTGCAAAGATGTTTTCCCAGTATCCTATGACACTGGACTGATTTGTTGCTGGGTTATATTCTTCACGATGTAAAAGCATTCTACCTCCAGATTGTCTTACCTCGGATAAAATATCTTCTTTTAGTCGTGCCTCCATATTTTCCACCTGTATACAGTCAGAAGAATGAATTAAAGAGAACAAACTTGGCATAGTAACAGGTCTGCTGAACAAAATAAAGTCAACAGCAACATACCATAGAACCAGTGATTCCAACATGCTTTAGAGTGTCAACTGGTTTATGTAGGTCCCTGAGGACAAATGGTGTGCCATTAATGTAAACAACTGCTTCTTCTCTGAGATCAGTCAATATCACTTTCTGAGCATATGATCCTTCTACCTTGGGGTGGGCACCCAAATATGATAGCATCTCTTTAGCACCAGCAATTGTTGGGGTTGCCATGCTATACACTGGGAATCCATCCACCTGAAGCATACAAAAACCCTGGGCTCAAAACCAGTGTCAAAGTCTCATCATGATGTGAAGTTTCTTCCTAGTCACATTAAAGTTTTTCATGAAACCTTTGATGCACTTCTCTGATACTGTAGTAGCACAGAAGGAAGAGAAGCAAAACTGGAACAGAATAAGAAGTAGATAACAAAAAAATGAAATACCAAAGTGGACCTTTTGGCCAATGATCCATCCTTCGGCAATGATGTATAAATATTATGTATAATACCAAGAATACAGAGATAGGCATAGCTCCTATCTACAATATGTCAGTTTAGAACATCTCACATAGCATAAGATATTTAAAAAATGCCTGTCATGGCCAGTCACTAATGCAGAAAATATCACAGGCTGCTAGCTATCTTATGTTTGCAGTCCTTCCCTGTTGTTGCACAATTTCAAAGGAACCGCTTGCTACTAGGCATACCTTGTAAACATGAGGTGCTCCATGAATTTGTATGTGGCTGGAAGTCCTCTGACCAGGAAAGAAATACATTTTAAGTATAGAGCCTGTTCCCAAAACTGAACCACTACGGGCCTTGATAGTGGCCTCCATAACTGCATCGCCATGCTGAGATTCTTGTGGTGCTCTCAACTCCTCCTGAATCAAATAGCATATGCAATTAATCCAAGTTACAGTAGTTACAAAATGACACTCTGTAACATCAAGGGAAAAGAAAAATATAATTAACCAAGATCCTAAATTAGCAGGCAAAAGAAAAGATACAGGGATAGTGAAAAATCGCCCAGGCCTCAATCTTATGCTCCATTTCATTGCTTGGACCTCTGGTCTCTGATGCAACCAACTCTTAAACGTCATCCTCATTGCTCCTTGGCCACAAAATCCATCAAATGCTTCACTTCCAAGATAGGCTGCAAAAGCAATTAATCGAAAGTACCGCTCCAAGTACTCAGCACCACGGTTCAATGCCACCCTCCTTACCCTCGGCTCGACATGTTGTTGATTGACAACCTTTCTGTAATGCAGAACAGCTTCACGAATGTTCTGCAGTGCAGAACATCTATCGATGACTGCATCTAAGGCTTCTCGACATTCCACACCATTGACAAATAATCTTGTTATCTTCCACAACAGTAGGATATCATCAATGCCAAAAGCACGACCTGGCTCTGCTCCGGTTCTTACTCTAGCATTACTTGCAGGGGAAGAGGCAGCATTGCTTCCAGTTTCATCACCACTTGAGCTGCCACTATCCACCTCTTCACGGGTCGTATCATCAACCAGGACTCTAATTGGTCTCCCATAATCTATTCTAAGTTTCAAAAGGCATGCGATAACAGTCCCAGTGGTTGTCCTTCCCCTTCCCATCTGAAAGTTTCAGAAAAGGATTCAGTTAAAAGAAAGAAAGGTTGAGCACAACAGAATACAGCTCGCAGATCCTGATGAAGATCTCCATGCATGTGTACAACTGAAAGAAGGAAAACTTCAACCTGGCAATTGAAAACAAATGCAGTATCCTTGGATGCAGAAGCAATGTTTATCACCAGGGTGTCGAAGTCGGAACTTTTGGGAGCTTTACCATCAGTGATTGGCACACGTGCATACTTAATGGGAAAACCATCAGCCTCTAGGCATTTGAAGACCTCAAGTGGGGTCTTAACAGAATCAGAATCCACATGCTCCCAAGCATCAAAAATTTGCTTATCATTTGTTTCATGAATGACCATTATAGCACCTCCATAGCGTTCAGCTTCTCGTAAGATATCTTCCTTTAGTCTAGCTTCCATTCTCTCCACTCTTTCACGATCAATTCCCTGAATGCATGAACCAAAATTTCAGATTCACCAACCATACATGGAAATCAGGAAAGAGAAAAATTGAACACAGTTTGCAAAAATCAAAGAAAAATTCACACTTCAATATGGAGCAATTGCCGTGCAGAAGTTCTACTCGACATAAAAATAAATAAATAAAAAAAGAAGTGGAAAGAAAGAAAGCCCTAGACATGTAGCACAGTTTCTTCCAATAGAAAAGTCATGTACAATCCTAAGTGCCCATAATAGAAACATAATTTACTCCACTGTAATATGAACAACCCTTCCTCCATTCCTAAAAAGTGAGAGTACGGGAATCATTCAGTTATCCAGGCCCAATGCTTTCCCACTCTTAACATTGATCGATGCAGGTCTACCGAGGGGCGTTCCAAAGTGAGAGAAGGGATTACATCAGCCAGGCTCATTGTGTTACTTCTGCTGTGTGAGTATCACCTGGGTATGTGTGTTTTTGTGTAAGATGTAACATCTTGGTATTTAGGAATAAGACATAGCATATGCTTAGAATGCCTCTTATTAGTGTGCAAGAACAAGAAACAAGCCAATGAATAAGTAAACTCTTGGGCCCTTTCAACAAAGACTAACTCTATATAAATAGGAAAGTGATAATCTTTACCGTGTACTCCAGCATGTTTTTATATGGTCTTTCAACTTCACGGAGTACAAATGGTTTTCCATTGATGTAGATAACAGGTTCTTCCCTCATGTTGTGCCAAAAAATAGGGCGACCCCCTTTGGAGCTGCCAATCCTTTGAATGACAGAGAGAATGCCATCTATAGTTGGATTTGCAACCCCATAAACAGGAAATCCAGGAACTTCTCTGAAATTTGGTGCACCCTCCACTCTCTCTGGTAAATTTGAATTTTGACAACCAGGACAGTGGTCACTCTTTAGAACAGTTTGACTTCCGAGAACTTCACCATTTCTTAAAGCGGCAACAACACCCATCTCATGAGGGCGGTCATCAGCAGATTCAGCAATCTTCATCAGAGATGGTTTTTTCTTTGCATATCCAAGTGCACCCATTGGATCTCTCCTGAGCAACCTACAAAATGGAATAGTTGCAGCAAACTAAGTTCCCTATGGTCTGCAGTTTAAAGAGACGGGCATATTTGGATGTCTTTTTTTCTAGGGGAAAAAGTATCAGAGCAGCATGCATGGAGGGGCTAATAAGAATGTGACAGACTTGTAATATTTGAAAATTTATATTTAACCATTAATAATTTGTATGTTCGCGGTTGAACTATATCAAGTTTCTCAAGTATAATAATTATCAAGTGAACAAATGAAGTTTCACAAGGACACGATCAAGATAATACAAAGCACCACTCTGATAGTCATATAGCATGCAGGAAACACTCTCATGCTTGTCCATGCAAATTCCAAACACTAATCGGTATGATGAATGTTGGTCCTTAGCCGTCCACACTTTAGCCTTTCAAGATAAGGTTAAGAAACCACAATCCATATAGCATGCAGATAAAAACAAATGCATAGATCTGAGCACATTATTCTGTAACATGGACCAAAATTTTAACATAATAGTGAAGATCAAGTGCCACCTTCCAGAACCACCAAAATTGCAGATCATAGAGGAGATTAAATCATAAAATGAGCAAAAGTAATAAAAAATGAAAATGAAAAAACCAAATGATTCTGGGCTAAAACTGTGGTCCACCCATGCACCAGTGTTCAACTCAACACTGTTGCAGATCAGCCGATGGTCCAGCTATACAATTGCAGAGAATTAAGCTATCAGAAACTACCTTAGAAATCATCGAGTTCAAAATCATATTACTAATCTAAACAGTCAGCATTCAAAAACTAAAAGCAGAGAAAGGAAAAGATGTTCATATAACTGAGCAAGTCCTAGATAATTTCAATCTCTCGGTGAGTTAAAAGTCACATATCCAATTGAATGTACTAGAGACCCAAGAATTTATACTAGTAATAATTACCAGTACTACTACCGCAAGTATCTTACCTCCTAATTATGCTGTACAGCTCAGGCCGTGCTCTCATCCAGTCAGCAAAACTGCTATGGACAAAAGAACTAGAACGGAGTGCATCTCTCTCTGAATGAATATATACAGCAAAGCATATGAGAAAATAATATCTTTCCAAGTATTCGACAAAAAATGAAAGAGACGCCTCTCTCTTCATCTCATCTGGTTGGCGAAGAATGCTATTGCGATAACTGGCAATTGCTTCACGCAAGTTCTGTAATGCAAACACTCTATTTAGGTGAAATCTAAATGGAAGAGAAGGAGGAGAAAAAGAAAAAAGAAAAATCTTGTGCTGCTTATAGGTCTAAACACAGATGTATCATGACATATACCTGCATGGAGGCACACTTGTCAATGACTTTATCCACTTGTCTTTTGCCTTCAACACCACCCTAAAATACAGCAATAATTAAGAAAATCTCAAGCATGCCAAATCCTTAATATTAAAAGATAAAAAAGGATCGATAACAGTGAATATTAGTTACCTCTAAAACCCTGGTCAAGCTTCTTATAACTGGATACTCTCCTCTACGAATTGCCTCCTCTGAGTTTGGCAAATTGTCAGCAACAGTAGAACCAGCGTCAAAAACTCTTCCGATTGAATTGTTTCTTGGAATACCTATTTTACATGGACAATAAATACAACATCAAAAGTTATCATGGTTAAAGTAATTATGTAAACCTAACATATTTGGATAGACTAATAAAAACAGTTCATTTGTGATCTGAGAAGACCAATTCAAAATTTTGTTCAAACGAAACACTAGATAGCTTTCCAATTGCTCATCACATGCACATCATTATCAAAAATAAAAGCAGCTGTCAGTTACAAATTGTTCTATTAGACTATCCTAACTCCTAATCTGGGTACCATTTCAGGATAGAAGTTTAATGGCAAAACGTCATTGAATACTTAATTTCAACATATTTTTTCCACTTATCTTCCCAGCCAAAAGTTGCATATCATTTATTTTCCAGGTCAGCTTGTGCTCTGAGGTACCATATCTCATACCATGGTTGATATGATTCAGGCATTCAGCACAGCAGGGATTAGATACCTATGTTGGGAAATCTTAACTTGTATGATTTTGGGTAAAGAAGGATAACTTAGAGATACATTTTCAGATGACATTTCTAGAACAGGCCAATCTGCTCTGCAATAAGAGTTGGGTCTAAATATGTCGTGTTATATGGTAATAACTAGTTAAAATATTCCACGATGATGTGAACAGCACTGAAGTAAGATAATCTACTCTAATCAGCTTCATAATTCAATCTTCTCCTGATCATCTAATCAAAAGCCAGTAACTAACATTACAGTTGATTGACCTACACAGTAATCACAAACTTGAAATTCGGAAGAAAGTGAGAACTTTTTTTTTTATTGAAAGAAATATTTAAAACAAGGGAGAAGAGCAACTAATAAACAGCTACACAGCAAAGATGGAGAATAAATGATTAAAAAACATCAATTTGTAAAAATTGCATTAATAAAAATTCTGACCCATAAAAAGATAGTGGGGGAAGAAATAAAGAGTGGAAAAAGTGACAATCTTACCAGAAGCTCCAATTCGGTTGAGATAAACCAAGGTTGCTATAACCATCCCAGTGGTAGTCCGCCCACGTCCCATTTGACAGTTAAAAACTATTTCTGTATTCAAGTTTGCCCCATAAATTCTATCAACCTAAAAATATGAGAAAGGAAAAGTGGTACAGCAGCATTAGCAAACGGAATTCAGAAACACTGTGCTGATCATTTTCCACAAACATTGTGAAACCCTAGCATTCTTTACGACAAAAAGCAAAAACCATTACATGCATAAGCATGGCCTAAATTACAAATGGTCCTAAGGCCAGACCCAATAAAAAGAAAAACTCCAGGTATATCCAGAACCATGCTCTCATATAGAAGATGATATTGACTGTACAAATCCGTAGACTATTTCACAACTCTATCACACATCAGTAATTTTATTGGTCCGATTATATTTCAAAATAAGTCCCTTTTCATTTATCTTTCTGAAAAAGATACTCCGAAAAAAAGGAACTCTAACTTCACCACGTTACATCTCATTTAATGTAATTGTTCATGAAGCTGGGTTGTCAGATCAACTAGTTTCGCACCAGAGTGTTATAAAGATCCTCAATTTCCAAATCAGAATCCAATTTAAGAAAGAATCTGGATTACTTATTACTTTATTATTGCGGGACATAACTCACAAAAGAATCCCCTTTCACAAGTTCCCTTTAAATGAAAGACAAAGTTATATGGGGAAATAATTTAATTCTGGTCATGCAAAGAAAGTTTTAAATATATTTTAAAAAAAAATGTTGCCTAAAATTTCCACAAGGTGATAAAATGATGCCTAGGTAATCAACAAGTGAATTTATTCAAACAGTATCAACACATGATTTCTGAAGTAAGCAACCAATCAATCAGACTTTTAATATAAGATTTAAAACTCACTAAAGTATCAAAATCCTGCTCTTCTGGTGATTTTTCATCAGTTATGGGAACACGTTCATAGTCAAAAAGGTAGCCCTCCAATTGCAGTTCCTCGTTTGCCTGCATCAAAGGAACCAGACAGGAAGTTAGAAAATTAATAGACTAATCATGTTTTGCCACTCTGCAAGCAGAACGAGTTCTACTGCTCATGCCTCCAGCGGCGTCTTGACAGAATCACGTGACACAGGTTCCCACTGGTCCACCATCTGACCATCTGGTAGTTCATCAGTGACAAGTATTTTATTTCCATATCTGCCCATGACATACAAATAAAACTTACCATCCAGAAAAAAAGTAATCAGGAAAAATTAAAAAATATTGCAAGACACCAGAGATCAACACAGCATTCAACCAAAGGAAGCACCTTGAAGCTTCGATCAGGATATCTTCTTTCAATCGAGCCTCCATCTGCTCAACCCTAGACCTGTTGATTCCCTAATTTAATACAAAAAAAAAAATCACTATCAAGAAATAAGTTATTATCAGCCAGAAACATGCATGAACACATAGTAGTTTTCTTTAATTCATGCAAACATATTATTTTTTTAAAAAAACCTCCTGCTTAATCAAAAATCAATAGTAAATGACTTCAAAAATCGCATACCGTATACTCAAGATTGGAGAAGGGCCTTTCAACATCACGCAAAACAAAAGGACGTCCATTAATGTAAACCACCTGTTTCAAGCCAGTGGGGTATGAGAGAGAGTTGAGACACATGAATCCAACACACTCTAAATTCACGTAATGAAAAAAAGTTGTCAAAAGATTATTAGCATAAAGTTGTACATGAGAACTAATTTAAGTGCATTGTATATAATTTTTCTAGTTAGTCAGCACCCATACAAGAGTATGCTGGAAAAAGCGCTCATCAAGAATGTGGTTTTTTTTACAAAATTTCCAGGCATGATCTATGCATTTCATTATGACTCAGGAATGTATGAAAGAAAAACGTTGTGCAGTTTCCACATGCTAACGTTTAGCACTAAAAGCCCCTTCTTCAAATTTCAATATATTGCCAAACTTGATACAAAATCATTATAATGAGGAATTCGGATTTGAAGGACACGTAAGAGAGATCATTATAATGCTTATTTAGGGTGAGATGGAGCCAAATATAAAGGCAATGTCTTTTGACTTATCCTGATCAATAACGTTTAGCAAATGAAGCCTCCGTTAGCTGCATTACGACAAAAGAGGCCATCGAATATTCACGATATGAAATCATTAGGATTCCACAGTTGGAGTGAAAATGACAAATGAGAATTCATTGACTAGACCATTTAAAATGTAAATGATCAAGTATCGCAGTTCTGTAACTCAATGATTATCCAAATAGAAAGTAAGTTCCAAGCAATAAGATTCATCACTGGTAAAAAGAACATAAATTGCATGACGACAAATAGCCTTACCGGTTCTTCACGAAGGTTAAACCAAAGTACTTGTGCTCGCCTCCCATCTTTTTGCGCTCCAATATGCTTAAGAACATTCCGAATTCCCTCAGTTGTTGGAATTGCAACACCATGTACAGGCAATGAATCAGCCTGTCAAAGAAACCATAAATAGGGAAAACGAAAATCAAAGAAAAAAAGAAAGATTCATCATAAATTAATCATTACATAAGCATAACTCATACAATACAGCATAATTAAAGACATTGTAGAAACAACATACAAATCTATCAACAAACCAAAAAGCCTTGAAAGCAGATGTGCGCATGCATCTTCATCTACAAGTAGTTCAAAGTTACATTCAAAAGCACTCCATAGAAGCATAACAAAATCTTATAGCTTACATATCAAGTAGTAATGGAAGCCAAACCCTTAATATTCCTCCAGTAAAAATAAATAATTATTATCATCTAATTATAAAGTCAAACAAGTAAAATAAACATGTACATGCAAAGGTGGTTAACTGGAAGCAAATAGTAAAACAATTTGGCAATCGCATAACAAATTTCACATTACACGCATTGTGAATTTTGCCAACCAAATCTCAGTTTCTTTCTTTCTAATCAAGAATGGGTCTGATTTTGCCAAACGAATCTGGCATAAAGAAGAAAACTCAGGAACAAAACAATGTGCAGATTCGGACATTTCGAAATTTAGCAATAAAAAAGAAAGTACCAAATAAAAATAAAGAAAAAGAACCTGACGGTAATTAGGAGCGCCATCGATCTGAGGAGTAAGTCGCTTGTTTTGACAGCCAGGGAAATGGTCGCCCTTTAAAATGGTCTTCTTTCCCAAAACTGATCCACCTCTACCCCTCATCACCTGCTCCAACTCCTTGGGTATCGACATAGCTTCTCCTTTTTTATAGTTTGTAATTTTATTTTTAATTATACCCACTCTATTATCCACTAACCAAAAGATAAATAAATTATCAAATTCACCTCACAACCACCACTCCTACCTTTATCTCAATTTACTTCATATAATACTATATAATTTTAATAATCCCAAAACTTCACAGCGCCCAAACCAGACCAATGCTTCATGCAAATGTGTAATTAGGCGAGTATTAAAGGCTAATTAAAGGAAAAACAAGAAGAAGAAGGAATAGGAAAAGCAAGGTGCAGTTTCAAGTTTGCAGAAATGTGAAAAGAGAGAGATAAAAGAGAGACGGATAGAGATGATGGATATTTTATACAGCTCGGCTAGGCAACAACTCAGATGGCGAGTACTATATTGTATTTATCCAAGGAATATATATATACTCGTAGATTATTTATCTTTTGCTTTTTACTGGCTAGTGAGGTGCGAAGAAAGACTCCGGTAATATTCTTTCTTCTGCAGAAGGACCGAGGTTTACAATTTCATCATCATCGTCGTCTCTTCTCTAATCTTTTTTAGCCAGACCTGACCTCTGTCCTCTGCACCTTCCGCTATTTGCCAACAGAGAAACGTGGAAAGCGTGTCGTATTTTAATTCTGATTTTTTTTTTTTTCTTTTTTTGTTTGGCTTAGAAGGGGTGTGTGTGGTGGTGCCTGCAGTGGATATTCTTTTCTGTTGGCTGAGGATGCCCTACACCGTCCAACACAATTCACAAGCCGCCACCTACTTAACCCGTTGGATTTTTTATTATTTATTTCTGAGTAATGCTGGATCTCATGAACTACGCTTCGCATTTTTATATATTTGTATATGGACCACTGTAAAAAAAAAAAATATATATATATATATATATATATATATCAACCAATTAACTGTTTTCGGGTTGGTTTTATAATTGAAACATTATAATTGAAAAATACATTAAAAAAAAAAGATAATCAAAACTAAATATGTATAAATTATCAAGCAAATGATAATTTCTTATAGCTTTTTTGGATTTTATTAATTGATACCTTACCAAAAAAAAAATCTAATTAATTGATATCTTCTATTTAATTTTTATAATAGTATGAACAGTTAAATCTGATAATGTGAACTGTGAACACTCCGCATATGACATGTCAGCATTTAACAGGAAATCCAATATCAATTCAGTAACTTAACGCTCTTGTTGTCGAATTTTGAAACTTAATCACATGGTCAAATCAACCAATAAGAAAAGCTAAGTTATACTTTTTGAAAGTTTTTTAATTAATAGTGGACTTTCTAGCTAATGTTAATCTGCCATGTCTAAAGCTCACAACCGGAATAACTAGATATAAATATAAAATATTAATTGATAAAAAAATAAAAAATTATAAAAATAAATTAGCATTTGGCATAAAAATCACATAATGATTTCTGTAATTGTATTCAAGTTTATTAATAAATAAAAATTCAATCAATTTTTTCAACAGAAAATATAATCATTTTACAAACTGTTTAACTAAGAAGAAAATGAATGCTGCAGAATCTTTTTTAATATGATTTTAACGTTTGATTTTATTTATGAAATAGCACCATATATATATTCTTTTGTACTTTCTTTTTATCTCAATAAGATACCTGATTGATGTCCTTTGTGGTTTTGCTCTGTTGAGATATTTTTTTCTTAACTTTTTCAGGTTAGGTTTAAGTGTTTTGAAGAGCATGTTTGCTCGAATTAAATTATTTTGATAAGTTAAATTTTTTCTGATATGTGTTATTAGAGTAAAATAAATTAATTTTCCTGATAAAAATAACAAAAATTCAACCAGTGTATGTTTCTTTTTGGACTGCACCGGGTGATTGAATTAAAAGGCAAATATTCACCCAATATTGTTTATTAATTCCATAAAAATTATCAATTTGAAATTTATTTAATATATTTTTAATGAAATACCGATTGACTCTGATTAATTCTCTAAACTGTAATCTCATTCTTCATCGATGAACAAAGTGGATTAAAAACTCGATATAAATGAAATTTTTAAATAAGATATTTTCTGAGGAAGAGCTTAAGGATAATATATATACCGAATTAGCGTAAAGTTAAGATACTGTCCTAGGCCCCATCCCACCAATCATGCTAAAATAAAATCCCATATGACAATAAATGACTAATTTTCAGACAATAAATGTGCAGACAGGTCAAAATTGTTTAGGCCCCAGCACAATGAGATTGGATAACTTGTAATCCTTGACTTTTAGTTATTAAGGATTTGTTTTTGTTGTGGATTAAATCAATGAAGATCATGTTTAATAGATATTATATATTATATTATAATTAGGTTTTCTTTCCATTCAAAAAAATATATAATAATTAGGTTTTGTAAATGTTTATTACTTTTCAATTTACACAGTATGTTTTAATATATTCAAATATTAAACTGTATATTTTTCAATTATTTTTTAAAAAATGTGAAATACATGTCTAAAAAAAAAAAAAAAAACAGTTCAGCACACCTAAAGTAGGTGATTAGAAATACAAACGCAACAAATGTTTGCTGTGTGCATGGCTTTTCAATATCATTAAGTTTAAAATAATTAGCCACGTGTATGGCTTTTTATTTAATTATTAAAAAATAAAGAACGTATAATATTATTAGTTAAATTATAAAATTTGAAAATTTTAATATTATTTGAAATATTAATAATATTAATAGTTATTTAGTTAATTATTGAAAAACTGAAGAATATTTAATATTATTAATAACATTAGTAATAATGTTAACTCAAATAATATTGAAATTAAAAATAACATAAGACTCGTTTTTTTCTTTTGCCAACTTAACACCTTAAAAATTATTTTTTTTAACCACCTAAACATTTCAATTTTTTTATACTATGATACCTAAGCATTGGAAAAAGATATTAATTGATATTAATATTAATGTTAACTCAACAAATGATTAAATTAAAAAAATAACATAAATATCATTTTCCTTGTCAACTAAGTATTTTAAAATTTATTTCTTTTGTGAGCTTAACACTCCAATTTTTTTGATATCGTAAGCAATGTACTCCTATATATATATATATATATATATATATATATATATATATATATATATATATATTAAAAATATATAATTATAATTTCTTAGTAAAAAAAGAGGTAGATTGGAAATCTAATTACAAGGCTCAGTAAGGGCAGAAATTACAATAATTAATATAATTGAATATTATGTAGCAATCAGGGAAAAAAATTAAAGAAATAAATTAGAAAGATGTGTGAAAATAAAGTATGGTGATAATGATTCTTTTAATCATTTATTTTTATTTTTATATTTCTATATTTATTTTTTATTTTATTTTACGTGTGATTCCTGACTCTTGCATTTCTGGCAAAGATAAAATAAAATTAAAATTTCCACTACTTGTCTCTATTACTAATAATATATCACACTTATTATTTATGATTTTCTCCATTTAATTATTATTATTTTGTGTGTTTTTTTTTTTTATTTTAATACATCAAGGAAGAATGTAAGCATTATCCGGTCAAGATCTCTTCTCTATAATATATTTTATTATTATTTATTTTAGAGTGTAAAGTTTAACCACGTTTAGAATTTGAACGGCCCCAAAATGTACAGTCAAGTCAACTCGCTCTGTGATCACATGTTCCTCGACAATTCTAGATGACTGCATTTTTGCTCTTCTTTCAGTCTTTCCAATATTTTATATTGTTCAGTACACATTGCTTATTAACAAGGACAAAAGAAAAAAAAAATGATAATAAAATAAATATTTATATATTTAATTCATCCCACGCTATCACGTGAAATAATATTATAAAATGTACAATTAAAAATAATAGTAGTAAGGGATTAGAATTTTTTTTTTCTTTGTTTGGTTACAACAAACTTAAATTACAAGCACAACAAGCGTTTTTTATTCCACACATCAACAAATATTATTTATTTATTTATAAAGATTTTCATGTGTTAACTTAATTATAACTCACCGACCAATTTATTATTTCTCCTTGTATTTATTTTTAAAACTTTACAAATAATAATTTTATTGTTTACAAGATAACATTTCACTGGTTTTTAACTTCACCACCACCACCAAGAAAAGGAAAAAGGAAGAGTAAAACGACAACCAATCTCTTTCAATAGTAATGAATGTACTATCTCACCAAAACAAACAAACACTCCATGAGTTGCTCCGACAACGTAGATTCCATCTCTGGAAATAACAGCTACTGGTTAATGAAGGCCCAATTTTCATTGCTATGCTAATAACAAATTTGAAGTCAAAATATTATATGTCTTCCATATTTTTATTCACAACAAATATAAACTGTTTACCCTTTCCATGTTGCTTATCCAAAGAGCTATTCATGCCCAAGCTTCCTATCTTCTAAGATCCCACATGCCTAATGAAGATTGATGATAATAGCGTGAAACATAAAATGCAGCAAGTAGCTGAATCTCATATCACATATGACTATGAGATGTAATATATAACACTTGAAGACTATTCAGTTCTCAAGAATAAGCAACAAATATCTAGTTGATACAAACCACAATACAAGATACTTTTACAAACCCAGTTTTTCTTTCTGTTTGGCACAGATGTAATCTCTGGCCCCTATAAACTGGCGTATAAATTACACTACTTGTGGTATAATAATCTGATATCAAGCAGAAGCATCCCCAACAATATCTGTGCCAGCAACCTCTCTAACAAGATTAAGATTTCTTGATGAAGGCAAACCAGCAACCACATCCTCTTCGATACCACACTCATTTACTCCTCTCTTTATCTTGAAGTAACCATCCTGACATTCAAATGAAATTCATGAGCATTTAAGGGAAAAAAAGAAATTTCCTACAGTAATTAAGTAGGGATAAACTTTTGTTAGGAACATACGTCACCCCAGCCTCTATTCCATTGATTTGCAAGAAGCTACAATAAAGAAGATGTATTAGTATCTTCGTAAGTTTATAGCGACAAGTCTGAAAAAGAAAACTCAAGTTAGTCACACATACCCAATAGTCTTCCCCATCATCAGAAGTCCCCCACCCGATGAGCTTAACTGCATGTCCTCCCAGTTGATCACCTGTAATGTGCTTATAAACTCCAGATTTATAATGTGCGAAATCCTGTAAAATGGTAAATAATTAGAGTCAAATAATCCTGCCCAAAGCTGTTTTCATGCAATGTCCAAGTAATAATTTGTAAAATGTGCAAGTCACTGATTTCTAATAATGTGCAACTTGCTTTTAGCATTAAGGAAAACTGTCAGAAGACATTAAAAGGACAGACTCATAGCTCAGAAGTCAAACCTTGATGAATTATAATCGAAGAATGTAGCAGGGTGGGAACAGGCACAGATATGAACTTGTAAACTCTCTGTTTTTTCTTAAATTTTAGAAACATTTTATTGATACTTCAAGGGGTGTTTGTTTATACTAAAAGTTTTTCAGCAATCATAAGCAGCCCAAGTGAGACTTACTATATGGAATTATGTCCCAGATATAAACTTGAATTCATATTTTATAAGTGCATATTTTACCTCATAAACAGTGAAAGCAACCTCTACTGGTCCATTTTTATAAAGCTCTGCCATGATATCATAGGGATCTGATCTGATTCTATAAGCATTGACGCTGTAATGCTTTGACTGCCTCCAGAACTGGTTCTTATCGACACACTTTCTTACACACCTTGGAGTAGGGAACCCAGGTTCACAACCAGGATGGGAACAGCCAATGTCGTCAAAGTATGGGTCACACTGTGAGAAAATTTGCTCATTATTATAAAATTATATCTACCAAGATAAGATATCAGATTAAAGTATTGATCTTCATTAGGTCATTACATCATAGAAAACGTGATATCATAACCCTAGACTTGCCTTTAGCCAATCTCAAGTACAGAGTAAAACTGAAACCGGAGTTAATAGGCAAAGACAGAAACTTGTACCTCCTCAGTGACAACGCCATGGTGGACAAGGTATCTCCACGCATAGAGTGGATACCCTCCATCACAACCATTTCCACACAGAAAGCCACAGCATGCCAAGAGATCATTGACAGACAAAGATATGTTCTGCAGTAAAACAAAGTATATGTTTGCATGGACAATGTAAGTAGTCAAAGCATATGTTTGCAATTGACAGACAAAGACATGTTCTGCAGTAAAACAAAGTATATGTTTGTAATGGACAATGCAAGTAGTCAACTAGCTCAGGACATTCAGTTACCATGCCAAAATTGATGCAAAACCGATCAGATAGTGATTCAACAGCACCAAATGCCCAGCAAGATCCACAATGACCCTGTATTATCAAATACAGATGGAGTAAGAAGATGTATACCTCACTTAGTTGAATTGATTCGAGTTGATAAAACCTGATCTTTTACCTGATCTGTGGTTAGGAAATTGATCCAGCATTTGCCATAAAGAGTGGAAAGCATCAGCACCTTGAGAAGAGAAGAAAAAAGACTGTGAAAATAGAGAACCAAGTAAGCAACTGACCTAGAATTCTTCCAATGGTGCTACATTGTGGCCAAGCACTCCTTGCATCAAATTCCTTGGGCAACTTCAAGGACTTTGGATGACTCACAAGAGGAACACCCCTCAGTTCCTTTTTGGGAGTTGGCTTGACTCCAAGAAGATACTTGAATTCGCCAACCTATGCATCAAAATATAGAAATATTAGCAATCAGAAACTAGTGTCTTCCTAATGTGTGACCTATGAACATATTGGGGAAAAAGAACTGAAGAAATAATCTCAATCTGTCAAAAGTTGAAGATTTATTACAGTATAATTGGAAAATCGAGGATTCATGGCAGCTTCCCATCCAGCGTTGGGGTTTTCATTGATTTTTCTAATTATTGAATCCTGCATGCAGAAGCAAAATGAAAATATGAAGTAGTCATAATTTGGAACAAAATTCGTGATGCTTGTGATATTGTCAAAAAGAAAAAACCTGAAGGACCCTAGAGCTAAGCTTCAGCTTGGAATCTGGTGCCTCAGCGATCACCTGTTGGCAACATAACATTTGACACATTCAAAATTAGACTGTAACCTTCAAAACTCAAAGCATAGAGGAAGAAGATTGATAATGAATCTCATCCACTTCAAGGTATGCAAAACAAAAAGCAAAAGATAACAATAGGAACATCTTCTGATAGGCAAAAGTCCACAAACTAAAGAAGATTCTATTCATTCATTAGATGTTACAGTAATTCATGAGGCTTCGTGTTGACTATTAGTGACGTTTACAGTAGCATGAATGGATATGTTCCTTTTCATATTTTGGTTCAATTGAAGGCAATATCTTCCCTTTTTTTTTTTTTTTTCATTTGTTTGGAAACTGAGTGCAATATTCTTTGAGTACACTTGTAGTACATGAAATTTTAGCATATACAACAAAGCTAAATAAAAGAATTCACAGTACAACTACAGATTAAACAACCCCACACCAAAATAGAAATTCAAATTACGAATATTCAGCGTAGACAGGAGTTAGCAATAACGCATCTGCAAGAAAGGATCAAACTTCCAGCAAAAGGGTATAAAGTTCTCATCAATGCTTACGTTTTCTAATCAAAACGGAATTGAAATAGTAGCTGTAGCTTTCAAACTTTATTAAACATCATGGTCAACTTACGCTAAACAAGATCATAACCATCCAAATTTTCAAGAGATTCCAGAACTTCCTCAATCCCTCAAAATCGGAAGAAGATATTCAAAAAGTCGAAAATTTATCATATAGAAAAGATTTCGGATCTTTTAAGTTACCTGCAAGTGAGAGGGAGCAATCGTCCCAAGAAATAACAAGAGAGTAAAGAGGCATAGAGAAGTTGCCATATTTGCCTTCTTCAATTCCTTCCTCGATCTCTGGTGGAGATTCAAGAATGAAGTAAAGAAAGAATCTTGTTGATTGATATTATTGGAGTAGATGGACGAAGAAAAGAGGGATGTTAGACGTATATAGAAAAAATAGTCAAAGAAAACGACAATAAGACGGATAGATAGGATAGGAATCTTTCATGACTTCTTGCAGCTTCGCTGTTGCCGTTGCGTGCGTCAGTTAGGGGTGGCTAAGTGAAGCCCAAAGGGCCGATTGGTTTCCTCGACGGTGCTTCCGCTAGATTTTTATGTTTTGTGTGGACTCTCTGACATTCGTCATGGGCCAAACTTATTTTTTGTTTATGCATATAAGTCATCAATTTGATATTTCCAAATTAGAACTGCCAATCTTTGATAGGCAAATTGGAAGGTTGCAATTGAAGAATTGAAGAGTGTGAAGATAGGATTAGAGTGGTTGATAGTTTAGGATTAAAAATATTTATTTATTCTCTAGTTTTTACTTGGCAAATCATCCGTTTGATTTAATTAAAATTTTTCTGTTATTTTTTTAATTTTTTTTTATTATTCTTACAATATTTTTCTATATTCCATCTCATCATCAAGAGCAAACATTATTTTTTTTTATTGAGTATTGGGATAAGTGTTTTAATACTTTTTATTCTTAAATAAAAGGTTGATGATTCAAATCTTATACTCATTAAGAGTGTATTTTATTTGAGTGAACTGACCTTGCGCAAAATAATTATCTTCTTTTAATTGTCTTTTTTCCAATAATGATAATAATAAATAAAAGTGTGCCAATCAAACTTTTTTTTTTTTTTTTCTTTTTTATTTTTAAGATCAGTAGGATAAAATGAGGGTTTGTGAGAATCTTTGTCGATCTTATAATTCCAATCCCACAACTCCAACAACATTGCAATTGCCCTGATGCAATATGCAGTTGCTACATCGTAGACAGATATAATCAAAATCAAATATTTCAATTACACACATTTCATTTTAAGCCAAAATTAAGAGAAGGAAAGGCTCAAGCATGAAAATAAGTCATTAATTAATAAGAAGGAAAACCACCGAGTTGAGTATTTCTATTTCACATGCTTCATGCCAAAAATGACCAATTGGGCAAGCACAGGAGTTTGTTACTTTGTTATACCAGAACATTTATATGTTCTGTGTTGTACTCGCCAGACCATTGCATAAGCAGATTCTCAACCCACTGAAGCATTCAACAACGTTAGTTACATTACAGCTCAACATTCATGGATGACCACACACCTAAATTATTACAGTACATTCTATCCTAGAGCATTCTTTTGTCATACCATTAGCGATTTTAAGGAGAGGTGGAGAGAGTACAAGCCCTATATCTATGCCACAGTAGCAAAGATTCCACCAGAAGAGCCACGAGAGCGCTGTAAAGCCTCAGTTAACTGATTAAGCGCTTTGTCATATGATATGAATCCCATAAACCAGAACTCATGACCATCTGTTGTTACAATTTGTATATATCTTTCAGAAGAGTCCGTTCTACTTGATGAAGGATTCACTGTTCTCAACTTGTCAAGCTGCACCACCACCTACAAAAGAAATTGACAGTTATAATTGGAAAATTAAAGTTTAATGTCCAATCACTTAATGAAAAGAAAAAAAGTTAAGACTTGGAATTGACAACTTAATCCCAAATTCTTCCACCAAAACCGCAACTTGAGTGGCTTAGACATAAAATGGTATAAACTTTCTAATTAAACTAATTACTCAATGAGATAGACACAACCCTAGGCCTGAAGGTTCATGAATCATATTACTTTATGAATTAGTAAGTTTTTACCTTTTGATATTAAAGTTAGGTCTAGTCATCTGCATCGGGTAAATAAGAATACAAAGGGGCTGACTGTGAAAGAAAATTCTCTGAGGATGGGCAAAGTGATGGAATATGTTCTCTAGTTCTCAAAAAGATTTAAAAAGCGAAAAAAGAATCTGACAAAGCAGGCATTAAACTAGTTATAGAAAAGAAACCTGCACTACACATCAGTCGGCATTAACAAGCTACAATAAAGCTGAAAAGCGTTAACAAGTATTTAAGTATTGTTAAACTCAACTTATCCCTTCTTGCTCCAAACCAATTAATTTAAATTCTAACTGGCAAAACATTGTTTTAATATTTAAGAAAGTTTATTCAATTAATCCATTATTGAAGTCCTTGCTCTATTTTGATGATAGTCTATCATTTGAAATACTAAATTCATCAATAAGAAATAAATTAGAAGGTAATACCTTATAATACATCCATTGTTGCTGTCCATTAGAAGCATAATAACAGAAGGGATAATCACTGCAAAAAGTCACTCGTTTACTGGATACATAAAGTGTCCCAATCACAGGGCCAGAGGATGTTGATAGATAGCAAACATAGGCGTTGAGTAGTTTCTCTCCATGCAAGTACCCAAAAGTCTGCTGGAATACTTTATCATGGCCTCCTTCAGTAAGCACCTTTGTCCCTTGAGCAATCCTTGCCATTGCTGCATCTGTTAAACTGGCACTAACTTTCACTGTCGTTTCCCAAAAACAAGATCACATGTTAGAATCTTTTAAAGTTAAAATGAAAGGGGGAAGTTTGCTCTGTTTTTTATTTTGCTGTTTAAAGTGATTAGAAAGCAAAATCTTCTTTTATTTTGCTGTTTAAAGTGATTAGAAAGCAAAATCTTCCCAAGTTCTAAACTTTAGAAATTAAACGTGATAACCACAAATCGCAAGAGCGAATTCATAAACTATGGAAACAGTTTTCTAATGGTTGAAGTACACAAGAAGAGAAAATAGTCAATTGGAATGCAATAATTCTTAAAGTCTGGAAACTATAATAAAATCAAGGATTGTAGAATATCCTTTAGCTGGGTCTAACTCATATTGGAGAAATGGTTCTCCAAGTAAAAGCAATTATTCTGCTCTTTTTGTTTTTCTTTTCTTTTCTTTATGGGCAAAAGACAAACCATATCTATCAAGTAAAGGAAGAAAAAGTAAATTACCATACATTCTTATTCTTCCTTTAAAAAAAAAAAAAAAAATCAACCATTCTAATAAAATTCCATGTTTACTTTCATTAAAAAAAAAGAAAAAAAAAATAGAAGAAATAAAGAAAATTCATGGAGTGTTCCTATTGAATGAATTCTTCACAAGGTATCAGCAAACATCCTGTTATTGCAATCAAGATCAGACTACGCTGCTGCTGAAGTCATATTTGATCATATATAAACATATCAAGTGCTTGCTCAATTAGTGCTTGTGTGCGATTATAAGCTCTTGGACTATAATAGCAACAAGGACAAATCTAATAGATAGATGGGTTTGGAACTTACGATGATGCCAGACGTTATCAGCATAGATCTCAACTTTCCTAGTAACGTCATCCACTCTTTTTCCACATCGATTCAACACATCGCATATCCTACTTATCGGTCCTGAAACAACAATTGATTAACAATTATAACACCTTACAAATAAAAAAAAATTAACACTTTACAAAACCTAAAGAATTACTATCAGACTTACGTCCGCCATTGCCATATGGGCCGTATCCATTAGCATACACCGGTGCAATCTGGAGGTAAGGATTGCCACCGTTGTGATTATACCGGTTATCCATTGTCACAGTTGTAGAGGTTGTTTGGGTCTGCACCTATTTATTGGCCTGCTTTTATACTGCCACTGAAACTATATCGTCCGTTTTTATTCTGGTTTGGGTGGGCGTGGGCCATTGTAGAATACTCGTCTTGGTCAGAGTAGGCTCTGGAATCTGTACTGATAAGGATCATGTTGGTGATAAGTGATGAGGACGGGATATGAACGATATTGCAAAACCATACAAAGAAAAGGCAGTGTGAAAATGCCGACTCTGTTTGCTGATATTGTTCTCTTTTTGCTTTAGCTGTTGTGGCATTGAGCTTTCTGTGATTCCGTTTATTTGATTTTTCAATTTGCGTTTTCACGATAACGAATTTATTCACTAATTAAAAAACAGATAGTATATATCAAATTTTTAATCAGAAATCAGTGGTTTAGCAAACGTGTTTAGGGAATATCGAATTCCTGGACGGTATGCTTTGTGGCTCAAGATTTACATGTATATGGTTGCTTTGCTCGTTGATTTTGTCTCGAAAGAACTTTTTATTTAAGAAATAATTGACATCTAATATTCCAAAAAGGGTATTTTCCGTACCGGAAATTACACAAATCACAGAGACGAAAATAGACAAATAGGACAGAAAAGTAAATTTCTATATATTTGGATCCAAATGTTTATTTTTTTGGGTTGGGGGACTGTTGCGGCATCTTCTTTCAGTTGAAGCCCAATAAGACTACTTGGATTTGACTGGGCCTAAATCCGAAGCTTAAAAATAAAGCCGACCCCCATGTCCAATATGAGCCCTTTTTACCTTATCCAAATAATTGGCGGACGACAGGGTTAGAAAAGTTCACACGTGTCAGATATTCTTCCAACAGTTAAATGTTCCCGACCCGCCAACGCCATGTCTTCTTGGAGCTTTTCAATTCAATTTCGGCTTCAGCAATTTAAATTTTGCTGCTCTTTACTTAAATAACATACATAGGTTTTCCAAATTCCTTCATGATCCATGTTATCTTTGAGAAATTTCACCGGTGTCAGTACTGCTCTATCATGTTCGTCAAATTCTCTGGCAGTTCGCTGTCACTTCTCTTACCGTTTGGCATTGAAAATCGCCTCCATCTCCAAAATTCCTCTATGCTCTCTCAAAGTCCAGGAATTATCCATGGAGGAGCCTCTAGAATCGACTCTTGATATGAAAGAGGTTGTTACATTGATGCAAAATGATAAGAACGATCCAGTTCCAGGAGGACAAGAAGAGGAGGAAGACAAGGGGATTTCGAAAATACGAGTGGCGAGGCAAAAGTATATTCCAGTTTCGAAGGCAGAGCTCTTGGATGCTATTGTATTGAAGTTATTTGACTCTCAAGATGAAGCAAATGAATTTCTCCTTCTCTCTTCGTGAGTGATCCGTCTTTACTATCGTGAGTTTAGATTTTTCAATACTTTCTATTTTTTTTCTCCCATTTTTTTCAATGTTGCAGTTTCTAGGGGTTTAATATCTTGTGTAATTACAGACACTTGGATTCTATTCTACATGCCGAGCACAAAAGCATTTTAGAGGAAATGCGAGCTGATTATTTCCTTAATAATGCCTTGGACAATGTCGAAAAGAGTGATGAGAAGCTGGCCCGTTCAGATGCAAAATCTGAAGTTAATGGGGACAAATCTGATTCTGTCAGCGATAGCATCAATGGAATCGGGAACGTGGAGGAGAGGGATGCTGAGGAGAAGGCTGAAATTGACATAAAATTGAATTTCAATTTTGGACTGAACTTAATGACTATTTTAGGTTCTTCAGCTAAAACTCAGAAGAAATGTTCAAATGGGGAATCCAGGTAAACATAAACTATTTCTTGTCAGCTTGATATTTAGTTAGTTTCATGTGTGATGTAAATTCTGACTAATTATAAAAAATCGTAGTGTAGACTTGCTGTTTCCACTCGATTCCAGCGTGCTTTTATGCAGCTGCTTAAAAATGGTCAGTTTGAAGAGTTATCAGCTGGGGATTTGACGTTGACTTCTGCCTTGAACTCGGATTACCTACTTACTTTGCCAATTTATGTGGACTGGAAAAAGGCATCTGAATCCAATGCGATAATATTCAGGTAACTTTTATCCTACTGATACTTTTATGCCTTGTTTGGTCCACAAAATAGAATAGCAAGGAATGAATAACTATTCCACGTAATAAAATAATTACCTATTATTTACTAATATAAAATTTTTGTTTTGTAAATTTGAAAAATATCTATTGCTGATAATAAAAAATTCAATCAAAATTTAAGGTTACAAATTTGTTATTTTTTACCATATTCAACTAAAATTTAAACATATTTGAATTTGAAACCACGCTAGGAATAACTATTCTATTCTCTCCCTGTTTTAGGCTATTTCATGAACCAAACGAGCCCTTAATGTTAACATAAAGCTCTGGAATTGTTTTTTTTTTTTAAACTGACATTTCTAAGTTCTAGTAACTAGAAAAAGTATGAAGTTGAAGTTTTATTGAGAACCATACTATGGAAGTTAAAAGTGATGTCACTGGAATATCTACAACTGGATGGCGCTTATGCACTGATATCCACATGCATGCCTTTTTCTGCACTGAACTTGCCATATTAGAAGAATGCTGAGCTGGTAAATTTTTCAATATCCAACATATAAAAAGATGATTTACTTTTATCGTAATTTCCCTTACAGGAGGGGTTATGCAACTGAGAGACAGAAAGGGCTACTGATTGTTGAAAAACTGGATTACTTACAGTCTAGACTTCTACGGGGAATCTTCTTCCTTGTATCAAAACCACTGGAGAAAGTTGGCAAATGGATAAAAAAGGTAGCTGCCTTTCCTTGATTGCTCAATCACTGTTTGTTAGACAGCCGATCTTACATTAGGAATGGGCTAATCAATATCTTTTATCAAAATGGCCAATAATTCTAGTTAGCTTAATTAAGGAAATAAACTTCTGGATCTCTAAAACTGTTGGGGCAGTTATGGAAGCTCGCAATCCCATGAATTTGAAGAAAATACTGCGGAATACAGTTCAGCTTCCAGGACTATCTTGCAGATTGTTCATATTTTTTTAATTGTCTTAAACTCACAGATTTTACAGTATATTATTAGGCCTGACATGCTTCATTCTTGGTTAGGCTATTATTAATGCTTATCAGACCCCAGAAGAACAATATTGGTTCAAGAAAGTGGCACATTGGTTTGTGGAACTCCCTCTTTTCGGGAATTCATATTCTAATAATAGACAAGCGTCTGATAAGAAACGGGAAATTGAATACCTACCAGATAGCGATGTTCCTATTTGGCTTGCAGCACAGAGGGCAGTAAGTCGTTATGAAGGATTTCTGTCTCCTGTTGGACCCCGAGGAAGGCTACTCAGGAGGTTGCTTACTTGGATTGGACTTGCACCTTCTATGCCAGAAACATCTTTTGAACTTGATGGTGACAATAATGCTTCTGAGCCTCATTTAAGGTTTTTGGCATTTTAACTTCTCTTCTCTCTGTACATAGCTATCTCTTTTTTCTGATTTTCATCGTCTCCTAGGAGGGAGAAAAGATGTTAGTGTCTGAGATGAACTATCATTTGGCATGAAAAAGAAAGATGTTATATAGGTTCATAATTTTCTTTTTTCATTAAATTAGTCCAGTACTCGTTCCAAATTATATCTTGTAGGTCAGATTGATCTACATATTTTTACTTTGCCATTGCATAAATTCTAGCTAATTCAGTACCGAAAGTTGTCTTACATTGAATGCTGTCCATTTACCTCAAGGGTGGATGCAATAGAGGTGGATAAAGAGGAGTAGGCTCTAATAACAAAAGTACTAATTAGATTACTGAAAATTAACTTCAAACAAGTCTATCTTCTTTGACGAGAAATATTGAAGTACAAAATTAATTGTTAAAGCCAATTTCCCTAAAAAAAAAGGCCAGCCTAGCAACATGCATAACAATTTGTTCTCTTAAGGCTGTAACTAGCATTTTTTATATATATATATATAATATATATAGTGTTAATTTTATGGTAGATATTGCGATAATAGAAAAATTGTTCACTCAGGCCAACTTCCTTAGCAAGGATATCACTTAGTGATATATGGAGACCTGCCACAAGAAAATACTGCGGAAGTAATATTTGGAAAATGTTAAAAACATCCTTTTCCATCCTTCTGTCACAGTCTGTCCTACAGGTATACCTCATACATAAAATCATCATCTACTTTTTATCCATTTCTTATTCTAAAGCATAGATAGGTGAATGGATGTATAAGTTTCAACCTATTTTGCCCATGCAAATGGTCAAGCACAAATTTGAACACGTTTAACAGTATACTAAATTTGTGTTTCTAAAGTATTGTTAACGAGGTCAAGTATACATTACTCTTGAATATCAATGTCTTTCCTAATTAGGAGCCCGCATTCCAAGAATTGATTTTGCTTTATACCGAGGAAGTGATTGACAGAAACACGCAGGATAAAGATGACGTTCCATCATTGCAATTAAAGATCTATGAGAGAATTCCTATCCCGGATCTACCAGTAAATACTTCTAACACTGACATGTCTGTTGATACTCTGTTATGCTTGTCTCGTATTTTTCTATGGGTCTATTGTTGCCACATGAATTTTCAAACTGTTATCAAACTATTTGCAGGTCATTTTTCCTCACAAAAAGCTCTCTTTCCGTATCATAGATACGGTATGTACAAGCTAAAAACCTTTTTCTTACATGTTTCTGTCAATACCGTTGTGAGGGCTTACTTTTGAAGCTGCAGTAATCTGTGGAATTAATTTTGTTTGACATTAAACTTCTAAACGAGATATATCGTGATCGTGTAGATACGGTTGGATGCGGCCACAATACTGGGACTTTCAGCATACTTCATCAACTACAAATTTGAAAATATCTTATCTTCCCCGTATGGATTTATTATTCATATGATTGTTTTTGAAATATTAGCACATGGCATATGATATTTTTCACATTTATAAGAGGATAACTATGTCTTAAAATGATGAGTCCATGATGCTAGTCAGAAGAAGAGGAACACTACTTTTGTTATTACTTTCGAGGCTTAGAACCACATCAGAATTCTAAAAGGACCAAGCTCATTTTTTGCCGCTTCTGGATTTGCAGCAGTGCTTGAAATTGCTTAATGCTTTGAAGTTGCATTGAGAAGTTCATAGAACATTACTTTTTTTTCCCTCTGTGATGCAGCTCTGCAATATTTCTTGATGTAATTGCCATCACTGCACTGATAATATATGTGACTCGTGTGGCTCTGGGTTACAAACAGACATGGGATAGGTATCAAGTGAGTTAACCAAATGTATTCCATATAGCGTCAAGATTAAAGTTTACAACTACATTAATCTAATTAAATTCTGTATCTCTTTTAATTCATTTTATAATTTCTTAAAGGATTCTATTATACAGCTACTTGTTAACAGGACACTTTATGAGAAAACATTGGCAAGTGGCTTTGGCTCAGTTCATTTTCTTCTGGATGCTTCTGAACAGCAGCAGGTGAAAGATTCTTTAATTTTTCTCATGTACTTACTTTTATAGTTGTGAATGTAATGGTAGAAGGTAACAACATTTTTATCGTCAAATATTACTTTTTCTATGTAGTTTAATGGTTAACTATATGGGACATAGTTCAGAATGTTAATTTCAACTTGGAAGAAATATTTGGCATTCATGAATTAGTCATTTTTTCCCTATGCAAATCAGAACTCAACTTTGCTCTATCTGTTTTATCCTTCAGTTGGCCATTTGAGCCTGATATGCATGGTATATTATTTTTTCTGACGAATTTTCTTTTCTTCTGAAATCATTTTATTGCAGTACAAGGAAGCTGTTTTAACGTATGCAATCCTGCTTAAAGTTAAGCATGGCCAGGTCTGCCTTCTTATCCTTTTTTAATTGTCTGCATTGAGATCATGCAAAAAATTCATTCTCGTGAGCTTTTTGCATCCTGTTACTTCTATCTTTGTTTTGTGATAAAATATTTTTTGAATTCAATTTTAAAGATTTAATTTAAGAGATGGGTTGTCAACCTACTTAAATACTCGGAGCAAATATTGTTTTGAAATGTTGTCAATCCAACTCAACTATTCTTTTTTTGTGCTGTAACTTAACCTTTCCAAGCTAGGCTGATTAGTTGCTACCAATTAATAATACAAAAAGAGAATGGAAAACCTTTTCTCACTACAGACTCCTGACATGAACTCCGTTGTCTAATCTTTTATTTGAAATGCAATTTTTGGCTTTCAAGAGTTTATTACTTGGTCATTCCCGTATGTTCATATATTTCCTAACAAGAAAAACTGTATATTCATTTTTTGTCTTTGGAAGCATTCTAGTTTTTGTATAGAATCTGTAGATCACCAAGAACTGTTTATACTGCAGATCAATTGTCACCGAAGTGTTGGTGAGGAATGTGAGAGATTTATGTATGACGCGTTTAAAGTAAAGGTAACGAGGATTTACTCTTAGAAAAACTGCAGCACAGTGGTTGAATGTGTTGTTCCTTAACTACCGTGATGGAAAAATTGCAGGTTGAAATGCCAGTTGAGAAAGCAATGAACACATTGATCAGGCTGGGCCTTGTTATGGAAACACCCATTGATGGAAGAATCAGACTGCAGGCTATTTCTTGCGCAAAGGCGGAGAAGGTCCTCAAAGAACGTTGGAATAGCTTGCTTCGTTAAACAAAAATATATTCTAAATTTCCATTACCAAATAATTCAGTCTGCATATATATATCTGTAAATTTCCTCTTCTACATGTCCCAGGTACGTTGAAATATTTGAAAAGAAAATATGAGATATGTATAGAAGGAAAAAGTAGGTCTTTTTCATAGAAACGACAGAGATTAACGACCTTCCGATGGTTTCTCTGTATTAACTTACTATAGAATCACATATCCATCGAGTAAAAGAAATGTATAAAAATACACATTTGGATTCTTTCTTTTTCATTCATTCGTCTTTTTTTAATTTCCTTTCTTTTATACGGGAGCTACCCAATGGCTTAACTAATCAAAATGCCTCAGGAATGTGGCAGCCGTGCTTAACCGCTTGCAACTAATTTCTTGCCCGATGCACATTTGGCCAATGAGCGATGAACCCTTAATTCGTTTCTCAACACTTCCATATTCATGTTTTCGGTTTGCACTGGAGAAGTGCTTCGGAAGGCATAAGATAAATCAATCTTGTTCCTCACAAGTCAAGAGGTTGAGCTCTAGTAAATACAAATACTCCCCCACCTCCAACAGCACGCCCTAAAAGCAAATTGCCATCAAGATAGGAAAGATAATATAGTCCTCCCACTGATCGCCTGTATTTCAAAATATGTTTACCATCCATATGTGCATGTTGCAATCGTGTATATATATAGAGAGAGACAAATATTCAACAATGTTATACCTCCCTGGATTTCCTGCGTTTGTGACAGGAATTTGTGCTTTGAAAGTAAGGATGAACTGCAAGATCTGTACACAAGCAAAATACCATTGACTCTAGTAACTAATTGCTGGATTTTTTTGTTGTTTTAGAATTTTGGGAACCTGCAGTTGCAGAGTTCTCCAGTTGTAAGAACAAAATGGCACTAAAAGAAATATGCGTCCCTCATTATGCATATTTCTATCGACGTTAAACTTAACCAAAAAAACAAAATCCAAGTTAAGATTCAGGTAGAAACATCTACTAGGCCTAGATGATATCAAAAGGGATACAGGTCCAAATATCTTGAACTCATATCCAAACACTCAAAATTAATCACTGTAATATGGAATTAGTGATGCAAGTCATTTACCTGCAGGCTCAGGAATGAACGTGGCAGTATTGCTGGAGCTATTAGAGCTTGAAGCTCTTCGCTGATTTTAATGTTTTGAATGCTTATCTGCCAAAGGCAACAAACAGGCTTCACATAAAGGGAAAACCTTTATTCAACATAGGAAGATAAAAAGCTAATAGAATAATTCTTGGTGCAGAAAGAAAGATTTAACTGCCTCAAGGTTATGCTTTTTATTATAGGGAACTAGTCAGTTTTCAATTTTTTTTTTTTCCTTCCTGATAAGTTACAGAACTAGTCAGCTTATTGGCATAACAAGGTAACAGTCAACAAAATTTGTAAATCTTTTTAATAGAATACCATGAATAGCACACCGTGGAGTGAAATGGTTGCATGTATATACCTTGACTTGTTTGGAAGTCATGTTTTATGAAGGACAGAGAAGCTGACCTCTTCAAACTGAAGATAGATGTTACGGACAGAAACAACATCAAATTTTGCAGAAACAAGGAGAGTGGCACCTTCTTGTTCCTGTAAAGCCAAAAAAAAGCCAAAAAAAAAAAAAAAAAAAAAAAAAAAAAAAAAAAAAAAAAACGAATTTAAATGAAAATAATTTTTCCTGAGGAAGGAAGATTTTGCATTCACCTTGAAAAATATAACATTAACAAGAAAATTCTGGTTGTAGGCTATTTTATTTTATTTTTATTCTATTTCCTATGTACTAAGCATTGATCTTTGAAATCAATTCTACTGAATTATAGATCTTTATCTGTGTCCATTTTTTTCTTTACAAGCCCATGGTTTTTACCCCTCCAAATGATATTTCAGTGGTTTGATAGAGAGGGATAGATACTCAATCCCTCAGAAGTTTAAGGATTAACAATAAAGAAATTTAACATAATCCAGAAACAGTAAAAAAAATAAAATTTTTTTTACCAGAATAGTGCATTCTGGAATTATTAAAGAAAGTAAAAAATTAGTTGAAAGTAGAGGGACAACATCCACCATTTAACACTGATAAATATAACACAGTTAAAAAAATACTGAAGGCATTCTGCGTAGAAACCCTGAGTTTACCTCTAATAATGTTGGAATACTCCATCGAACAACATTACGGACAATACCTCCATTAGACTGATCCCGACATTCAAACTTTTGGAAGATCTGCCCAACCTATCCCCGTGTTCATGGACAAAAACACATAATACGAAAGGAAATCAAGATAAAAGTAAAGAGAGAAAGCATGAGAAACTTCTTCATTTACCGATTGACAATTAAATTTGAAGAAAACATTCATGTAAGAGTTACCAAACTACATAACTTATGGGCCAAAGTTGAGGCATGAAAATTATATCGAGAGTAAAATGCTTCTTCAAACAGATTGTTTTTCTTTGCTGTCAATTAATAAAACCACTAATGATACCCCACTTTAGCAGAGAAGCCAGTTATCCACAAACAAACAAATGAATGAATTAAAAAAAAAAAAAAAAGAAAAAGAAAAAAGCTAAGTTAAAAAATGATCATAAATTCGACAATACTCTAAGATCGCATGTTATTGAAGGGTAAGTTATACATATTTCATACCTGCAAGAAAGGAAGTCTAGCAGAAGATTCCAGAAGAACAAGCACATCAGGGGCAGAAGTATATTGCAGGCGCCATGTCCCATCCAACTGGACCAAGTCAATTGGCGCACCCTTGTTGTATCCTTCCAAGTCCACCTGCCAGAGTTACAGAGACAAAGTTTTAAATTATTCTGTTTCCGTAGACCCAGAGTTGTCCATTAGATAATCACCAAAAAAGCAGATAAGAGGGAAAACAAAAAGAAAGTAAGAAATCCCGAAAATAATCAGCAGAAAGAATATGATATTGAAGAAGTAACAGACCAAAGCCTCCTCAATACTAGAGCGTTGATCAGCAGTTGTAACAAGCCCTCGTTGTGTGTCTTGGGTAGCACTTAAAAGGTCATGCTTTTTCTTCTCTATCTCAAACTCAGAAACCTAAAACCCACACATAATCAATCAGTTAGTAAGCAAGGACAACATACCCATAGCAAAATATCACAAAAGAAAGGCAAACCCGAGTAAGGTCAGCAGCTACAGTTGCTGAGCAGCGAAACTTTTTCTGAACGGGCAGTTTTCTAGTGACATTATTAAGGTTTAAGCTAACAGGCTTAATCTTGAAAATGGCTCTATCTCTTGCAGGGGAGAAGGAGGTAGTAAACGCCAGGTCCATTTCTTCATTGAGGGAAAATAACATAAATTAGTATTAATAAATGATCAACACAGTTAACAAGAAGCAAATTAACTCCACATTCCACAAATCAGAACATCAAATTACAGCTTGATAAGATGTTAAAGCACTAGAAATTATGCCTCATTCCTAAAAGTAGTCGGGATTAGACAAATATTTTTACATGATTTAAGAACTCAAATGCCAAATCTGAGATTTGAGGGGGAAAAAAGAAAAAGAAAAAGAAAGAGAGACTGAGGAATTCAATCTCGCTCATCGAAAAGGAGGGAAAAGAAGAAGCACAAAAGATGGCATACCTGCGAGGACAAAAATGTATAGCCGAGAAGAGCGTTGAGAATGAGATTTTAGTTTTAGAATAAAGTTTTAGGCTTTCGCAGGAAGCGGAGGATAAAGGTTTGTTTTAAATTTTGCGTATAGGATAACGTGACAAGTTCTCTTCCACAAAGCACGCCTACCTGTCGTTCGGTCGTTTCAGTAAAGAGGCAATAATTTCCCTGAGAAATCATCTAGACCTTTAGACGAAGAACATGTAGTCCAAGAAAAATTTAAGCAAACTGACCGCCGTGTCTAACAAAATACTGTAATATACGAAAACGACAGGACGTCTTTCACGGTATCTTTTCCTTCGGCTTTGATAAGTGACCTGTATGTTTATGAATTTCACAGTCTCGCTGCTGGAGCGACAGTGCCACTAAAATGGCGAGCACCTGGGTGCTTCATCGTTGCTCTTCCTTGGCCTATCAACGCTCTACTTTTGCTGCCACTGTTACTGCATGGAGACCTGAAAGTATAACGCCGCCAATTGCAAGCGGCGGCGGTTTTAGGGCATGGAAATCAATTCGTCCTGCCAGAAGTTGCTGCTGCTGCTTCTCCACTGGCACCAACGCCGCAGTCGTTGTCGCAAATGACGAAAAATATGGCAATAAGCAGATAATCAGTCTCACTCCTCGCCTCTATGATTACATTCTCTCCAACGTTCGGGAGCCGGAGGTACTCGTATTGCCAATTTCTTTCTTTATTATTTGTTGTTATTGTTGATTTTGAGGTGTGAGACTTTCAATTTCAGATTTTGCGGCAACTGCGAGAGGAGACTTCCACTCTGCGCGGAAGCCAGATGCAGGTAATCAATCCACTAACCAACTTTCAATCCAACTCATAGAATAAATTGATGAACAAGTGCTATTTCCATAGGTTTCTCCTGATCAGGCACAGCTACTTGCCATGCTTGTTCAGATTCTTGGTGCGCAAAGGTGTATTGAAGTCGGCGTTTATACTGTAGGTGTTTTGTTTTTTAATTTATTTTGAAGTCTCTCTACTTCAATTTCTCTGCATAGATTATGTATGTTAGGTGCTTGATGAAACAACAACTTACCATATTCTTTTCTTAATTGCTGTTTATGTTTAGGGATACTCTTCATTGGCAGTTGCTTTAGTGCTACCGGAATCAGGTTGTTTAGTTGCCTGTGAAAGAGATGCCAATTCTCTTGAAGTTGCAAAAAGGTATTTTGAGAGAGCTGGTGTTTCCCACAAGGTAATATGAACTTCTATTCTCTTAATGTTGTAATAGAGCAGGTCATATGGTATTCTGGAGTCCTTAATCACTTATTCAGGAGTACAATTTGTTTCTAATATTGGTTCAAATGTAGTTCACTTAGTTCCACCATTCTATATTGCCTTACGTTACTGTGGAGTATACTATGTATTTATTTTGTGCAGAATTTTTTGCTAAATGTCATCTATTTCTAGTTCTTATAGTTATCTCTGCATAACTCTGAGAAGTTCTTTGAGATTAGGTCAATGTAAAGCATGGAATGGCAGCGGATATTTTAAAGTCTCTAATACTGAATGGTGAAGCTTCTAGGTAATGATAAAATTATGATGCTTTTGCCTCTTGTTCCTCCCATTTCCCACAGACCCTCAGGCAAGACATAATTAACTCCTGCTGGCATACGTCTTTCACGTAGCTATGATTTTGCATTCATTGATGCTGAGAAGAGAATGACTCAGGAGTATTTTGAATTGCTACTGCAGTTGGTAAGGTCAATATGTTGGGAAAAACAGTTTTTTGTATATCGATTTTCTCATTTAATTTAATTTGATTGTCAAATAGTATTAGAGTTTCTGGCGCTTGTAAGGATGCTTATGTCTCTGTCCAGGTGAGGGTTGGAGGTGTTATTGTGATTGACAATGTTCTTTGGCATGGGAAAGTTGCTGATCCACTGGTAAATTGTTGACTACAATTTATACTTTGTCTCTTGGGATAAATTTTTTTCTAA
The DNA here is from genome assembly GCF_041381405.1 of Jatropha curcas. NCBI lineage: Eukaryota > Viridiplantae > Streptophyta > Magnoliopsida > Malpighiales > Euphorbiaceae > Jatropha > Jatropha curcas. Next base: position 27,573,924 of record NC_143155.1, read on the forward strand.
TTTTATCTTCTTCGACTGACCAGGTAACTGATGTTAAGACTGCTAGCATCAGAAATTTCAATAAAACCATTATGGAGGACAAGCGTGTAAGCATTAGTATGGTATGTAATTATTTTTACGTGTTCTTTATTGTGGAAAATTTCTGAACAACATTTTTATCTGTTCATAACCTGAAAATTTGGAATATTAGGTACCTATTGGAGATGGCATGACAATCTGCCGCAAGGGATGACCTTATTACAGGCTTATTCCACTTCTTGATTCATTTGAGATTATTCTTTGTTTCAAAGTTCAGAAAAAGATGCACATACTCAACCGTACCATGAAAAAGCATAACGGAATAAATTTGATTGGCGCCACGCATCATATATTGGCTTAAAACATGAATCGAGTTGTTGGAAATGATGACCAGGCCTAGCAAATTTGAAAGTCAATCCTGAAGAGGACAAGGCATCTGATATACGCCGCTTAAAATTTGTGAAGAGGACAAGGCATCTGATATACGCCGCTTAAAATTTGTATTTCACTGACAACCAAGCGCCATTATGTTACTGATGAGCATTGTACAATTGATTGTTGCAATGACTAAGCAGATATCAATGTAGAAGTTCTATTGCCCGCACTGTTTTTTTTTTTTTTTTTTTTTTTTTTTTTTTTTTTTTTTGTCATTGCAAAATACACTTAACAAACTAATCAAAGCCATGGGGATGACTTTTTGATCGAAGTTACCATGTAGAATGAATTTAGCTGAATCAAAACCTTGCAATCTACTATGTGACGGTAGAATAATAAGGAAAATCCCTGTAAATTGCTTTTGTGAATGCAAATACCCATCCTCAGCTGAATACACTAGTAGAAAGGGCATCTAACAGTATCAGTTATGTATTAAGAATGGATCAATTCTGTTCCCAACATATTCCAGCAATTTTCAACTTGACGACTAAGCAAAAGGGTGGATATACATTCAGACGGATGATATCAATATAATCTTCTCTGCTACTACAAGCACATCGCCAACTTAATCTTCATTGCTTTGGTCATGGCCATCAGCTTGGTTCTCCTCGTTAGCTCCTCCATCTTCTCTAGCCCCATAATGAACCCAAGGCAACATTGACTCGAACAAGACAGCCAAGGCATTACGATTTGCAACACCACGAGGAGCAATATCGCCAACATCAAGTGGATTGGCTATTTGGCCACCATTTTGCTCAGCGTCCCTCATTCTTGGGTCAACCATAAAATTTTGCAGGTTTTCCGGGGGAAGAGTTGGCACGGTATCAGAAAAATCCAAAACCAGCAAATGGCTATACCTGTAAATAGAATGAATGTCAGAGCCAGATATCTAAGTTCAGTCCCAATGCTAATTCTGTATAAAGTTCAGAGCCTGATGTCTAAATTAAGCTAATTCAGCATAACTTCGCTTCGCCTTCATAGCAAACATACTTCCCAGGAAAACCATAGGAAACAAGAAAAATAACAGAAAACACTTACTCATTGTTCTCAGATGAGAAAGCTTCTTTTCGCACGCAAGCCCAATCCTTAGCTTCACTGCTGTTATGCTCAAGAGTTTCAATTATTTGTAAAGCTGCATCACGGAGCAATTTCTGCAAATCTGGAAGTCTCCATATGATGTAACTTCTTTCTACATATATATTGATGAGATGGTCCAGAGATGGGGACCCTGTTTTCTCTGATCGGAAAAAGGTATGTTTTAATATATCTGTCCACGCCCGATCCTTCAAAGGTACCTTGTCTACTAGCTTCTTAATGACAGAAGGGTGAAGCATAACCGCCTGCTTCATCAAATCTGCTGAAGTAGCCTTTGCAGCAAAGGGAGGAGTATCTTTTGCAAGTTCCTGTCTCTCAAGGTAAAATCGGCAAATGGCAAGGGAATAAGAGAAATTTGGAAACAACCACAAGGAGTTATCACTTTTATAGTTATCTGAAAATCGTTCCAACCATGCATACTCCTCTGCTCTCAAAGCAAAGTAATCGATACTGAACAATGCACCCATAGGATCATCTGAATCCAGTGAAAGCAGTAATTTGCAAACTTCAAGGGCAGAACGATGGCATCCACGCCTGTCCATGTTTTTCATATGTGTGAAAAGTGTTGCAAACAGTGGCTTGTTTGTTTCATGGCTGATCTTCAACTGGCAATTACCTTGAAATGGGGTGAACATGGAAGGCCATGCACATTCCAATGCATATAAACTCTTTGCAGTAGCATCAGCTGACATTTGGTGCTCGCCCGCAAATTTGAAATAGTCTGCCATTGTTATAAGTGAGTCTAAGTGATAAGGGTGGTGTAATAGAATGCTTGCTATGCCATTTAGGTCGTGAATAGCTTTCGCAGCTTCAAATGCCCTTTGAGCTTGATCATAGGCAGGTGAGTGCACATACCTACATGAATAAGACAAATCTAAAATTTGGAAAGCTAAATCCAAAGTGATGATATTGGGACATAATATTGCATGCGAAAGAGGAGAAAACAGAAAGAAGAAATGGCGTGGGATATCATCTAGCAAGTAGAAATGAGTGCAAACAAATGCTAAGTTTAGCTTTCTTTACATTTGTGAAGTAGGGAAGAAAAAAGCTACTAAAATTAACTTCATTCATAGACAGAGATGCAATGATTCATTAAAACAAAACAAGGCGGAAGCCTTTACTTAACAAGTAGATAAGAGAGAAGCATGAAAAGCGCAAAGAAACCAAAATCCGAAAGTCCAAATCATCACAAAAGTAAGAAGGGGATGAATCGAGAGACAGAAATAAGACGTACAATCAAATTTCATAAAGAAAGAAATCGACGAACAAGTATTCACACTTCTCCTCAAAAGAAGTAAGCAGACTAGTATGCAAGCTCCTCAATAATTATTATTTTTCTTTTACAAAATATCATTTTTACTCATGATGAAAATTAGCCTGATTGGAGGTCAAACATATATACCATGTAGAATTTCAGAGCACATGCTAAAATACAATCTATTATTGAGGACAATAATACAATAACCATTTCCCTATTTAAAAGCATAAAAATCCAGGGAATCATGAAATAAGAAACTAAAACAACCTAGTAAATAAGGCAGTAAAGTGGGAAATCTTCATATGCATCAAAGCAACAAGGAATGTCTTTACCTAAAATAATGGCAACCACCCCTAGTCTCCAAAAATTCCATAGATAGGGATCCATCCCAGCGAGGCCAATGCTCCAATGGAGAGACAAGAATAGTTTTTCTTGTATGATGGTTCCCACGTCTTGCCCCACGAACCTGCCTAGAACTGCTGGCTTGATTGCTTCTCTCAAATGATTTCACCACCTTAGAACCAAAAATTCTGCGCAACTCGTTCTCAGGATTTAGACATTTAGGATCCACTTGCAAGATGGATGGTGTACATTGTTTAACAAACTCTTCACAAAGTTTTGCATTTTCTAATTTGATTTTGACAGGATGAGGTTGATGTCTGGAAGAATTACCATCCAAGGACACAGTTTCTAATGCCTCATCCAATGGTTTTTCGCCTTTATTTGCACTTGAAGGTGGAGCTGCCTTGCTTTTCTTCTTCTTCTTCTTTTTCTTAGCTTTCTGATTGCTTTTCAGCACTGTACCAGCCATCCCTCCCATCACAGAGGACTCCCATTTGTCATTGTTTTCCAACAAGATTTCATTAATGATTTCTGACTCATTCTCCTGCAGATAAAATTGACTGAATTAAGTAAATAAAAAGTGGAAACTGCACGACTGACTGACTGACTTCCTTCTAGCTAGCACCAACAACATTTTGATGTGTGTGTCTGTGTGTGTGTGTCTATATATATATATAAAATAAAGAAGAGCTTTCAAGAAAAAAATCAGTAATGATGTTCTTGAAAAAAAAGTTCAAGTATATTTGCTTTCATGTTTTGAATGTTTTGAAATATCATGCAAACAGATTCATTTCCTTGGCATCCAAATAATCTATACTTTACGGTACGGAAGCATTGGGACACTCTTTTAGCAAAAGCACAGGATACCAATCACATAGAAAAGTCAACCTGAAGATAGCACAAAAGCTGCTGGAAAAACTGAATAAATTTCTTTTGCGAAGAAAAAAAATCCTTCCTGCAAAGCGATGAGAGAGCTAAACGACTGGGTAAATGGACTTACCATCACAAGAAACAGTTAATTCCTTTAATGGTGGCATGAACACACGGGGTATTTGAGTTACTAGAACCTCCCCTGTTCCAATTTTTTAATTATTATCGTTTATATGTATAGAAACGGGTAAACAATGTAGCCGAGAGGTAAAAGCAGCCAAACACAAGAACAGTCAAATAAACTTATCCAAAACCCAAGCAGAAATACCTTCACAACACGGAAACAATCCACTGAGTAATACATTAGATTTGACATCAAGTAATGAGAACACGCTCTATCTCCAAATCATTAACAGCTCAAGAAAACGAATTTGGTTTTCTTTAATTAAACGTGCTTCGTATAAACGCAAAAATAACAAATAAATTCACTTGAAGAACGAAAACTTCAGGTTGAAGGATTGAGGAATCAGACCTGATCAGAATCACCGTCGTTGAGGAGGTCGAATGGATTTATTGGAGGGCGATTGCTCAAAACAGGAGATTCTACTTCCTCTTCCTCCTCTTCTTCTTCTTCGTGATGCTGCTGCTGCTGCTGTTCCTGTTCTTTCAAGACTTTCTTCAGCAACCTAGCGGACATTGCTTCCTACAAGTAAATATCGACCACTTCCGACTTTTGCAGAGAGAATAGCGAAAATCGAATATGGTGAATATTTCTGGTTTTATTTATAGGATTCTGGTCTCTAAACATGAAATACAAGTTGAAACAAGAGGAAATGTTTTTTCCCGACGAAGTGCTGATTGCAACGATGAAGGCTAGCAGTCAGCTCTCTTAATACGGTGCTGTTAGGTTGATCTTGAATTTCACTTACTTGGACCCTGTGTATTTGGGCCTATCTCGGCCCAAAACATTTAACTAGCCATGTCCAGGAACTTCCCCGCATGGGCCTTTCGCTTTTTGGTTTTCATAAACTTGTAAACTGATACATGTCCAACAATCTATTTATCTATACTTATACTTCCAATATATAAAGGTGAGAATAGGAAGAAAATAATGAAATTTAAAATATTTTAAAATAATTTTAGCAGTCGATTCAAAAATTATATTTCATATCAATGAGCGGTTTAATATTTTTTTTTTTTAGGTAAGGTCGAGAGTTTGATCCTAATGGATGGAGCAAATACTCGATGGGAGCACTTTATCTTTCTTTGGACTGATCTGATGTGAGCAGAATAGTTTAGTGAGCTCGGGATATATGTGGTTAAGATGAAAAAAAAAAATATAATTTTTAAAAATTATTTTTTAAATAAATAAATATATATAATAAAAAAAAGAAGTATGCTCTTTTTTTTTTGTATGGTTATAGGAAAAATTGTAGATTTATTTGAAGAGGATATAATGTTTCTTTTATGTGATTTGTTTTTATTACTTAATTAACTTATTTAATTATTTTGAACTTGCAACTTAGAACAATAGAAAAATAAAATGCTTGAATAATGAATAAACTCATTGACCGACCATATTGGATCTTAGTATGATTTGTGTTGTACTTTTCGTTTAGTGACCTGACTTTTTTTTTTTTTTTTTGCCTATTAAAATTAAATTTAATTAAATTATAGCATTTTTAGGGTTATTTTTGAAATTGAAATTAGTAATTTTTTTAATATAAGTTCTTAAAAAAGTTTTATTCTTAATAAAAATTTGTTATTTTTATTTTCTTTTCCTTTATTGAATTAATTTATAATCACTGTCATTTTAATTTAGTAAAAGATTTATATCTTCCTTGTAATAAATAAATGGCCTTCTGATTAAATATTTTTTATTTTTTTAATATTTTTTCTTTTATATCCTAAATATATTTGACTTGAGAAAAAATAGTGTTTATGAAATTGAAAAAATTAGAACTATATATTTTTTGTTGGGTAATTTTTTGGTTTCAAGAGTTTGTGTGTTTGTATATATATTCTTTTCACTGATGCACCGGATAAGTAATACTATTACTATAGCCAAAATGATTACTATTATTAATTCAGATCATCTTTTCATTTATTTTCTTTTACCTATCAGTAAAAAAAGAAAATTTATTTTTCAATATAACTGTATATAGTATTGATTTGAGATTGAGGCCAAGGGTTAAAAATTGAGTGATAACTTTATTTTCTTTTTGAGCACCTATTAGAGTTTTAAGAATTTGTATTTATAAATTAGGGATTGAATGGTTAGACATAATGATTATTAAACTTTATTTTGAAACCGCTTCATTATATAAAAATAAAATCAAGTACATAAGAAATAACACTGCAAATAGCTTATAAGGCAAAATCTAATACAAATTAATCAATTAAATTTATTGTAATCTAAATAAAAATTTATACTTTAATATTATATAAATAAAAAATTAAAAAAATTATAAAAAATAAAAATATAATCAACATTATCAACACAACACACATCATAAAAAATACTGATCATGGACAAAAGTCGAAACGACACAGACCTATAAAAATACAATATGGACATGAAATAGGAATATGACATACTGACATAATTCATGATAATTTTATTTTATAAAAAATAGTAATAAATTCAGAGAAAAAAAATTTATTTATTAAATAAATGAACTACAAATAAATAAATAAATAAATTATTGAATTTCATAAAACTCTAATTTGAAGAATTTGTTGAGGGCTGTGTATCTTATACCTCGAGTCAAACACAATTCCAAAAAGATGCCAACAATAACAACAAAACCTCTGGTTCGATAAGGTTTTTCTATCGCAGCAGCGGCAAATCCCAAGTCCCTTCCGTTCTCTTTGCTTTCCTTACTGCGCAATTCGCGAGAAAGAGGTTAGTTCAATTCTCTAGCGCACTCACCCAGTCAATTCATTTGCTATAGCTACATTTCAACTTCCTTCAAGTTTCAAATTATCTCTAGGGTTTAGGGTTTATATAAACGGGAAATTTTTTTTATCAGTTACCTTGTCTCTAGAATTGCTACAAGTTTCTTTTTACAATCTGCTCGAATAGGAATTGGTTGAGTCATTAATGTTTTAATTTGAGTTCAGTGCTTCGTATTCAGGCATCAATGGGGTCCGTAATTCGTGAGTGGGGCGGGTTCCAACAGTTCCCTGCTGCCACGCAAAGCAAACTTGTGGAATTGTTTGGCAAATTAAAAGAAGAGGTCTGTCTGCTTTTATTTAAGCCGCGTTCTTTTCATTTCCTGTTGTTTATCTACTCTGACCTTAAGTAATTACAGGGTGTAAGTACTTTAACCATTCTTGTTATGGGCAAAGGTGGAGTTGGAAAATCTTCAACTGTCAATTCTCTCATTGGGGAGCGTGCGGTTAATGTGAATTCCTTCTCGGTATGTTTTTGCTTGGCCTATTTCCCATGAATCTAAGGTTGGAACTCAGTAGCTATTAGGTGTCTTTATATAGTTTGTTGTGGTAATATTGTTTCTACATTTGCAGGCTGAGATGTCAAGACCTGTAATGGTCTCAAGGTACCGGGCTGGATTCACATTAAACATCATTGACACTCCGGGCATTGTGGAGGGTGGCTATGTGAATTACCAAGCTTTGGAGTTGATTAAACGGTTGTACCACTAGAATGACATGGTTCAATTTCAATACCTATTAAATTATTATATACTTTTATTTTGTATGAATTAAGTGTTTATTTTATGACTTGCATAAGTTGACTGTATTTATGAATGCTGCCATTATTGCAGGTTTCTTTTGAACAAAACTATAGATGTTCTGCTCTATGTTGATCGTTTGGATGCATATAGAGTTGATGACTTGGATAAGCAGATAATAAGTGCTATCTCTGATAGTTTTGGAAAAGAAATATGGCGTAAAAGTTTGCTTGTCCTCACTCATGCACAGCTGTCCCCACCAGATGATCTCAACTATGATGTTTTTTTGGCAAGAAGATCTGAGGCTGTCTTAAGGACTATTCGTGCAGGATCACGGATGAGGAAACGTGATTTTGAGGTTCATTTTTTCCTTTTATCTTTCTAAATGCATATGTAGCCGTTGTGTTTCGATTATGCTTTCTGTTAACTGTTAAGCTGTCAGCGACTTCAATTCAGGCATGCTGATATGTTGCATTTGCCGATTCTTTTCAAATGGAAAATGCATATCATGCTGCATGTGTTTGTTGATAATTCTTTGAAAATGGAGAATAATGAAGCGGAGGGTTGGGACTTGGTTCTCCCTGCGGCAAAAAATAAATTCATCCTTTAAGTTAGTTTGGCCTTTTTGTGATTTTCAGGCTATACTTGTGGGCATAACTATGATTGAATTGATTACTTTAAGGGATTTAAGAAATCTGTGGACATTGTCTTGTCATTTGTAACAATTTAATTGAATATTGTTTGTAGCAAAGAGGGAGTGCCAGAATGGTTAGCTTCCAAAGGGAATTGAGAACCTCATATTAATATAGCATCAGGAGAAGAGTGTCTTGATGATTGCTTGTGTACTGCAGTAAACTTGTCCTCATGTTGGATATCGACAGAAATAAAAGCATTGGAAAGGGAAAAAGGAAAATGCAGATATCTTTGGAGTGGTTTGGCTGGGGTATTTCAGTATTTCCTTTCTTTACTCTTGCCAGTGAGATTTAAAAGAATCTATTGTTAGCAGAAGGAGAAGACAACCTCTTCTGAAAAAATCTTGATGACTTGCTCCTAACTCTATAATAAGGATCATTTTATACTACTTAACATCAATTAGAGAAGGTCTTATTACTTGGGTGTGACTTTGGCTGAGATATTGTAATTGAAGGGGCTTGTTATCTCTATTTAGTACTTGGGAACAGAACCATGGAAATCTTTCTCTTGGTAGTTTGCAGATTGAATTGATGATTCAGTAAATGGTTGTTTGATCTCTGATATTTTCTGCTAAGTGGGTGGACTGCATTCTTTGTGGAAAAATGATAGCTTGCATTCATGTCTGAAAATCAATGATTCAAAGCGATAATGAAAATATATGCATCCTCTTTATAATATTCTCACATATCAGAGTTGCCCATAATTTTTTTTTGTTTTATGCTTACTGTGCTTCTTCAATAATCATTTTCTTGGTTTCGATGCTTCTAGGACTCTGCTATTCCTGTTGGTTTGGTTGAGAACAGTGGGAGATGCAATAAAAATGAGAATGATGAAAAGGTTCAGTCCCTATTTTTTTTTAATTTGGAGCCATTTACTGGTGAAGAAGGCGGCCAATTTTATGTCTTTAAGTTCAATTGCAATTTTTTTTTTTCAGATTCTTCCAAATGGTGATGCTTGGATTCCAATCTTGGTGAAAGAAATCATTGGGGTTGCTACAAATGGGAATAAATCTGTTGTAGTGGATAAGAAGTTGATAGATGGATCCGAGTCAAATGACAGGGGGAAGATGCTTATCCCTCTCATTCTAGGGGTTCAGGTATAAGCTTCTTGGGTTCCATGGCTGAAGTTTTGAATTTATTATTATTTTATTTTATTTTTTTGGTTTGAGGTGCTGAATAGCACCATTGCTTTATGCTCCTTTTCTATGGTGCAGTGGGTTATTGTGAAATGGATACAAAGAGCAATTAAAGATGATATTGCAAAAGGGAGCAAGTCTTTGTGAGCGCTCCTCACTGTGTTTTCTATTTTTTTTTTTTTTCCAGAGTGTAAGTCCTTATGTGGGTATGTTTTGCTTTATTTATTTATTTATTTATCTCAACCGTTCACCTTCCTATCTTCTGTTACCTCACTTTCTGAAAGTTCAATCAGTCTTTAGCTAAAATGTCAGTTTTTGGTGTTGTTAGTGACGGAACATTAGAGAAAGCAGGTTATTATCTTTCAGCTGAGTGTATTTTTGTTTTGGAACTCCATGCAATAAATTCTTGTCAGAACGTTTTTCTATTTATCGACATCTCTTGGTACTGTTAAGTTCTAACAACGTCAGTCTTTAAGAATCAACTCAACTGATGCTCTCAAGCAGATATGCAACTAGTCTTCTGGTTGACTATTGGCAGGCACAATCTGCTTTGGAGTAAATATTACCTATTACTATTTAGTACTAGAGGAGTGTCTGGGCATGCACTTAACGTGCAAAGCGGTCATATAAGACGAATTCTTGTTTAGTTTCTTATTTTTATCCCCTTGCCTACTTTCATTCCTCCTGCATGTGCCATGTATAGACGTTAGTATTTCGATCACAACTCGATGTAAGTTTTGCATACCGTTTCAACCACTATTAGGAGCCTATATAAGCTAGAAGGAATTGATTCCCCCTGGGCGCCAGCTTATGAATGCCAAGGGCCTAAGCCCTAAGGCCTAATAATAATAAAGAAAATAAATAAATAAATAAATAAATAAAATGCCCATACTAACTCGGATTGTGGACCCTGCAATTGCGTTGTTCTTTAAGTTTTATGGAGGTGCTTTGATGATCGCTAATTAGTTGTGAAATTGTGATAATGGTCTTCTCTCCAGGCGTGGCAGCTGTGCAGTAAAGCTGTTCGCTTACCTTTCTGCGGAGATTGCGCGAATTTCCGCCGAGTTAATGGAGGGGAGGGGGCCAGAGAGTAGGTAGGGATAAGTATTTATATAATGAAGAAAGGGAAGATAATATGATTAAGAACACCACCACAGGCTACAAACATCATTACAGGCACCACAATCATAGTTACGATCTCATGATGATATATTATTGTTATCATGCATTGCTTGGATTCTTCTTGCACCCTTCACAATAAATTTTCAGATCCTTAATATGTCAAAATTGGTCAAAATGTGGTCCTAATGACTTTTTACCGACACTGACATTTCCTTGAGTTGTCCTTATGTTATAATTAATCATCCACTTAATACAAATCTGTTTCCAGCTTCGCCATGCCAGATGCTAACATGTGTAACCTGTCTTACACTTCAATTTCTTATTGGGTTTGCTATGGATTTTGTTTAGAAAGTGTGAGAGGCAATGTCACGTTCAATCAAGCGACAAAGGGGCAATAGAAAATCTCTGACATTACAAGATCTGTATAATTAGAGTTTCTCCCTAAAAGATGAGCCGCACTGTTCCTCTTTATTTTGACACGGGGAACAAGTCCATTAGGGAAATCTTTCAAGCCACCACGATATGTATATCGATTCAAAATGTGGCTAACGGCCCAAACTACCTTAAACATGTTCGACGCGCTAAAACCTTAATTGCAGAAACTGAATGGCAAATCTTGACAAGAGAGATTATTAAATACGACTAGAAATGAGTAATTTGCCTAATTTGAATTTGTAAGATAAGTAAAGTATTTGGCTGATGGGGGGAAAACACCTTATAAAATTATGACATAATGCACGAACCGAATGAATTAACTGGCATTTAACAACAAAGGTAGGACGTAATCATGATTAACAGCCACTGGTGATTGCATATAAAAGAGAGGATTAAAGCTATTAATAAATAATAACAGTAAGGATATAATATTTATATCAATAATTACTGGAAGAATAACAAAGGGGTATAATAATATTTATTATAATGCAATTCATTTTTTACTTTTGGAACGTTGTAGGTAGAAGCTATAAAAGCCGGCTTCCATGCGTAAGTGAGTGCGCGTGTTCTGAAATAATTCTAGGCAGAGCAAAGAGCGAGAGCAAGAACAAACGTTATGGGCAGTAATTTGAAGAACGCTGTGATTGCTTTCCTTGCTCCACTTCCTTCAATTCTCTTCTATCTTTCTCTCCTTAACCATTATCATACTAGCACTAATGATGAAACTGCTTTCTCTCCTTTATGGAAATGGTGCTTTGACCACCCTCTGCTACTGGTCAACGTCCTCTTCTTCTTCAACGTCAATGTCCTTTTTTGGCTCATCAGTCACATCCAAAACAGCCACTGGGTATTACTTCAATTCTTTAACCTCATACTCGTTTTTTTTTTTTTTTTTTGATCTTTTTCTTTGTTTAAGTTTAACTTGTCTTGGCGCAGATGATAGATCTGTACTGGACTGTGATACCAATTTTGCTTGTTTACTATTACGCGACATACCCTTTTGCCCTATATAACTGGTGGAGGTCAAGAATCGTGATAACAATAACATGGTTGTGGGCGTTGAGGCTCACCCATAATTACTTTAGGCGGGAAAAGTGGCAATGGGGTGCTAGAGAGGACTGGAGGTTCACTGATATGCGCGGTCAATATGGCAATAATTGGTGGTGGATTTCCTTTTTCTCCGTATACCTATCACAGCAGGTAATGTATATTTTCTTGTTTTTATTGATTTCTTTGATGCTTGTTGTGGTTACTCTACTAAATTTGTACCTGACATAACTATTTGATGAATTGCCACAATGAACTTTCACTTCCAGGAATTTTTTTAAAGTTTTTTACTTCAGCCTCTAAGTTTAAGTATTGTTGTTTACCTGCGAAGAATTGGTGTAGGTGTAGATGGGCATATTTTCTCATTTTTCTGTCCCATAAATTTGCAGGTATTTCTAATTGGAGTTTGTCTGCCATTTTACGTTGTTCACTCGGTTGACAAGCCATTGGATGTCTGGGATTTTGTTGGCATTGCTGTCTGCTTATGTGGTGTTGTCATAGCTTACTTTGCTGATACACAACTCCATGAATTTGTTACAAGAAACGAAAAATTAAAAGAGCTTGGAAAGCCAATAGTACCGAATCTTGATAGGGGCTTGTGGTGTTATTCACGGCATCCTAACTACTTTGGAGAACAGTTGTGGTGGTGGGGGCTCTGTATTTTGTCATGGAACCTGGGACATGTATGGACCTTCGTTGGGGCTCTCATTAATACTCTGTGCTTAGCATATGTTACTGTGCTTGTTGAGCAACGGATGTTGAAACAAGAGTACAGAACTGAAGCATACAGGCTGTATCAAAAGACAACGTCAGTGTGGATTCCTTGGTTCAAGTCGTCTGCTTTTGCAAAAAAAGATAAGAACAATTGATTTGCTTTCTACTCATAAATTTTTAGTAGTTATTGCTTGTCTGCATTATTAGTATAATCTATTGTTGCTCAATAGTTTTTCAAGTATTTAGTTGTTTGTTTGAAATTATCTGCTTGTAGCCGCCGAATTCACAACTCTATCTATAAAAATTGTATAAATTCCTTTTTCATTTTCTTTGAAGTTTTAGTCTATTGAATTTTTTTGAGCGTATTTGCTATGTTAAAGCATAGATTTCCCTGTATTTTCCCTTTTTTACAGGTGTTACTGATTTCTTTTCCTTCCCCCCCCCCCCCCTCCCCTCACTCCTTTAAAAAGAGATTATAAGGTTCCTCTTAACTAGGTCTGTGCATATCACAACCAATGACCTGACTATATACGACTTACTATAAAAAATGCGTTATAAAAAGAAAGGCGAGTTGTAACTCCTTTAAAAGCAATATTCTATTAGTATATTGTGCTCTCTTAAATCGGGTCCAGTAAACTCGATTGACCACATTCGCTCTTAACTATAGTTTGATATCAGAAAATATTTGGTCTTAGTAGTATGAAGATAACAAATCATGTTGTGACTACTGTAAAATGAATGTTTTACAGATAAAGTCATGACTGCTAAGACCATAATTGTTCTCTTGATAAGAACCAGAAGTGGAAATCTAAATAGTGATATAATTCAGTAAGGTTAGTGGTGCATTAACCTTGTTAACATTCTTGAGAGTGCTTAAACCATGTTGCTTCTACAAAACTCCTGGAAGTAATTATTGACTAGTTCTGTTGATCTTAAGTTGAGAGTTTTGCATCCACTGTTAAAGGAGGTAGTAGTGAAGAACATGCTCTCTGGATTATAGCTTCATCTTTTCTTTTATGTTCTGTTGTTTTTGTATCTAGTTATTTGTACCAATCTTCCATGAACAACTTTCCTGAAGGCATACGTAATATTGCAAATGCTCACTGAATGAGTAAATCAATAAGAGATCTCGGATTGAATTGATATGAATCAATCGAAGATATTTCCTCTTGCTGTATTAGTAATCTAGACATTAGCATATGTGGAAATTTTTATAGGAAGTATCCTGTAACTTGTTGAAACTGATGCTCTTCCTTGAAATATTAAGCGAGGGATGCTGTCCAAGTTAAAACTTGTCCACCTGTTCATGTAAAATAGAAACTGGACGTGAAGGACGAAGCTTAACTTTCTTACTTTGTAGACTTTATGTTGGATTGTGAAGTTGCCAACTGGTACAACTGCACAAGTTTGAACTATAACTCTTTGTTCATTTGTTTTCAATTGTTTGGTAAGATTTTATCCGGGACACAGGCCATTAATTAGGGCAGAGCACAGTTCTGTTTGATTTGATCTTCTACATAATCGGGTTTTTTTTTTTTTTTTTTTTTTTTTTTTTTGGTTTTTATTAAACCAACAGATAGGTTCAAATCTGTCAAAAATAATTAAAGCTAAACTCAGAAAACTAAGTTGGATTTTATATTCGATTTGATTCGAATTAATTTATATCTTAAAAAATTATCGCCGGTTAACCCTAGCTATTATGCATTTCATCGTACTCTTCCAAATCCAAAACTAAAAATTCTGTTGATAAAAAAATTGAAACGAAATCTGGTTTCTTTTATTTATTTATTTTTTTAGGTTGTCTCCAGGATCTCACATCCGTGATCGGGAAATAAAAACAAAAAAAGGAATTTGCCAGCATTTATTTTGTCCTAGTTATTGACGTTTTGGGCACAGGAGTAATCAACGAATTAAAGTCCATTATACAACTAGGAACAGGGTCCTGACAAATTAATTTACTACAGGGCAGCTTCTTGTTTAAAGAAATTCTTACATGGGTCGGAAAGAAAGGACATCACGACAACCCAACCTATTTATCAATTCCAGTCCCACTTTGTCTTTTTTTGCAGAATTTTACATGGACTGTGCACTAAAAGACCAGTATACTGACTGGTGCTCTTTTGTTTCTATTTTTTTTTTTTCAGGTTAGGTTTTACACGACTATTGAGTGAGCGAGTGAGTGTAGCCCTTTTGCTACGGCTGCAAGGATTAATATTTTGGAGTTGGGTGTTAATTTAATGTTGGTATTTGTTGCGCATTTATTTAGAAAGCTTTGACAAGTCAGAGAGGGCACAGAAACAGATCATAATAATCACAAGTCACAACTACTAGATTTTCTGTGACCCAATTGGCTCTCTACTCTGTACGGATAACCCTAATGAAGACAGGCTTATCTGTTCGCTTCCTATATAGTATATCCTAATTCAGTACATCAATACTGTAGGGTATATCCTCTGGAATTTGGATGCAATTATATTATCTAACAAGGAAACTAGTCAATTTTGGGTCGAGAAAACCCAGGAGACTACGAAAGCAGGAAGCTTATATTTCTGGCATTGGTTTATTCTCTAACGGGGCTTCAAAATGTTGTTGGGAATGAAAATTTCATATCTTTCACTTTCGTACATACTTGCGTCACTGGTTGCCTTTTCTCAGTTACTAGTTGTATTTGGTGCGCAAAAACAGCTGCGTTTTGGGCAAAATGGAGAGTTTAAGATACTGCAAGTGGCGGATATGCACTTTGCCGATGGCAAGACCACGCCTTGCTTGGATGTGTTCCCGAATCAAACGCTTACTTGCTCTGATCTCAACACTACTGCCTTTGTGGAGCGCATGATTCGAGCCGAGAAGCCTGATTTAATCGTTTTCACTGGTACACTCTTCTTATTCTTCTTCTTCAACGGTTTTGAATTCTCTAATTTGGAATAAGATTAAAATTTAAATCTTTTTTGCGAAACAGGGGATAATATCTTTGGTTTTGATGCTACGGACGCAGCAAAATCACTAAATGCTGCATTTGCACCTGCAATTTCATCGAACATTCCATGGGCGGCTATTTTAGGGAATCATGATCAAGAATCGACTCTTTCAAGGGAAGGGGTTATGAATCACATCGTTGGCCTTAAAAATACTCTTTCTAAAGTTAATCCATCAGAAGTACACGTTATTGATGGTTTTGGAAACTACAATTTGGAGGTTAATGGGGTTAAAGGTTCAAGATTTGAAAACAAATCAGTTCTCAATCTTTACTTTCTTGATAGTGGAGACTATTCCACAGTTCCATCAATTCCTGGCTATGGCTGGATCAAACCCTCTCAGCAATTTTGGTTCCAACGCACTTCTCAAAGGCTTCGGGTATGACTCTATAACTTCTCAATTCTAATAGGTTTGATTTCTTAATTTGATTAATGATATAATTCTTTTGTTTTATTTCATTGTTTACTTTAGAGAGCCTACATGGGGAAGCCAGAGCCCCAGAAAGGGCCTGCACCAGGGCTTGTGTACTTTCACATTCCATTGCCTGAATTTGCAAGTTTTGATTCCACAAACTTCACTGGAGTGAGACAAGAAGGAATAAGTTCTGCTACTGTGAACTCTGGTTTCTTTACTGCTATGGTGGAAACAGGGGATGTGAAGGCTGTTTTCACAGGACATGATCATTTGAATGATTTTTGTGGTCAACTGACTGGTATAAACCTTTGTTATGCCGGTGGGTTTGGATACCATGCCTATGGGAAGGCTGGATGGTCAAGAAGGGCAAGGTTGGTTGTAGCATCTTTGGAGAAGTCAGAGAAAGGAGATTGGGGAGCTGTTAAGTCAATCAAAACATGGAAGCGCCTTGATGATCATAGCTTCACTGCTATTGATGGCCAAGCCCTCTGGAGCAAAAGCCCCGTAGGTAAATTTATTGGACCATAGGAACCTTTCGACTTGCTTGTTTGCTTAGAAATTTTGCAGCATTTCATCCTTGAATTATGGTGTGGTTGAATTTTAATTCGTGATAAATAACTTACGTTCCTATTTGCACATTGAAGCATGATACATAAAACCAAATGAACATTTGCTGCTGCTTTGTTTTGTGCACATTGTCTTCTAATAAGGTATAGAAAGTGTACAAATAGATAAGCTTGCCTGTTTAAGTATACATAATAGGTACATTGCTGTGCATTTCTTGTTTCTGTTTATCCATTTATTTATGAAATTTCCATTTGCATTGAGCAGGAGCTCGTAGAAGGAAACGGATTGGCGGTGTTTGAGCAATGTAACTTGACCAGAAGACTGTCACTGCGCTGGTAGCCAAGAACTTGAATGGAGGGAAGCGTATATTTTAGATCATGGTAGCCATTAGCCAAGAATGTTGTGTATCATTATTTACAGATTGAGATACGTATCCCGGAAAATAAATTACAACAGGGAAAGTAATTTAGCAGACAAATGGATTGTTATGTTTACAGAAAGATGAAAGATTTTTCCAAAAAAATCTATGTAATGGATATGATTGGTAGGTGCAATTTTTAGATTTGATTTAAGTTTCTCGTTTTGTATGATAAAATAAGGATAAATATTGTATGGACCATAATCTCTCATTTTCCATAGATTTTGAAATCTCATTTTGAAGTTAAAAATCTCAATCATAATGTATTCCGAAAAGTTTTATTTGTCAGTAAAGATGCTAGTTTTATAGTATTTGATAACATAACTTTTGAATTAAAGATGCTAGTTTTATAGAATTTGGTAATATAGCTTTTGAACTAGTTTTTAAGGTTAAGGTAGCGTTTTGTGAAAAATTAATCCTTATAACGTTTAGCTTTTAGTATTAACATTTAACTTTTAGCATTTCATGAAAGGCTTTTCAAACAGTTAGTTATTAAACGTTGCTAAAACAGTTAATTTTACATAACAAATCTGAAATTTATGAATTTAATTTAATATTTACACTAACGGTAAATCTATTTAGCTCAGCTTATACTAAACAGATAAGTTCAATAAATTTGTCAAGCTTATGATATTAATACTCTGGATTCCTTAGATTTTCAATGTCCATAGATCTTTAATTCCATGGATTTAAAATTTTCAAATCAATCTAAATATATATATATATATATATATATATATATATATATATATATATATATATATATATATATATATGTTTAAAGAAATGAGAAGACAAAAGAAAAGGGGATGGGGTAATAGCCCGGTGAGCACTTTTTTGTATGGAATATATATGTGACGAGATAGGATTGTCAATCACGATAATGATAATTTATTTGTTGGTGAGCGCAGGACACGTTTAGATTGTCTTACTTGTTTGTTGGTTTCACGGGTTGTTTTCAGAAAATAAGCAATTACCTATGAAAGGAAAATTAAGATATGTTGATTAAAAAAAATTAAGATGTGTTGATTAAAAAATTTCTTTTTCAATTCTTTCTTGATCATCTTCTTCCTCCTGGTTTAGGCGGAATCCAACCTGGAGACTGCTTGTATTCGATTAGCTCAAGCCGTAGTATAGGACTAAACAACCCATTGATTGCTGAAAAACAAAAGAGGATGTGGGTCAAGGAAAGCAACTGTAGATCCTTATTCCTTTGACTGTGCATATTCCTATTGATTTGCTTCTTTTGACTTTCCCTTGTTGGTTGTATGAAGTATAAACATCAATCTTTGTGATCATAAAATACATTCCCATTCTCTCTACTAAGTCGTCCAATTTAATAATGGCCGCCTTCAAGAGAGCAGCCGTATTGTGCGTGATAATGATGGTTATGGCATTGACGACGGTAGAAGCAAAGAGAAAGCCTATTAACTTGTGCGGAGGATTCGATCCTCATCCTCCACCTGGCGGATGTGCTATAAGGTGGCCTTGTCTACGATCCAGTATGTGGGGCTAATGGGGTCACATATGGCTGTGGCTGCCCTGAAGCTGCCTGCACTGGCGTTCGAGTTGTTAAGTTAGGCCCTTGCTAGCCGCCAACTATCTGTCTCCTCGTTTCCATTTATATACATTTTGGGGATTTGATTTGACCGTCTTCTCAACCTTTCTTTGCTCCCTCCTGTTACTCCGACGGAGTTCTTTACTTTCCAGTTTTTGTTTAGAAGTGATGAAATTAATGTGGATGAACAATATTGTAATTTGCAATAAAGATGAATGTCATTCGTCAGTAATTATACAAATAAGGAAAAAGAATTCTTCACTTTCGCAAATTAACTATTCCTCCTTAATTCTTCACTTTCGCAAATTAACTATTCCTCCTTAATTCTTCACTTTGGCAAATGGGGATTTGGTAACCGCATGTAACCATTGGCTACAACAAGGTATTTTCCCAGATTCCCTAAATGATACCTTAATTGTTTTGATCCCCAAAAAAGATAGACCAGAATTTGTTACTGATTTTAGACCTATCTCATTGTGTAACGTACTCTACAAGATTGTGTCTAAAATCTTAGCAAACCGTTTAAAATGTGTATTACCAAAGATTATCTCTTGCTATCAGTCTGCTTTTATACCTGGGAGGCTTATCACTGATAATATTTTAATCGCCTTTGAAATGATGCATAATCTCAAGAAGCCAAGTAAAGGTAGATGTGGAAATTGTGCACTGAAAATTGATATCAGTAAAGCCTATGACAGAGTTTGTTGGGCGTATGTGTGTGCCATGCTTGAGAAAATGGGGTTCTGTGCTATATGGGTAAATTGGATGAAGATGTGTATGACTTCCGTTAAATACTCTATTATTGTTAATGGGAAAATAGTCGGCTCTATTGTTCCTGGAAGAGGTCTACGGCAAGGGGATCCTATATCACCCTACTTATTTTTGGTCTGTGCAGAGGGTTTGTCACTACTCTTCTCTGAAGCGGAAAGGTGTGGTAAAATTCATGGTGGTAAAGCTGGTCGAGGGTGTCCCAAAATCTCCCATTTATTTTTTGCAGATGACTCACTTTTGTTCTTCAAAGCATCCAATGCTGAAGCCACAACTATTAAAGGGATCTTAGCTACATATGAGAGTGCTTCTGGTCAATCAATTAATTTTCAGAAATCGGGTATTATATTCAGTTCCAATACTAGCATGATTGTGAAAGCTGATATCAGCCATCTTCTGGGAGTGTTTAACTCCTTCGAGGGTGGGTCTTACATAGGTTTACCTTCACTGATTGACAGGAATAAAAGACAAGTTCTTGGTTTCCTAAAAGAAAGAATGTGGAAGAAAATAAATAGCTGGTCTGACAGATTTCTTTCCAAAGCAGGAAGAGAGATTCTTATTAAATCGGTGATTCAAGCATTGCCGGCTTATTGCATGAGTGTCTTTGAATTGCCTTTGCGTCTATGTACTGAGTTGGAAAAAATGATGAATAGTTTTTGGTGGGGTTCGAAGGGTAGTGAGAAGAAGCTTCATTGGTTAGCTTGGAATCGAATGTGTGGAAGTAAAAAAGATGGGGGAATGGGTTTTAGGGATTTTCATTGTTTCAATATGGCTATGTTAGCAAAACAAGGGTGGCGTCTTCTGACTTCACCTAATACTCTCCTTTATAGAGTTTTCAAATCTAAATATTTCCGTGACGGGAGGTTGCTTGATGCACAAACGGGTCATCACCCTAGTTTTGTCTGGAGGGGTATAATGTCTTCTAACATGATCTTGAAACATGGAGTTAGGTGGAGGGTTGGCAATGGTAGGCGTATTTCTGTTGTGAAGGACCCTTGGTTACCTATTGATGGCGTCTTTTATGTGGAGGATGGTAGTCTCTTTATTGATAATAATCTTTTGGTGAAAGATCTTTTGGTGGAGGGGGAGAGGAAATGGGATGTGGCAAAGATTATTAATCTTTTTTCTTTGCGAGATATCCACACTATTCTTGATATTCCCCTTAGTGTAAGAGACTTGGAGGATGAGCTGATTTGGCATTACGATAAGAAGGGTAATTTTAGTGTTAAATCTTGTTACTATCTTGCCTTGAGGGTGTTGGGAAGGGGTGCCGAGAGTATAGAGGGTGAGGGGTGGGGGAGTATATGGAAGTTGAATGTTGCACCAAAAGTCAGAGATTTCATTTGGCGAACTTTGCGTAACTTATTGCCTACTCGACAGAGATTGAGCAGAAGGGGTATGAATGTGGACACTGTATGCCCTTATTGTGATTTGGCGGAGGATGTTAATCATGCATTATTATTGTGCACAAAGGTGTTGGAGGTTTGGAAAGTGTGTAGGGTGGAGGAGGCTTTTACTAACTTTTCTTTTAAAAATCTTTATATGCAGGTCTTGAAGCAAAATAATTCCGAAAAGTTAGCTTTTATCTCTTATGTCGCATGGAGTGTGTGGGATGCTAGGAACAAATTTCTTTGGCAACAAAGGGAATGGAATCCTATGAATGTTAGTGCTACAGCTTCTATTCTTTTTCAAGACTTCAAGAATACCTTGGTAAAGCTGCAAATGCCTCTGGTACAAATTCCTCAGGTAGCACCTGCTATTACCGAGCTGGGAGAGTGGACTTGTCATGTGGATGCTGCTATTTTTTCTAATATACGATCAGCGGGTATAGGGGCTGTTTTTGAAGACAATGAAGGATGTTTTTTGCGCGCTATTTCCAGTTTCTATGAAGGTCAGCCATCTCCACTTATGGCGGAAAGTTTGGCTCTGCGCTTCACTTTACAGTTTATAGCTCAGCATATTCAGAGTGCAGGTACTATTCTAATAGATTCTCAATGTCTTTCTAATGCTCTTTCGTCCAAGATTAGAGATATGAGTGAGTTGGGTATTGTTATTTCTGATTGTATTTTGTTATTAGCCTCAATTCCATTAGTCCAGGTTCGTTGGATTAGAAGCCACGATAATATAGGTGCTCATTGCTTAGCTAGAGCGTCCTATCGTTTTAATCGTGTTCATGTTTGGGATTCAGTGACCGAATGTTTGATGTATTACTTTTCATTGAGATAATATATGATAATTCTTCTTTCAAAAAAAAAAAATAAAAAACAAAAAAGCAAATAATTATTTTATTTTATTTTTATTTAGACAGTAAGAATAATTAATTTGAGTAAAGACGTACACATCCTCAAAGTCAAACCTTTTTTTTTGTAAACAAAAATTGGTCTAATCTAAGTATATTAGATTTTTTTTTTTTTTGAATAGATATATTAAAAATTTTTACGCTAATCAGAAAAGATCAGTAATATTCGAATTATGAATACTAAGTAGGGACGTAGGAACTCAAAATTTATACGCTAATACTCAATTTATATGTAGAGGGAAAAAAAAGCTATCAAATATATATATATATATATATAGGTCAAAGTCAAATTATCCGATTATTGCCAAGAAAATATCTAACGAGTAAATATAGTATTTTGGTGTTACACGAGGAGTTTAGATCATTTTAAACATCAAGCCTAGCCGTCATATAAGATGAAAGAGCATAAAGATTAATTGTTGGACAAGAAGGATCAATCTCGGTCAATAAAAGCAACTCCCCATCCTTATCCCTTGACTCTGCATTCCTCATAAACTATATATACATCCATCTCTCTAATAACCAATACACCATTCTCTCTGCTATAACAAATCCATATTTCCTATAATCGATTTACCATTTCTTCTGCCTTAACAAGATAAGCTATGGCCACCTTCAAAAACATAGCTCCATTGTGTATGATGATGATGATGGTTGTAGCATTGCTGGGTCCTTTGTTCAGCATGCAGGTACAAGCACAGAACCTGTGTGGAGGTTTCGACCCTCCTAGTCCTGGAGACTGTGCGGGTCCTATCAACTGTTTTCGTCCAGACCCTGTCTGTGGGGCTAATGGGGTGACCTACGTGTGTGGCTGTCCTGAGGCCAACTGCGCTGGCGTTCCTGTTGTTAAGTTAGAAGCTTGTTAAATTAATAATTAGCTCCCAACTAATAAGTTGATCGGCTAATAAGTGAAGGCAATGTTGATGAATAAATAAAGTTGGATTACATCCAATTTGTATAACAGTATCAAAGGGATTTCTTCAGTCATGTGAAAGAAATTCATTGAATAAATCAATAATAATTGCAGAATGATTATTTTTCTTATACTTTCTCGTTTTATTTTAACTTGATATTTGATGACTTTCAAATCCAAAATAAGTTCAAAACATATGAACTCATTTGGTTGAACAGCAGCTTTATGTTTCCCAACATAAAATATACATTAATTCTTGGATTGGACATGCCAAGAATCCCATCCCATGGCTAACTAACTATCCTTCACAGTTAAGAAAATAAAACAACATACTCATAGCAAAATCTTCATGAAGACGAAATGTCCAAAGCTTAGATGAATCAGGTAGTCGTCTCTACCTAACGTAAACCTTTCTTAACACAGAAATTTAGCTTCAGCCTCTCATAATTTTTTAGCAGTATTATACATTTTTATCACTAACAGACAAGGGCATAATAAGTCGATTGTTGAGTACCTGTACTTCAAGAGTATGATGGCCTTTGCAAAATAGCAGATCTTCCTTTATGCGCAAAGCAAGCAATCAAGGCATATTATGTGTAAGCAATCCATGCATCCAAAATTTGCAGTGAAACCATGGGATGACACGATCAGGTCTTTTAGCTGATCTGCGTACAAGCAGCCATCACTTTTGATCTGGTATTCCAATTTCTCCTATTTTGCATTCTTCTGGAAACGTTGAATTCTTCTGCAAAGTATATAGCTCAAGATGGCACCTGATACTACCCATTCTTTGTTAAAATTTAGGGCCAGTTCTGAGAGGAAAATTCTCTTGATTCACTACCTGATAAGTTCTTCAACCAAACTAATAAGAAAAGACACCTCAAGAGGGATCATCCTTTTTCCGCAAAATATATGCCTTTTGGTATCTTTGTTTCTCAATCTCCTTTGCCAAGAAGTCCAAAGTTGTGTCAGTTACATGATTGGGCAAGCAGCCTGCATCTAACATCATTTTCAAGTACTTGTATGCATCTTTTAGATGACCTGCCTTGCTATGAATTTCAATCAGAATATTGTAAGTGACCACATCAGGATTTATTCCACTGCTTTTCATCTGTTGAAAAAACAGTTTAGCTTCATCAATTCTGCCAGCCTTTCCCAATGCATTAATCAGGGTGTTGTACATGACTATGTCAAGGTAGCCCCCTTGCTTCATTAGTTTATCTAGAACAGAGCTCGCTAGATCTGCCCTTCCCATCTTCCCCAGCCCTTGAATTATCAAATTGTACGTTGCTACATCTGCTGGGCAAACCCCTTCACCCATTTCATTAAGAACATTCCATGCCTCATTGAAATAGCCTTTCTTGACAAAAGAGCTCATGATAGAATTGTATGTATAACTTACAGGGTTCACACTCATATCCCTGAATATTTCAAACAACTTGCAGGCCAAGCTCAGCTTACCCTTTGCTAAATATATAGACAAAAAAGTATTAACCATATCAATATCAAAAGAGTTCATTCCCTTCCCTTGGACTCTTTGACCTCTAGCCAGTGAAAATAGCTGAGAATAATTATCAGAGGACTTCACTTGATTGGCCAAATGATCCAAATATGGGGATGATGACCATTGATCGGTGTCAACCGACGAATTGTTCTCATCCTCTGCCACGTTATCATCTGAACCATGATGCTTTAAGTGAGGGTACCTTAATAAACTCATAATCTCACTTGGGTTGCCATTAGATGAGAACATGGGCGTGTAGTCCTTTTTTCTGCTTTGTTGATTTCTCAATGAATATTCCATATCTGCCTGCCAGCTGAGAACTTTTGGTAGTAGATGACCATCCCTTATGTGCTTCATTAACTTCTCTGTCCAATCCCACCTTCCCTGTTTATGAAATTCAATCAATAGTGATGTTATGGTGACTAAGTCAACAGCAAAGCCTTTCTCTTCCATTTCTTCCACCAAGCGTAGTGCTTCCTCAAGTTGACCTTCCCTACAAAGCATGAGCACAACAATGCTGTAAGTAATTGCATCCACAAACTTGCCCTTCTTCTTTAGGTCACAAAATAAACTATAACCAGCCTCAGCCCTACCATTCTTACACAACCCATCAATCAAAATGTTGTATGTTGAGGGTGAGGCCCTCACTCCATCCAGAACCATCTTCTCAAACAACTGGCAAGCTTCTGTAACTTTCCTCGCCTTGAACATCCCATTTAGAAGAGAATTGTACACGGCGGTATCTGGAAGGAATCCACTGTACTGCATCTCACCAAATATTTTTGTTGCATCAGTCATTCGATATGATTTACAGCACCCCTGAATAAGTATTCCATATGTAAAGGCATCAGGCTCATGACCAGACACTTTTAATTCCTCATATACAACCAATGCATCCTTAACCTTTCCGGACAAGCATAGCACATGAATCAGGCTGTTATAGGTGCACAAATCAGGACCAAATGATCCAGAGTCCGTACTCTTATGCTTCATTTCTTTGAAGAGACTTAATGCAGTACCTAGATCACCCCAACAACCAAAGGCATGAATGCAAATATTGAAACCCCATGTGTCCAACTCAAACCCCTTTCTTTCCCTCAGCTTGTCAAAGACCTTTTTGAATTCAACCCTCATTTGAGCCTTTCTGAGTGCAACAAACAATGCATTACACGCATTAGAACCAGGAAGTGAAAGACTAACAACATTTCCAGCACAAACTTCTTTCTCATTAGAAGCTTCTAGGAGTTTAAAGAAAATGGCTAAGGCCAAACTTATCTTATTTTGCCTAGTTAATGCCACAAGAACAGAGTCATACATGTGAGGGCTAAAATTAATTCCTAATACCTCCATGTCATCAAGAACCTCAAGTGCAGAGTCAAACTTACCGGATCGAACAAATGCATCAAGAATAAACTTAAAAGTGTCAGCACCAACAACTACACCATCGTCTTTCATGGAATTTAGCAAAATAGGAATTTCCTCGAGGTACCCTGCTCGACACAACGTGCGAAACATATGGGAGTAAGTGCACGCCGAGTGTTTGTATTTATGTCTGAGAGAACACCATTTAAAGAAAGCATTTTTCTTGGAGACGTGAAGCGAGCTTCGGCATATAATTTGGAGCACTAGAGGCTCAGATAGAGGAATCGAATCTGGGTCGAGATTGCGAGTGCCGGACTCATTGAGGGTCTTGGTCAGAAATGCCACCAGGAGGATATTGTCTAGGTGGCATGCTGAAGATGAAGAAAACTGACCGCATCTTACGCGGTATATTATAGGGCTCAATTTTGTGGTTTTTACTAAGAAAGGAAGACACGAATGCCTGAGTTCTTTGATAGTGGTGGTGCATCTTGACATTGATCCGCTCTTTTCCTCTAGCTTGAAGTCCAACCTATACAGAATGTATTGATTGAGACGTTGAGGATGAGAGAAGAAGAGGTGAAAGGATGTGACTGTCTATTTGCAGCAGCATGACGATGCTGATACAGAGTTGAAGACTTGTGTTTGAATCAAGGATCGGAAAGCTGAGACAACTGTATTGAAGGAAAGAATGGGCGGGATTTGCAGAGGAAAGGATCAAAGCATGATAAAGATACTTCCTGTTAAAACTTACGGTTTCTTTCGGGTGTTTGGCAATTGGTGATTGGTGACTGGTGAGTCAAAGCATTGGGTCTCTAATCCGACCCGATCCCATCCGATCCGACTGATGAATATTATTATCCATATAAAATTTAAGTTACAAAATTTTTGAATGTTAAATTTAATATTTTATAAAATGTTTATTTTTATACAATTTAAAATAATTATAAAAAATTTATTTGATATCTAAGTCCAAAAAAAAATGTAAATAATATTTATATTATATGATTGAAGTTAACAAAGATTATTAGAATAAGAATAAAAAAATACAAGGAGATAATAATTTTTATTAGGATAAAATAATGATAAAGAATGATTTATTACAATAAAAAAATCTAATGATAAGTATATAGGATATAATTTGATAATAGATTTAGATTTGATTTTTCACTCCTTCATCACTAAAAAAGAGATAAAAAATAATTTATTATACTCAAATTCCCTTTTAGCTTTTTGCAAATGGTAATTATTTTTTTTTTTATGTGGCTTTTATATTAATATATATTAAGAACGCATTGTTAAAACTTAAAATGGAAGATATCACACCAATTTGATTGAGTCAATGTTATTAAAATTAAAAATTTAGCCAATTAGCTTAGGAGAAAAAAAAAGGGACTATTAAGTATTGAAATTTAAATCTATACAAAATAAAAATGAAAATTTTTATTTAAAAGCCAAATAGTGAATAAATTTTATCTATTAAATAATTTAATTTGCTTGGTCAATTCTCTACATATGAGCTGGTCAATCCAATGAACAACGAACACGAGAAAGCCAAGCTAAATGAATCTGATTTGAGCAATTAATAAAGTTCTTCTCTTTTGCCTAAAAAAAATTAATACTAACGGACTTTCCTTTACGACAACGAGAAAATAGTTAAACGATCACGACTTCGAGGATAAAGGTCTTTTGACACTTCGATGATAAAGGAGAAAGTGCGCTTATCGAAGAACCAGTCGTAAGACGGCAGATAGAAAACATTTAAACGACTTCGCACCAAGCGCATACGATATGATGGGGAATAAAATGTCAATCCAACCAACGACAATTTACCGAGAATTTTGAAGCATTGACGCAGCATTTCTTGGCGAATTTTTAATTAGGGATGGGGATTCTTGTCCTTTTGTTTTTCAGTGACGTCTTTTTTAACTATCAACACATATATTTGTACTTGGTAAGTGAACGGCCGCGTGAGGCAATCGCTTGTTATGTGAGTAGCTTATCGGTGCAAACTGGCAGCGGCAGAGAACCGATAATCATGCGTTCGTAAACCGAAACCGCAGGTCTGCTACTGCTTGTAGCTAGAATGTTATAGTCATCAACAAACGGCAAACAGTGGGAACTGACAAGCGCTTATTTTCTTGGTGAACTTAAATTAGGGTTTGCTTGTCATGCATAGATTAGTTACTTTAAAATTGAAACATTTAAAATTGTATAAATTGAAGCATTGAACTGTTGTTTCTCCTCCCTAACTAGTAACTACAAGCATATATCTGGAGTCTGATACTGCATAAGGTTCAAGGGTTTAGATCATATGATTTATACTTTCTTTCTCTTTTAAATTAAAAAAGAAAGAAAAGAAAATACATGAAAATCACATGACATGATAATGTTAAAGATTATTCGCACAATAAAATGCTATACATGGAAAGAAATTAAAAATATATATAATCTGTTCCAAAATGCATAATCATGACTTGAATGACTAATAATAGCAATTGCTTTTTCAAAATTAAGCTTACAAATGCTTGACAGAATGGTTTTGTACACAAATCAGAGTCAGAAGCATCTTAACGTTTCCAATTTCTTCATTATGCAAACGAATAGATTTTGAAGATTTGACATATTGTTCTTAAATTGAATACAAGAACGAAAATTGTAATAATGGTCAAATCTCTCTTTTTTTTTTTTTAGAACAAGTAGTGGATTCTTTCCAAAAAGAAAAACAGAAAAGGATGCTTGGGTCAAATCCTGCCTTCCAATTGCTTCCTTGAAATCTTGTATATCTATCTTAATTAATTAGTAATATATAATAACATAGCTTAAACATTTTGATTAATTGTTTAACCAAATTACTTAATTAATCACTAAAAACTCGTGATGAATCTCTGAGATCATGCAATGACATTTTGCATATATATCAGTTGGCCTATATTCTATACTTGCTGAAAAAAAGTTTTCTCCTCAAGAGAGCAAAAAGAGAATGTTAGATGAAAAAGAAATGTTAAAAAATGATTGCTTTAGGTTATGAATCGATGCTTTTATTCAATCATGTATATTCCCTTTGAAGTGGTCATACTGTTATAGTATTAGCCTAGCTTTTATCTCAATGCAGTCTCATTACTCATCAGTAACTCAAGGAAGCAGGATCAATCCTGTTAAATAAAGAAGATAGAGTGCAAAATTAAAATAATGGAAAGTTGATCTTGAAAAGGAAGGATGCGATTCTGTATATCTAAACATGTCTATCTCCCATTTTTCAGGTTCTTACGCAAGCCTATATATATATATATATAGGATGTAGCTAAGCAGGAATTGCAGAACATATATATAGATTTTCTTGTTTTAGAAACATGGGTTGCAGAGAGCATTTGCCTGTTCTTTTAGTGATTGTTAGTATTAATTTTGCTTTGGGAATAGTGAATGTACTTCTTAAAAAGATTCTTGATGGAGGAACTAACCATATGGTTATTGTTACATATCGACTGTCAATTTCTGCTATTTTCCTGGCTCCCATTGCTTACTATTCGGAAAGGTAATTAAGAATTTTAATTAAGGAGATTACTCTTTTATCATCTGATTTCAACCTGTTTAATTTTACTTATTGTATCTAGCAGGGAAGCCAGACCCAAGCTTACAGTTTACATCTTAAGCTACCTTTTCCTTGCTGCTCTTGTCGGGTTAGTGAAAAAGAAAACAAAATGCGAAATTAACGATTAATTAATTGCTAATTAGATTATATTATTAGTAATTATGTTATGTTTTTCAGTGCAACACTTACGCAGTACTTGTTCCTTCTGGGACTTGAATATACTTCTGCCGCGTTCTCCTGTGCATTCCTTAACACAGTGCCTGCAAACACTTTCATATTGGCTCTACCATTTGGGTAATTAAGTATAGATTAGCAGTAATTACATTATTATATGTATTATTTTTAATTAATTAATTTTGGTTGAACTATGTTTACAGTCTAGAGAAAGTTAAGTTGAAGGGCAAGGCTGGAAGAGCTAAGTTGTTAGGTGCAATAATTTGCATGACTGGAGCTGTTTCATTAGCGCTTTATAAAGGAATTCCTTTGAAAAATTCTGATTCTTATGAAGACATTAAAAGCCATGTTGAAGCTACAATGATGTCAGATAAGAAGACAAAAAGCTGGGTGATGGGTTCTGTACTTTTGATGGGAGGTTCCCTTTTGTGGTCTTCATGGTTTCTTATACAAGCCAAAATTAGCGAGAGATATCCATGTCAATATTCTAGCACTGCCATTTTATCCCTCTTTGGTGCAATCCAATCTGCTTCCATAAGTTTGATTCTTGAAAGGAACATTAGCGCCTGGATTCTCAAGGGGAAGTTAGAAATTGTAACAGTCATTTTTTCTGTAAGTTCTATTCTGTCATCTGGAATTGAATTTCAGGTAATGAAATATTATCAATAAACAATTTTGTGCGTGTTGGTTAATGCAGGGGATGGTAGCATCAGGTTTGTGCTATGTAGGCATGGCTTGGTGTGTTAAACGAAGGGGTCCAGTATTTACAGCGGCATTCACCCCTTTCATACAGATATTTGCTGCCATTTTCGATTTCTCTATCTTGCACGATCAAGTTTACCTTGGAAGGTTGCTATTTGCTTTCTTAATTATATTTTAATTTAAATAATTTGTAAATTGTTCTGACATAATTTATGTTTTTTAATAATGGATTAGTGTTATAGGATCTGTTGTAGTTGTAGTTGGATTGTACATTCTCCTGTGGGGTAAAAGGAAGGAGGCGAAGGAGTGTATTATGAAGCAAAGCTTGGTCAAGGAAGGTGGAAACAGTGACGTAGAATCACAAGCACCAGTAACCATCAAGTCGAGCAGTTCTTAGACTAATTACTAATAAATGATTAACCAACAAAATTTGTATTCAAGACAGTGTTATGAAATGAAGAAGAAAGAACGGTTAATTTAAAAATGATTAATTTAATAGTCTAAAAATGTATCCGATGTAATTGTACTTTGTGGTTGTTCATAATTCAAAGAGAAGACAATGATAGTACTTGGTTGGTGCAAATCATCGGATGAAGACTTGCGTATTGTATTTTTCCGTCGTTTGTTTGGAAGATGGGAAAATTTTGCTTTCTGGAAGGAAAACATTTTCTACCAATCAAATTTCAAGGGAAAGTACATCCCCTCCATTAGTCGTTCTTTGGGCCAAAAATAGTCGTTCCGGGTCGGTTAATCTCTATGGGACGACCTCCGGCCCATTTTTCAATTGGCCCGCAAATTGCGAATTTAGTGTCCTAATCGGTTCTTAACTGCAGTCAAAGTGGTCTATTTTTGGTAAATTGAATAAATAAATTCGACAGATCCTTAAAATATTTAAATTCTTAATTACCATTCCCTGATTTTTATAAATAATATTAATAAATTATTTAGATTAATGGAAATTAAGATACATTATAAAAAGGTCCGTTTTACAGTAAAATTTAAAGTAATTTGTATGATTAAAAAAATGGTAGACAAAATGAAATAAGAATGGAACAAAAAATAGAAACTACACAGAATGAAATATGAAATACAATTTTATTTTTCTGTTTGACTATAGAAATGGCGAAGGAACAGACAAGAGATCATTAAAAAGACTAAAGTAAAATATAATTAGTATTTTATTATTTATTTCATATAATTTCATGTAGTTAATATATAATAATATCACTGTGGAATCAAAGTTCATGTCATTGGTGTCAGGGATTTGGCCATATCATGGAATTGCGACAAGAGAAGAAGGCAACGCAAGTAAAGGCATCAGGAATCACGGGACGGGTAAAGTCACCGACAGCCAAACGCGGACGCAAACTGGCAAATCCAACGTCACTAACGCATCAATCATAAATAAACATACTAACATATTCTCCTTCGTTCATTCACCAACTTTCCTGACATCTGTCGGTGTAAGTATTTAATTTTTAAAAAAGAAGTGGGGCACAGCTCACTCCTGTAGTCCCGATTGCTTTCACTAATATATACATATATATTATAGGTACGGACGTGAAAGCTAAAGGAAAAATAGAACATTAAAGCATTCTGCAAGCCAAAAAAAAAAAATCTGAAGCTAAATTCCGTTTTGTCGAAATCTCTGATAACAGTGTACTTTAGACAGAGTATCAGGACATACATGCGAAGATAATGTCTTAACAAAACAAGAAAACGTTCGATGTAGCATTTGTTACCTATATCTAAATATTTTTGATTTTTTTTCTATTTATAAATAATATTAATTATTTATTTAATTTTACTAAAATAATTGAAACAAACTTTAGTATATATATCTAGCAAAAGTTAAAATTAAATATTATAATTAATACTAGTTTAAATTTTCTAAAAATATCATTTAAATAAAAAAAAAAGTCAAAAACTATCAAATATAATAAAATAAAAAATAAAAAGTACTATCAAAATTAAATAAATGGGAATAGTTAGTTTAGAGAAACTAAATAGTATATACTTGTATGAGCAGATTTATTAAACTGTCGCTTTTATTTTTGGATCAAGTTGAGTTTGATCCATCGCAGTATTTTCAAGACTTACATTTACATCCTGTCCCATCATTTGATGTGCAATACGCGCGAGGCAGATGTGGTGTATGTTCATCTTTATCCAACTTCACCTTATCTCAATTCCAATGGTACGCAAACTGTTATTTTTGATATGGTTTATTATTGTCTAACAACGTAATTTTATAATTTTGGAGTTATTAAAATTTAATTTAATGATATTTCAATTATTAATTTAGTCATTAAATAGCTCTAGTATTAATCACATCTATTCTTATAATTCTAATTTGCTACATTAGAAATTAAAATCAGTAAGCAATTCGATTGGCTTTTAAAACATAAAAATCATAGGTTTTTATTTTTGAAATACAAAAATTACATATTTAATTACTGTTATTTTGAGTTAAGAAAAAATTATTAAGGTAAGCATTTTAAAATAATTAAACAACAACTCCTTTAAAATAAAATGATAAATCCAAATAAAAAATAGCTTTTTATTAGTTTATTAAGGATGATCTGTTGTAACAACTACCTAAATTTAAATCTAACTATTCTCATGTGATAAGAATTATGAATATATACGATAACCAACTAAGTCTATTTTATTTTATTTATTTATTTTTTAAGAAAGAAGTCTATTTAAGTTTAATTCATGTGCTCTAGTTAGTAGTTACTATAAAGTTAATAAATACTGCGGCCGAAAGCTAAAAGCGAAAAAGAATGACGGTTATTGAAAGCAATCAAATAATAGGACCGCCCATAGAGTATTATAGCCGTGGCTGTATATTTGGGCAAACGAAAACCAGGTATTTGATTAAAAAAACCGCCATGGGCCCTCTTTGCACTGGAAGAGCCATGACAGCGACAAGGATCTAAAGCGAGCCATGGCTTTTTAACTTTCCACTCTCCATCTCCTCTATAAAACCCGCGAGAGTCACTTGTTATACGATCTCCATCTCGTTCGCCATCCACAAGTTGCCGCTAATATTGCCATTTATTCGAGAATCCTCCTTTCGGTGCTATAATTCTTTTAGCTTTTTCTCCTTTGGCTCAACTGGCCAGAGCTCTAAAATGGTACGTTTCCTTCCTTTTTTCAGTGGGCAATAGATTCACGGTTGAAATATTTTAATTCGCTGGAATTGATTTTTTCCTTTTTTGGTTCTTATTTTAATGGTTGAAACAGGTGGCGGTTGTGCAGTCCAACGCTAATTCAAGCATGGGACACCTAAATTCTAGTGGAAATGAAATTGATGTTTTAACTGGGTCGATTTCAGGAACCACCGGTGGCTTCTTGTCTTCAACAATGATGACAGAAGAGCCCTGCATTTCTTGCACCACTTTCAATATCCTGGCTCCCTGCTACAAGCGACTTGATAACAAGGTATTCTTAAAACTACAAATTATCATTAATTTCAGTTTCCTTTATTTATCTTCATACTAGATTTGCTGATATATATATGTTTTAATGTTGCTTTGGAACAGGATCAAAATAAACGTGAAAGCGATTCCAGAGCATTCTGGTTTGCCAGGAACCAGAGCATTTTGGATTGGTTGCTTTTTGAAAGATCTTCAATTATATGTCTCCAGGTGGGTATATTTTGATTATTTATTTCTCTAACACAGTAGATCTGACCTTCTAATGGGAAAAAGGAAATTTGTCTGCTATTAAGATGATTAATTTATTTCTCGTGAAATTTTGGGTTTTGTGTGTAGGAATTCTGGATTGACAATAAGGAACTCGTGCATCTGTACCAGGAAAGGCTTCGTGATGCAGGATATATCACCTTCCAGCTTGCGCGGACCAATAAACGTGAAGATGGTAAATGTTCTTCTTGGCGTGAATTTTCACTTTATACGCTCCTTCTTCATCGCCACAGCAAATTTTTCTTCGCACGTTTGCCACGATTTTAACAAGTGAATCTCCGATTATATATCCACTGATATTGGATAACAGACGTTAGAATGGAATATCAATATTGAATATCTCGAGAATTGCTGCTGTAATTTTCTCTTATTGTTGTTGATACATTTTTGCATTTTATGACCCTGACCATCTAACAAAACCAGGCATGATCTCATTTGATGGATTCGTGTGTTTTTGGACTGTCCCTCTTACAAGTGAATTTTTACCTTCAGGCTTCAGTACCCCATGAAATTCAAGGGAAGGATTCTTCTCTTCTAATCAATCTAATTTGAATCAACATTTTCTTTTGCCTTCCATTTTCTTAATTCACAAGAATACTATTCTCTATTTTACATTTACACTGAAGTTTGGTTGGTGGTTTTTATTTTTTTTTCACTCTCAATGTAAGAGTTCATCTACATACATGATCTTCTATTCTCTTTTGCTGTTACAATATTGAGTTTAGGTTTCTAAGTTCTTGATATATGGCTTATAAAATTTTATTTGCTTTATACAGGCCTCTTAACTGCTGTTCATAAGGACTATTTTAGCGTTCTAAATTATCATGAGTTGCTCTTCAATGACTTTGGAGACCGTGTTGCGCAGCTATTACATGTTCAGTCAGCTGTGCCCCTTACACAAAACCGAAAAGGCAATGCTCCGCAGGAATTTCTTATTGTGAATACTCACTTGTTATTTCCTCATGATTCCAGTCTATCTATTGTGAGATTGCATCAGGTAGATTCATCTTGTCATAACTTCCGTAATTTGCTAGTTTTCTGGGCTCCCTAAGGTATGTTATTGTCAATATTTTTGCTCAAGGTTTGATATTGGTGTTGCAGGTTTACAAAATATTGCAGTCTGTGGAAACATATCAGAGAGAAAACAAGAAAAGCCATATGCCTATCATTCTCTGTGGGTATGCTCATTTTCTTGTTTTTATAAAGAAGATAATTCCTTGCATAATCTCTGAAAATGGAAATACTCGTTCTTGTTTGTCTTTGTTTTCGGCTTGCAGTGATTGGAACGGAAGCAAGCGTGGGCATGTTTACAAATTCCTAAGGTCCCAAGGGTTTGTTTCATCATATGATATTGCTCATCAGTATACTGACAGTGATGCAGATGCTCATAAGGTCAGGTCTCTTCCAGTTTGTTTGTCTAGATGACAATAATGTTTTTATGCATATTGCTTACAACAAGTATGCTTTCATTTCGCTTCTGTATCCTCAGTGGGTGAGCCACAGAAATCATAGGGGTAACATATGTGGCGTTGATTTCATATGGCTTCGCAATCCTATTAAATCACGGAAATCATTGAAAACAAGTTGGGCTGAAGCAGTATTTGGAATAATAAAGGTGAGTCAAAATAATTTCTTGAAGCATGCTTGGTATTTTACTTGTGCAGTTCTATTCTATTCTTGATGAATTGTCAGCTCTATAGCTTCTAGTTTTAGGTCCTTGCTGTGTTGTTCTTGCACTAGCATTCATATAAGTTAGAATATTTTCGCCGAAGGACATTAATCATCAGTGGTTGTTGTTGTTGTTGATTGATGTTCCAAGAAGAAGAAAAAGGAATGGGTTAAGTCATTCAACTAACAACAGTATAACAACAGTATTTTTGAACCTTTTAAGTTTGTGGACTGTTTCAATCAAAATTATTTAGTATTTTTGAACTTGTGAAATTGACGGACATCTGAATGGTTGCTTTCTATAAGGATGTTAGTACATCTTTTTTTGTCTAAAGTTAGTTTCTGAAGGAAGCGTCATCTCCCCCCAAATAATATATTTTGTTGTCTGTCAACTTAATCTCTAAGTAATCTATAAAGTTACTTGACTACCTGTAAGTTACCATAAGACTGCTCTACTTCACAACTGGATATCTATGAAATGAGTTATACTTTACAAAGAATTCCAGTTGACTAGTCAATGTATCATCCAGTTTTTCTGAAGTCCCACAAACTAATTTATCTGATACTATGCTTATTACATTTATTGAGCAGAAGTGTTCAAAGAATATAATGTGATGATATTGGTTCTGAAGTACAGTTAATCATTTCAGGCTTTTTACTTATGATGCTGCAACTTTTCTTGGTTTCAGTATCATCTCTTGAGAGCTTCATTGAGTGAAAATGATGCATTTGCATTTTTAAAGGCTGATGAGCCTGATGGTTTTATAACATATTCAGCTTTCTGTGAAGGACTCCGCCAGGTATTTGAGCTGCTTTTTGGTAAAATATATAAATTCAAGTTGAGTGTAGACTTACTGCTATTCTTACACAGGTAAATTTGCTTGGTCGTCCTTATGGACTGAGTTATCGGCAAGCAAAAGATCTGTGGCTCCAGGCAGATATTGATGGAAATGGCGTTGTTGATTATAAAGAATTTAAGGTATGTAAATCCCCGATTATGTTTACTATTCTGTTGTTCATTGCACTCCATTATTGCATTTCTGAAATTTTGGAACGAGCATCTGGTTAAAAATATATAGCACTGTATGAAGAACTAGTGTGTCGAAAGTTTTTATTAAGGATATTTGGTCTTGCAACTTATTGCATGTTTGTGCTGTGATGGTTAGTTTTTAGGAATAGAGTACCTTGTGTTAATTTGACTATAACTCAAAGAACTAATTTATTATTTTCCCTTATTTATTTTTAGAAGTCAGCACTTCAGCTTAGAAATTGCCATGATCATATATTTAAATAATGGGCCTTTATGTTAGACTTCTGAATTTTGTTCACGTGCCAGTGTCCTACTTATATCCGTTTTATAAGTGCTCTTCTGCCACAAAACTGCATACTTATGTTCTTTAATAATAAAATGGTTAACGATTGCAGCTGAAGATTTGGAACTCGACATGTCCAGAGCAAGAGGAAAGTTGTACGGGGAGTACAGAGGACTCAGAGCAGGAAATAGAAGAAATTACTGGTTTAAATGTAAAGGAAGCAGTTCTTTTCCCCCGGGAAGCAGAGAAAGGGATGTGGCCTGAAAATTACTGTCTTTCTGATCATGCTCGACTTACTGTGGTGTTCTCACCAGTAATAATGCATGGGTCTCAGCAGGTCGTTAGTGGATGACGTGTAGAGTAGAATCCAGGGTTTGTAAATGAAGAAATAACTGTGATAGTTCATAGATCTCTCTTTTTGGGTTGCCTGTGTCAGGTTGGGGGTTAAATTTTCCAGGTGAAACGTTGTGTATATGGTTCTGGTCTGGCCTAGGCCAATTTTTTCAGGCAGCGAACTATATTTAGATTTGGACTGTAAAGCCACATTACTTTAAGAAAAAAAAATTCTTTAGACAAAAAATAGCGATTTGACATTTTTGGCTATGATGTTTATGCTTCCCACGTTGATTCTCGATGCAATATTAATAATATTAATGTCTTTTTTATTATCGATAATTTTTAACCACCTACGAGACATATTAACACGTGAAAAGAGTTTTTATGTTTAATTTTCATTAAATATATTTATAGTAAAAAGAGTTTTTATATTTAATATTTATTAAATACACTTGCAGAAAGAGACAGGTGAAAAATTTTAAATATAACTAAGTTCAATATAACTAAGTTCTGAATTTTAAATTCTGTTCAAATGGTTTCCATTAAAAAAAAATTTTTAAATTCTGTTCAAATGGTTTACACTGAAAAAATAATAATCTCTGGTAATTGTGTTCAGATGCTTTACACTAAAAAAATGATAATTTTCTACCTCTGAGCTTTATTCTGCCCCACATGGAAATCTCAGTTTCAGTCATCTGAGGGAGATCTTTACGTGCAAGACAATGGAGATAAGAACAAGGAGACCATCTCTGCTTTATATATTTAAGGCCGTGTTTGGAAAATTACAAAAAAACAGCAGAAGGATGGTCTAGGCTGTGGGAACCACATCATACTTTTTATTCAACTGAACTTCTTCAAGAAGTTGTGAATTGGGATCAACAGTGAGTCAATAAATAAGTCATCTCCATCGCCTTCTTTCATTCTGACTTGGCTTTTCTAAAACAAAAACCCTTACCCCTTGCTTTCACTCTGTTCAGGAGGAGCTGTGGAAACAAACTACTCCGGTGAGTCAAATTTCTCTTTCTG
Source organism: Jatropha curcas (assembly GCF_041381405.1). Taxonomy (NCBI): domain Eukaryota; kingdom Viridiplantae; phylum Streptophyta; class Magnoliopsida; order Malpighiales; family Euphorbiaceae; genus Jatropha; species Jatropha curcas. The sequence continues at coordinate 27,612,080 of NC_143155.1, forward strand.
CCACCTACTTTGCTTGATTTTTTTTTTTCTTCTGCTAATTGTTTGTTAGCTTTCAAAGATATGGAAGTTCCATTGCAGTCAGAGCCACCGGATTTACCAGTTGGATGGAGGTTCCATCCGACCGATTTTGAGCTGCTTGATCATTATTTGAAGAAGAAGAGGCTTGGTCATGCTATTGCAGCCTATGGCTTCAACTTTGGAGAATTTCAATTATGCAATTTTGATCCTCTTAATCTACCTGGTAACTACTAATAACATGCTTTATTTGGGTTTATCTTACGATTCGCATTATAACGATATGTTTATGTCGGTCTGTATAGACTCTCCAGACAAAGAGTGGTATTTCTTTTGCCGTCCTGAGATTTACTTGGAAAATGGACGGGCAAAAAGGAAAAGGAAAGCAATGGATGGATCCTGGAGATGGACGGGTAAGGTTCAATCAGTCATAAATGAGTATAGCCATGAGAAGATTGGAACAAGGAAAATTTTGGTTTACCATGATCCGAAGCCTACTAAATGGGTGATACATGAATATGAGTACACTGCAGATCTCAACTTGCCGACTGAGGTAAAAGTGCTCCATTTCATTCTTTTGTTATCCTACAGGAGGCATGCAGTTTACAAAAGCATTGCATTTGGAAAATTACTCCATTGCTTGTTAGACTGTGTTAAAATAAGTTAATTTACAGTATTATTATTTGCTAAAAAATACGAGTGAATTTTATGTAGCCAATTCCCTTTGCCTTCCATAGGAAAATCTTGAGACCCATTGATCTTTCATTTCAGTGATTTTGGTAGTTTTAGTTGTGATGGTGCAAATTCTTGCTATGATTTTGATGTTGCGACTTCTGTTTGCTCTGCTATTTCATCAAAATTTTGGCTTGGAAAATTTTCTTTTGCTGGTTTAAAATGTGTAACTTGGCATTCTACTCAATAAGATGATAATTTCTGTGCTTGTGCAGGGCGATTACGTGCTTTGTAAATTAATGATAAATAAGAAGAACAAAAAGAATAACAAGTCAAACAAAATCAAACCATGTTCCAAGAAAAGTAAAGCAAACAATAATTCAAACAAAGTGGAACCATGTTCTGAGAAAAACAAAACAAATAGGAAGTCAAAGAATATCAAACTAGGTTGCAAGAATACAAAACCAAGTAAGAAGGCAACAATAGATTTATCAATAAGTAATGCTGTTTCTCCTTCTGCTTTTCAAAATGAAAATATAGTGGAGATAACAACTAATTCAGCCTATGGTGAAGCTGAAACAAGCAACCATATGGCTCCTCATTTTGGAAATCAAAACCATGGTGAAAATATTGCAAGTTCAACTTATAAAGAAAGTGAATCAAGTTATCAACAAAATGTTTCTTATCCGCAACATCATCAAGGTGTTGATGAATCTCGTCCTCAATATGGTCAAAATGTTGACGTTTCTTATCCTCATCAAGGTACCGATGATCTTCATTCTCAAAATAGTCAAAGCGTTGATGCTTATTATTCCAAATATCATCAAAATGCTTCTCTTTCTAACTCTCAATATCATCAAGGTATTGATATTTCTACTCAATTAAATCCATATAATTCTTATTCTCAGTATCATCAAGTTATTGATGATTCTTATTCTCAATGTCATCAAGACATTGATTTTCCTAATGAAGTAAATCGAGACATTGATTTTCCGAATGAAGTCAATCGAGGTATTGATTTTTCTAATCAAGTTAATCGAGACATTGATTTTCCTAATAAAGTTAATCAAGCTTTTTTGGATACTCAATTCAGTCAAGGTGTTATGAATACTTAATTTAGTCAAGGTGTCATGGATACTCAATTTGGTCAAGATGTTTTGGATACTCAATTAAGTCTTAAGGTATTATGAATCCTCACTCATTTCAATGTTGTCAAGATATTGAATTTTCTAATCAATTAAATCACGATGTTTCAAATGGTCAATTTAGTCAAGGTTTTATTAATCCTTCCTCGTTACATCATCAAGCTATTGATTTTCTAATCATTTTAATCAAGATGTTTCAAATACTTAGTTATTCTCAATTATTTTCAATTTAATCAAGATGTTTCAGATACTCAATTATCCTCAATTTAGTCAAGATGTTCCACTACTCAATTTAGCATGGTGTTCGGAAAACATAAATTAGTCAAGATGTTCAACTACTCCATTTAGTCAACGTGTAAAGACTACTTGCTCATGTCAAGACATTGATTTTTCTAATCAATTTAACCAAGATACTCAATTTAGTAAAATTATTATGAATATTCACTTGCTCCATAAGGCAAAACCAGTTCAATAATGACATCTGATTTGGAAAATCAAAATCTACCCAGGACAAATTACCTTGTTAAAAAGTAACATATATTTCAATTTCAAAAAAGTGGGAAGTCTAGTTAAGAAGCCAAATATGCTAACGCTCGAAGAATATCAGAGTTCCTTGGTGGATGCTTGTGTAGAAGACAATACATTTGTTAAGGTGAGAAATGGCATGCTTGTTGAATTGTTGTTAATTTTGATCACCTGAAAAAATGTGGCACACTCCAAAAACTTATGCTTCATTTATGGTGATTATTTCTCCAGAAAAATAAATTATCAAGTAGCGGATGGCTAATAGCAGTAAGTGATCAAGATACTGACATTAGCTCTGCATCGCAGCAATCTATTTACACGAAACAAAGCCCCAATAACAACGGGTTTGGCAGCCTATTTGAAAAAGATATGCTCCTATTCTGTTCCTACTGGGACTAGAAAACATAATGCAAGAAACGGAGGACTCAGTATGGTTTATGTATGTCCAAGAAGGTAGCTTATTCCCCTCTGCTCCGCATTAAATGCATCAGAATAAAACTAAGTGGTAAGAGCCCAAGATGAAGTCTGAATGTTGATCTGAATTATCAATGGTTAATCTGAATGTTACGCTTTAACATGGCCTTATGTCCCCAGAATCAGTTATTCTCATAGAAATGCTGCTATTATTCAAAGAGACGCAACTCTCATCTCATGCAGGTGTCATACAAAGAGATGAGGCTCTAAGTCCAGAAGAGTCAATGTTAGATTATAATATTCTAGTCTACAGATATGTAGAGGAAGTCTTGTATAAATTCCATCTCTAGTTCCTTCCCTTGTAGATGAAGCTTTAACTGTATCAATAACTTGGGTGTTTGTATTTTCTGGGTACGTCCCTCTCCTTGTGTTGTCAAAAGCATAAGTTTATGATAAACTGAAGTATCCCTTTTGTCGTAAGAATTTGTTTTAGTTTGCAGGATTTTGTAAATTATAAATATTTGTGGGGAAATAATTTTGGATAGATAAGTGTTTTTATTATTCTATGTTTTTTCAACTGAAAATGAAATAAAATAAGCCAATTTTTTTGGACCGTTTAATTAATTAGTTGTCTTCCATACACAAATGCATAGTGTATTTTTCACTTACAAGAAAAAAAAGTAAGAAAGCGCTGGACTATTCTAGATTATTCTTTACACAACACAGGACGAGAAGCAAGCAGAGCTACAGTGTTTTGAGAACGATAATTCCAATATTAAAAGAAAAAGTTCAAAGCAAAGGATTAGACGGGGTCCCAGTGATGGGGCCCACGGCATATTGCGTTCCGTAGCGTAATCTCTTGGTTTTGGCTACCCCTTCTTCAACAAGGGGTGAACAAATAAAATAAAATAAAATAAATGAATAAATAAATAAATAAACATGGAACAGTCAATTAGTGACACAGACTCATATGACTCATCGCTACTTCTACAAGTAGTGGAGGCGTAGCAGAGCCGAAGACCAGACACGGAAAGTGAATTTTGGAGTGCGAGTGAAAATGAAAACAAATTTCACAATTCGCTGGAATTAGCTTTTCGCTTCATTCCTGTTGAGCTTCCTCTTCCACTGACGGACAATTCCTTCTCTTTCATTCTGCTTTTTGCCTTCTATTTTAGGAAGAGGAATGACTAATAACTCCTACTCTGGTGAGTGCATGTTTTATTTCTAGTTCTGTTCTTAAATTCTCTTGTTGTTTCCTGCTCTAATTCAAATTTTGCTGTTCAAAGCCATGGCAAATTCACCGCCGTTATTTGCTCAAAACTTGCCGGTTGGATGGAGATTTGGCCCGACCGATCAAGAACTGGTTGCTCATTACTTGAAGCGGAAGAGGCGTGGTGATCCTATCGATGGCTCCGACATCGTTGAGGTTATTAAATTCTGCAATTATAACCCTTGGGATCTACCTGGTAAGTAGCTCTTCTCCAATCTCCGTTTCTTTCTTTCTTTCTTTTTATTTTTTTTTTAATTATTAATTGAGAATGTTTGTATAGGTTTATCCAAGTGTAAATCCACCGATAAAGAATGGTTTTTCTTCTTTTATCTTCGCGAGTACCACAATAATAGCGGGCAGGCTAAGCGAAGGGCGGGGAATGGATACTGGAAAATCACCGGTGATCCTCGCTCAGTCACTCCTGAAGAGAGTGATGAAGAGATCGGAACTAAGAGAACTTTGGTTTTCCATAATCCTGAAGCGACTTGCTGGGTCATGCACGAGTATGAGTACACTGCAGAACTTGACTCTCCTGTTAAGGTAATTGCAACACTCTGTTCTTTTTTTTTTTTTTTTTTTTGAAGGGTATTGCAACACACTTAAATCTTTATTCTTCACGGTACCACTGGCCCAAGAGAAAAAAACATAGGATAGAGACTTTTCCTGGCCATTGTTTACGACAGGGAAAAGCTTTTGTTTTTCTCCACATGATCATGGGCAGGGAAAACTTTCCTTGTGTTTTGCAACACACAGGGAAAAGTTTTCTTCCACCTTTATGCCCCTCCGTTATATATGGAATTATTTGTTCGATTTGTCTTTTTCACTATTCTAGTAGAACTGTACGACTTACAAAAAATATGCATTTCCTTGTTGCTTGTTATAAACTTATAATGTGGCAAAATCAGACATTACAATTATTACTTGAAAGAAATTGAAATTAATTTTTATATAGCCATGGGCTTTTTCTGTATAGTAAATGTTCTGGGAATCCCTGCATTATGTCAATAAGCTATATCAATTCCTTGAGTTTTTGACATTGTTAGATTCAGATGCTGTGACACCATTTGTTAGAAAAAATTGAAAGAAACACCTAATTGATAGAAAACCAAGAATGGAAGAGATTATTCTAGTTTTGAAACTTACACTTGTAAGTTGTAACTACAAAGAGATTAATTCTAGTTTTGAAACTTGAAGTTCTAATTGCATCAAGAAACTCTTCATTTATTCTTGGAACTACTGAATGCAATTAAGAAGATTCTTAATACTAACAGTTGTATAAAACACTCACAGAATTATGTTTCCTGTTTGCTCTGTTATTTCCTCAGAAGTTTTAGTAATACAGTATTTAGAAATTTTGTTTTTACTGTTTGTAATGCGGCACATGGAATTTACAAAATGAACTCACTGTTATATGCTTTGCAGGGTAATTATGTCCTTTGTAAATTAAAGGAAAAGCCAAATAAGAAGAAAAAAGCAGTTAAGAGGTCAAAGAAAGTGGAACCAAGTTGCCAGAAGTCAAGAGCAAAAAAGAAGGCAAGAAAAGGTGAATCAGATTGTAATATGGCTTCAGTTTCAGCTTCTGCTTTTAAAAGATCGAAGGAGATTATGGCTAATTCAACCTATGTTGAAGGTGAACCTAGCATTAGTAACCACATGATTTCTGGTTTAGGAAACCAAAATTCAAAAAAGATGGCTGCTATTGCAACCTATGAGAAAGATGGATCAAGTAACCCAAAGGCTCTAGGTTTTGACAATGAAAGTCAATGTGAGATGATTTCTATCTCAACCTGCAACAAAGGTGAAACAAGCAGCATAATAGCTTCTAGTCTCAGGAATCAAAACTTTTCCGAGATGACTGATGTTTCATCCCATAACAGGGGTGAAACAAGATGCCTGACGGCATCTAGTTTGGAAAATTATAATCCAAATGAGAATACAGCTACGTCATCTTATAAGAACTGTAAACAAAGTTGCCCAACAGCTTCTGGTTTAGAAAATCAAAACTCAAATGAAATTACTAATGAGTCATCTTATTTTGCAAATCAAAATGCAAATGAAATGACTAATGAGTCATTTTATTTTGCAAATGAAATGACTAACAAGTCATTTTATGATATAGGCAAACCAAGTAACCTTGATCCTTTGGATTTTGAAAAACAAAATCCTAGTAAGAGCACTGGCACATCATCCTCTACTGAAGGTGTGTGGAGTTCCCTCTTGAAATCTCCTGATTTTGATAATCAAAATCAATCTGAGAAGACTGATTTGTCACCCCTCAAATATGATCGGAGTTCCTATATAGCTTCTAATGTTGGAGAAACAACATTTCAAGAAGCGCAAAGTCAGTATAAGGGTACAGATGTTCCAACCCCTAATTATCAGAACTCCATGTTGACTTCTAATTCTCAAGAAGCTATGTTACAAAACCAATATGATATAACAGAGAAGCCAATCCTTGAAGATAATTTTACCTGGATGGCTTCTGATGGAAGAGAAGCTAAGTTTCCTGAGGTGAGAAATACTGCATTTTTCTTAATTTTGTTAAGGTGAGGCATAAGAAGCAAACTCAGAACTTATGATAATGTGATGCTTTCTGCAGATAAATCCTCAACTGTTGGATGAGCTAATAGCATATTATGAACTACAAGACAGCCTAAACTCTGCATCAGAGCAACCTATCCACACCAAGGAAAGCTGAAGTAACAGTTCCCTCTGGACTGCGTGAACTGCATCAAATAAAGACTATTATGGTAGGAGTCAAGCACCTCTACTTGTATGGTTCCTTGTATCAATGGTTTATCCGGCCATTGATTGCCTAATGATAGACATGTCAAGTTTGACTTGATTTCAAGGATGCAGATTCAAGCTTCGGGCTGCAATGCTTCATATTTCATAGTATGGCCTGTTTCGTCCTAATCTGCAGCTATATATTTATAAAAATGTTATGATTATTGAAAGTGATGCAACTCTTATTCCAGAGTTATGATTAGATTATAGTACCTTGTCATGACTATTGAATGTGAAGTCTTATATAGCTTCCATGTATTAGTTCCTTCGCATGTTTGTGAGGGTATACTTGTATCAAGAACCAATTGCTTATGTTTATTGGGCATGTATCTCTTTATCCTCTGTTTATAAAATTTCTGAATAAACAGTTAAATTTAAGTGATGATTCAAGTTAGTCTTTCCTGCATATACAATACAGACTTTGGGTTGCTATTGAAGTTAGTCCTTTGTTTTTTGGAGATCCATGGTGATTTAGTTGATGATAGTTAAGAATGACTAGAATTTCATTTTACAGCAGTTGTGATCTTAAAAATCTATCATATAATAATTAAACCTGGAAGGATTTTCTAAAAATAAATAAATAAATAAATAAAAGGATAATAAACACAACAATTCTAAGAAACATGTCAATCTCTGTTTCTTTTGGAGCCATTACAAAAGTATGGTTTGTGCGGTGACGGGAAATTTTAGTGGAAGCGAAACATTCGATTCAACATATCAATAAAACATTGGACAAAATAATTGAATAATCTAATATAATTTGCGGATTATTCCAATAGATTAAAAAGAAAGCGCGGGAACATTCTAGAGAACACAGCACAAGACAAGAGAAAGAGAGTAAGCAGATTCTACAGTGTTTTGATAATGTTTAAATGCCAAAAAATAAAAACTCTAAAAATTAAACTGAAGGAAAAGAGGTCCTCAGTGGTGGGAGCCACAGCATATTTGTGTCATCCAATCTCTTCGCTACCTTCATCAGGAAGTGGTTACATACAACAGTGAATTACTGACTCGTCACTACTTAGTACTACTCTTTATGTTTGGATTTGTGGACAATATGGAGGACTTGATAGTAAATTTTCCAGTCAATCAGAGTCAACCTCATCTGACTGCAAATGAATAAAATTTCTTACTCTACTGGACCTGCTAGCTTTTCGCTGCATTCCGCTAGAGCGTCGTCTTCCTCTGATTCGCTGTCCCTTCCTCTGCTGGCTTTTCACTTCTCCTCCACCTCCGGTGAGTGTACTTTTCATTTCTATTTCTGTTTTTGTTGCTGTTTCTAGCTCTAATTTCTTTTTGTTGTTAAAAGTCATGGCAAATTCACTGCTGTTATTCCCTCACAACCTGCCTGTTGGGTGGAGATTTGATCCGACCGATGAAGAACTGGTTGATCATTACTTGAAACGGAAGAGACGTGGCGATCCTATCTATGGCTTGGACATTGGTGAGGTTAAATTAAGTGATTATAACCCTTGGGATCTACCTAGTAAGCGGCTCTCCTCCAATATCTGTTTCTTTTTTTCTTTCTTTTTATTGTTTTAATTATCAATTAAACTTAAAAGGATGAAATGTGTCACAGGTCTTTCCAACAATAAATCCAAAGATAAAATGTGGTTTTTCTTCTCTCTTCGCGAGTATTGCAATAATGGTGTACTGCGAAAGGCGGGGAAAGGATCCTGGAAGAGCACAGGCGATCCTCGCTCAGTTACTCCTGAAGGGAGTGATGAGGAGATTGGAACTAAGAGAACTTTGGTTTTCCATAATCCAGGCGCGACTCACTGGGTCATGCACGAGTATGAATTCACTGCAGAACTCAACTCGCCTGTTAAGGTAATTGGAAATTGCTAACACTCTGTTTCATGAATTAACTACTTAAATACTAGTTCATTAATGAAAAATGGTTTTTTGTTTCATAATCGAAGGCGCATTTCTTTATGGTACCATTGGGCCCAACAGAAAAAACACAGGATAGAAACTTTTCCTGGCCATTATTTACAACAGGGAAAATTTTTTGTTTTTGTCCACATGATCATGTACGGGGAAAACTTTCCTTGTATTTTGCAAATGAATTTTAATATAGCTGATGGGCTTTTCCTGCATAGAAAGTGTAATGAGGATGCTTGCATTAATGTAAATTAGCTATGTTGATTCCTCGAGATTCTGGTCATATAAACCCCTAACATCAATTATGTTCTCTGTTTGATCTATTATTTCTTCCGAAGTTTTAATAATTACAGTGCTTAGAAATTTTCATTTTACTGATTTGTGATATGGAACATGAAATTTGCAAAATGAACTCATTATTATATGCTTTGCAGGGTAATTATGTTCTCTGTAAGATAAAGGAAAATCCATGTGAGAAGAAAAAAACAGTTAAGAGGCCAATGAAAGCAGAACCAAGTTGCAAGAAGCCAAGAACAAAAAAGAAGGCAAGAAAAGGTGAATCAGATTTTAATATGGCTTCAGTTTCACCTTCTCTTTCTGCTTTTGAAGATCAAAAATCGAAGGAGACTATGGGTAATTCAACCTATGTTGTAGGTGAACCTAGCATTAGGAACCATATGATTTCTGGTTTAGGAAATCAAAAGTCGAATAAAATGCCTGCTATTCCAACCTGTGAGAATGGTGAATTAAGTAACCTAGAGGCTTTTGATTCTGACAATCAAAGTCAATGTGAGATGACTCCTATCTCAACCTGTATCCAAGGCGAAATAGGCAGCATATCTAGTTTCAGTAATCAAATTTCTTGCCAGATGACAGATGCTTCATTCTCTAACGGAGGTGAAGCAAGATGCCCGATGGCATCTGATTTAGAAAATTATAATCCAAATAATATGGCTTGTATGTTATCGTATAAAAATTGTGAAACAAGATGCCTGATGGCATCTGATTTGGAAAATTATAGTCCAAATCAGATGACTGCTATGCCATCGTGTAAGAAAGGTAAACGAAGTTGCCCAGCAGCTTCTGGTTTAGAAAATCAAAATTCATATAATGACATAACTATTGTTTCAACGAACAACGAATGTGAAACAATTTGTCCCGTGATTTTTGATGAAAATCAGAACTCAAATGAAATGACTAATGAGTCATTTTATGAGAAAGGTAAACCAAATTACCTTGGAGCCGTGGATTTTGAAAATCAAAATCCTAGTAAGAGCATCGGAATATCAACCTCTACAGAAGGTGTGTGGAGTTCCCTCTTTGAAGAATTTTCTGATTTTGATAATCAAAATCAATATCAGAAGACTGATGTGTCACTCCACAAAGATTATTCAAGTTCCTATGTGGCTTCTAATGTGTCCCTCTTAAAAGGTTATCCGAGTCCCTATTTGTCTCCTAATATTGGAGAAATAACATTTCAAGAAGCCCAAAGTCAGAATAAGGTGACAGATATTCTGATCCCCAATTATCAGAGCCCCTTGATGACTTCTAATTTCCAAGGAGCCATGTTACAAAACCCAATATATACAACGGAGAGGCCAATCCTTGAAGATAATTGTCCTGGGATGGTTTCTGACGGAAGAGAAGCTACATTTCCTGAGGTGAGAAATGGTGCACTTTTCTTAATCTTGTTAATGTGAGGCATAAGAAGCAAACTCAGAATTTTTGATAATGTGATGCTTTCTGCAGATGGATCCTCAACTGGTGGAAGAGCTAACAGCGTTCTTTGAACTAGAAGACTGTGTAAACTCTGCACCAGAGCAACCTAGTCACACCATGGAAAGCCAAAGTAAGAGCATCGACATATCGGCCTCTGCAGAAGGAGTGAAGAGTTCCCTCTTCGAAACACCTTCCGATTTTGATAATCAAAATCGATATGAGAAGACTGATGTGTCCCTCTTAAAAGGTTATCCGAGTCCCTATTTGTCTCCTAATATTGGAGAAATAACATTTCAAGAAGCCCAAAGTCAGAATAAGGTGACAGATATTCTGATCCCCAATTATCAGAGCCCCTTGATGACTTCTAATTTCCAAGGAGCCATGTTACAAAACCCAATATATACAACGGAGAGGCCAATCCTTGAAGATAATTGTCCTGGGATGGTTTCTGACAGAAGAGAAGCTACATTTCCTGAGGTGAGAAATGGTGCACTTTTCTTAATCTTGTTAATGCGAGGCATAAGAAGCAAACTCAGAATTTTTGATAATGTGATGCTTTCTGCAGATGGATCCTCAACTGGTGGAAGAGCTAACAGCGTTCTTTGAACTAGAAGACTGTGTAAACTCTGCACCAGAGCAACCTAGTCACACCATGGAAAGCCAAAGTAAGAGCATCGACATATCGGCCTCTGCAGAAGGGGTGAAGAGTTCCCTCTTCGAAACACCTTCCGATTTTGATAATCAAAATCGATATGAGAAGACTGACGTGTCCCTCTTAAAAGGTTATCCGAGTCCCTATTTGTCTCCTAATATTGGAGAAATAACACTTCAAGAAGCCCAAAGTCAGAATAAGGTGACAGATATTCTGATCCCCAATTATCAGAGCCCCTTGATGACTTCTAATTTCCAAGGAGCCATGTTACAAAACCCAATATATACAACGGAGAGGCCAATCCTTGAAGATAATTGTCCTGGGATGGTTTCTGACGGAAGAGAAGCTACATTTCCTGAGGTGAGAAATGGTGCACTTTTCTTAATCTTGTTAATGTGAGGCATAAGAAGCAAACTCAGAATTTTTGATAATGTGATGCTTTCTGCAGATGGATCCTCAAATGGTGGAAGAGTATTAGCAGCATTCTTTGAAAAAGAAGACTGACTAAATTCTGCATCTAAGCAAGCAACCTATTCACACCGAGGAAGCCAAAAAAACATTTCCTTGGTTACCTCGGTGTTTATTTTAACTAGTTAATGGGTTATGTTCCTATATGATTACTACCTAAGCAGTAAACGACTTAATATTACTAGATCTGGAGACTTGGTATATGTATGTCTAAAGAGGGTACCTCCCTCTGCTCTGCATTAACTACATCAGGAAGGAAGACTATTATAGTAGGAACCAAACTACTCTACTTGTATGGTTCCTTGTATCAATGGTTTATCCAGCCATTGATTGGCTAATGATATATGTGTCAAGTTAAACTTGATTTCACATCTGCAGCTTCAAGATTCAGGCTTGAATGCTTCATATTTCAGAATATAGCCTCTTTCGTCCCTATCTATCTATTTATAAAATGATGATATGATTATTGAAAGTGATCCAACTCTTTCTAGAGTTATGATTAGACTATTGTGTCCTTTATGATTATTATTAAAGGGGAAGTCTTGTATATAGCTTCCATGTATTAGTTCCTTCACTTGTTTATGAAGGTATAATTGTATCAAGAACTAATAGCTTTTATTCTCTGGATATATATCTCTTTATCCTCCTGCTGTAAAAATTCTCAATTTTAAGAGATAATTCAAGTTAATATTTCTTATACTAACGGATTACGGTAGATATCAGAAATGTGGTGTTTTTATTGTCTTTTGTTCTTTTCTTTTTCGAGATTCAATGTCGATAGTTAAGAATGAATAGTATTTCATTTATTACCAATTGTCATCTTAAATTTTATTATTTAGTAATTATACCTGGACGGATTTTCTGAAACTAAAAAAACTAAAGTGAAATTACAAATAAATAATAATATCTTAAAAAAGAGATCCGTATGGAAATTGATACGCATGCCAGAAATTGTTTAGCAACAGCTGAAATTCACTGGAGTTGGACCTTTTCGAGAGACAAACGTCGTCGTTTTTATCAAACAAAGAACAGAGTCGCCCGAAGGGGTGGCGGTGCTCTATCATTTTATTTCATGCACCCAACCTATCTTTATTGAACATGTACCTTTTACTACTAACGCTTAGCAGTGGAAACCCTAACCAATCGTTGTGGTTGCTCAGCGAATTCCCTAAATAAGTTTAATCAAAAGCCCAAAATCCCTAAATTCAACTAGTATCATCAGCTCGGGTAACTGTTCATGTTCCACTGGGCGGTGAAATGAATTTGATGCTAGAGAACAACCGCGCAGGTGCCGCTACTGAATATTCCAGATTATTGTAGAAGGAGACAACTTACCTGGGAAGTTGAATACGACTTTGTTGGTGTACGTGGATAATACCATGTCATATAAATACAATTAATTAAAAAAATATATAATATAAAAGGTGAATCGATCCATTATATGATGTTTTAACTTAAAATAAACTTAATTCATTATAAATTTAATATTATATATATAATTGAATTTAATTTTATTAATTTAACACTAAGGTTGAGATTCTAGCAGACTTGCAATAAGTAATTAGACGCGTTTCGGATGGTAGGGTCCTACTTATCAGAAAAATATAATTGGCCCTTTTATCTAATATTATTACCAACTTCTCAGCGAAGTTGCGACTTCCCAGAGCTTGTCAACCAAGTAATGACTTTAGAATTCAGATTCTCTTGCCAATGTCATTGCGATTTTAACCTATATAAACTTAAAACTCCCTCCTCTCTTTCCAAACGCAAACATTTCTTCAGATGTCCTAAATTGCATCCTCTGCCTCTGCTGGTCATTTCTCTTTCTCTCTTTCATTTCGCATTCAAAGATAAAACCATTCCTTCTCTCATATATACCCATTTATTTTCCCATTTTAGGAAGACGAATGAAACACGAATCCTCATCTGGTAAGTAAATTTTTATTTGTTAAGATTGCAGTTTTTATTATTTTGTTTTTATTTTATCCTTTATTTACTCTTGTTTTTTTCTTTTATGTTTAGCCATGGCAAGTCCAGAACTGATAGAACCAAGAAATTGGGTGGTTGGATTTAGATTTCATCCAACTGATTATGAGCTGACTAATTATTTTTTAAGACGTAAAATCTCTGGGCATGGTGATAATGGGATGCAAATCCCTGATATTAAAGTTTGTGACTATGAGCCCTGGGATATTCCCGGTAACCATACATATCTTCTCCAATTTTTATTTATTTGCTTTTGTGACATTGGTTTAATGAAAAATGTTTATTTATATGTAGGTTTAATGAATTCCAATTCAGAGGATCAAGTGTGGTATTTCTTTTGTCCTCGCGATTACAAGTATTTACGCAGTAGTCGATCTAACAGAACAACTAAAGTTGGGTACTGGAAGCCCACCGGCAAACCTCGTAAGGTGAAGGACAAACATAAGAAGAAAGAGATTGGTACAAAAAGAAGTTTGGTTTTCTATAAAAAAGATAGTCCTAAAGCCACTAGGACTAAATGGATCATGCATGAATATGATATACAGGTAATGTTCTTGCTTCCTACTCTAGCGCATGAATAAATTTTTCGGATTATAATGTGATTTGAAAAGTTTAGCTATAATTAATGAGAATTATGATTTTATGAGGTTTATATGTCCTCAAAAAGTGTATTTATTGTTTTGTGCAGGGGAATTTTGTTCTCTGTAAATTGAAGTTTAAGCCTGATGCTGAGAAGGCCTTAATAGTTGCTGCAAGTAATGCAGCTTCCCCTTCTGATATTGAAAGTCTGAAGTTGACAGAGATGACAAGTAATTCATCTTGTGATGAATGTGAGCCAAGTATCGTTGTGGCATCTCCGAATGAGATGACTGCTATGTCAACCTATGTGAATGATAAATTAATTAGCTCACCGACTAGGGATTTTGAAAATCAAAATCCAAACAAGGTAAATGATATATCGGTCTCTGATGGGGGTGAATGGAGTTTTCTAGCACCAACATCTCCAGATTCTGGAAATCAAAATCAACGCGAGAACACTGATATGTCAACTTCCTCAATTGTTTCTAATCTAGACAATAATGCGTCGGAGAATACTCCATTAGAGGTAACAAACAGCATTCCTCCAAACCCAGTTTAATCTTTAAATTAACAAATAAGCTAAGAAGTCACGCCCTCATGTATGATTGTTTTTGCAGGTAGATCTACAAGATTGTTTCAAGAAGCTGGAAGCATTGCTTGAGCTAGAAGAAGATAACAGGTTTATCTCTGCATTCTTCCAGCCTACGAGCCGTAGTGAAAGCGGCTCTTACACTACTAGCTTTGATGCCTCTGTGTTCGGTGGAGTAGGATCTGAAATGGAATGGGCCAATGAAGATGGAGTCTATTGGCCTTGCACCTGTACTGGCGCTTCAGTATTTTGATTCCTCACATGGATGAATCATTCCATGAGAAATATCAACACCTGTATAATGTATTATTACAATTTGGAAGATATTTGTATGGATAATGTAATTGTATCAAGGCACTATTTTTTTTTTTTTTTGGTTACAATACCTCTTTTTTGTATTTTAGTTGATGCTAAATGAAGTTATTTATATATGGTTTGCTTATTGGGCCGCTGAAGCCTGTCCACTGTTGTTGAACTCTAGTTCTTCTCATTAACAATATATAGGAGGTCCAATGGACGGCACAACACTTTTTTTATTTATTGAAACTTATGCATTTCATAAAATTTTCGTAGTAATAACTAATAAAGCAAAAAAAACATAAAACAATCGCAAGTTGCAAGTTATTTATTTCATGAAATTCTAGATTAGTGTAGAAGATTCCAGATTCTTACGAGAAGACCGACTTTGAGTCTGCGATTCACTTTCCCAGCACTGGAGAGGTAGCGTTGTGCTAACGAGATAGTAGTACTTTTCCACTTTCCCAAATCCGAACTGTGTAAATAAATCTTTGGTTGACGTGGAAGTCTCGTCTTGCCTTCTCTGAGAATAAGCCGTTATTTTTATAAATATTATAGCAATTGATTTTTGCAAAGACTTACAGCAGTACCAGTACATGGTTCTTCTCTTTCTGTAGCGTACGTGGACCGGTGGAAGAGACATTCGTTTCTCTCTTATTGACGCGTATGTTCTTCCCCCACGGAGGAATTGCTCTCGCTGTTGTGGCCTGTCTTCTGCTTCAGTTTCAGTTAGTCATCTCTCTTCCCTTTATTTATATGAAATTCTTAGGTCATTCAATTCATAATCTCTAAATTTTACTTTCCTTCTATTTTGTTTCTATAGGTATGACAAGTACAGTACGGCCAAAAATGTCAAAACCAATTGGGTATAGATTTCACCCAACTGATGAAGAATTAGTTGCTCATTTCTTGAATCTGAAAATTAGTGATCACAATCTTGATTTGCCAATTGCTGAGGTTAAAGTTTGTGATTTTGAACCATGGGATCTTCCTGGTAACCGTATACATTTCTTCTTCAATTCTTTTATTGTTCAGTTAATAACGTCAGATTAATCAAAGATTATTCATTGTGCAGGTCAATCGAAGATCAAATCAGATGATCGAGTGTGGTATTTTTTCTGCCCTCGCGATTTAAAGTATGCATATAGCCGAAGGTCCAACAGGACCACCGAGGCTGGGTTCTGGAAACCCACTGGTAAGCTTCGAAAAGTAAAGAAGAAAAAGATGGTTATCGGTACTAAGAGAAGTTTGGTTTTTTACAAAAAGGAGCATCCCAAGCCTGTCAGGACTAAATGGATAATGCACGAATATGAATTACCAATACAGGTAACCCTAGCGTTTCTCAAACTTTTTGCTTCATATATGTGTTTGGCAGTCACTTGATTGCTGATCTGAATTATTTTTTTTAAAATAACCGTTGCTAATGAACTTGTTTGATGGTGTAAGTCTAGTTAGTACAATTTGGTGTATATTTACTTTAATTCTTGTTTTCTGTGGCTTGATCATTCTAGTATTTCTTGTTTGAGAGTTTGATCACTTAATCTGCTTATAGCTTTTAGAAATTTGCTTTTTCTGGTTTATGGTCTTTATGATAAAATTTCACACTTGTGAGTTCAGTGCTTGTTTTGTGCTTCATTATGTACAGGGGAATTTCCTAGTCTGTAAATTAAAAGCCAAGCTAGATGAAAAGATCAGCAAAAGCGAACCAGATAAAACGGATACTGCTCAAATGAATACTACTTCAGGATCTCCTTGTGAAAGTGTGATTACTGTTGATTCATCTTATGGTGAATGTGAACCAACTGACCATGTTGGTTCTAATGTTAAAGATCATAAACTGAATGAGATGACTGCTATGCCAACCTATGATGGAGGTGAACAGAGTTGCCTGGTGGCATTTGAATTAGGAAATCCAAATCAAACTGAGGTGATTTCTGATTCTGCTTGCCTTGAAAGTGAATTAGGCTATAATTTAGCTCCGAATGTGGAAGATAAAAATCCAGATGAGATGACTGGTATTAGAAATCAAAATTATAAGAAAACTGATAATTTATTCTCTGAAGAAGGCGAATGGAGTGTTGCAGGAACACCTGATTGTGGAAATCAAAATCTACATGAGGTGAATGATATGATATCTCCTGCTTGTGGTTTAGAAATTAATGCAGAAGAAGCTAAATTGTCACAGGTAGGTTTTATTTTTTTATGAATGATGCATGAGTAGCAAATTAGGACTATTGCATGCATTAATACAAGTCTTTCTGCAGTTTCAGGGTCCACCAACTTTTTTTGATCAAATGAATGCATTGTTTGAGACTGAACATGTCCTATTTGAGCCTGAAGTTAGCCTGAAGTCTGCAGTTTTCTTGCCTATCGGGACAGAGGAATGCCTTTCTCACAGCAGCTTGAGTACCTCTCTGCCAAGTGGAACCGGTTCTCAAATAGGGGCTATTCCATGACCCTGAACCTCTTATCTTTTTGTTAAGCAATCAGCAACATAATTTACAGTGTGACAGCTCAAAAATGGTACATAATAGAGGTGCAGGCTCAATAAGATAGTGTTTAAACTGATAGGACACTAGTCTGCTCGATTTTCTCTAGTAGATAGAGGATATGCAAATTGGTAGGCGTTTTGATAGATTTTAACCACAATGTAATCTTGCACCGGGAGCTTGAAGATACAATCCTCCATTTTGTAAATATTGCCTTGAGAAGCCTGCATGTATTAGTTGAAGAAATGTTACATTCAGCGGCAGCTTGTATACCTTTGACTTTTTGCTTTAATGGTGAATGAAATTCTGTGTTCATATACTGAGCCCTCTCTTTGGTAGGCATTTGATTGCTCATATGATAAATGTTGATTGTTAATGGAACTGTTAGGGTTTTGTTGCTGTTGATTTTGGCGTTCTGCTTTTGTGCCTCTCTTTCTCTGATACGATGCCATTAGACTTTGGAAATGGATAGCAAATGCGTCATGAAAAATGAATATTCATTTTTAGTGGATTTGTTTTCTTTATTTATTTATTTATTTTTTCAGGCTCTGGCTCGCCCAGATATTTAGATAATCTTCTATTTGCGCTTGGTTGAATGCTCTCTGGCTAGCTTAATAACGATTTTACATATCAATAGAAATGAAATGATTTAATATTATTTTATTTGATAATTACATTTTATCTATTTATTGAGCTTTTGATTTTAAATTTACAATTTTAAAGTTTATTTCCCAGTGAATTTAGTGTTTATTGTATAATTATTTTTTGAAAAATGCACAATCACATATTTATTTTAAATAATATTTGTATAAAACTAATCATATTTTCACTTGAAAGTTTATTTTGTTAAGTTGTTTTTTTTCATTTTTTTGTCAACTTGTGATTTTAGGGTAATATCAATAGTTCTTAATTACACTATCCATTTATAGCTACTACAAATTTTGATACTCGATTCCAGCTAAATAGTTAGACGATAGTATAGTTCTATTTTTTATTTTTTTTCACCTCTATTTATCTTTATTATAATTTGATAACCATCACAATTTGAAAATACCATATTTTATTTTGTTCCACTTAAAGTGGTTATTTAAGATTTTGAGAATATATTAATTTTTTTTTTTTAATTTTACTTGTATTTATTATGTGTAATTTATTTTTATATTTACATTTATTTTTCTCTTTTTTATCATTACTTCAATTGTACTTAAATTAAAATTTTGACTGCAAACATATAGTTAAATTTTTTTCATTATATCAAGATATGAAAAAATGAAATGGAAGTACTACTTTAATAGTGGTGCTTTAATATGAGAAAAAATTAGTATTAATTTTATAGTAAAATTAAATGGAAAATTTTTTTAATTTTAAAAAGGGAAATTATGTATTTTTAAAAAAAATAATTTGTTCTAATTATTTTCTTAATTCTTGTGAAAAAATGACATGTTGCTATTAAAATAGCAAAAAATAATACTGCGGGCTACACAACAGCCTCCCTTGAACTCAGGGGATGGGTGAAAACATCTCTAATCAAGAAGACACAAATTCAAGACCTCCCACTATTCACATAAGCGAAAAGACCAACCAAATCACACTTGATTGACTCTATTATATCCATATTTAATGTTACTTATTAAAATTAACTTTCTTATTTTTATTAATCTCTTTATTTTTCAATGCCATTATTTATTCACAATCACTTGAAAATTGAAAATGTGATTATTTATTAAGTTTAGCTGTTTTCAATGCATGTTAATCAACCTTAAGCAAGTAATTAATCTTGGTTGCTACAAAAAGTCAATAATAAATTAACGAGTATAACTCATATTGAAGTGAATGTATAATAGGAAAAATACATGCAAATATATATTTCCAACTAAAATAATTAATTTTTCCTAATTCTTGTGAAATAGATAATGTGACTATCAATTAGAGACGAAGGGAGTACCTAAGCAACACGTGTTGTGTTTCATGTGTTCATTTAATTAGAATTCAATTTTCAAATTATTATTAGTAGTTTATGTTTTTTATCAATTAAACAAATATATTAAAGGTAACTTTTTCCTTAATTTCGCAATATGGACAAAGTTAAAACTAAAGCTCATTAGTGAGCATAAAAAAAATGTAGATTAAAAAAAAAAAAAAAAACACTAGTGGTCCAAACTCAATGGGCTTCTTGATAGGAATAAAAATAATAAATATATATTTTTTCTGTTGACCAATTTGACTTAAATGACAAAACATGCAACCATATAACGAAGTAGACCATATAGGAAAAAGTAAACTTGTGAGGAAATTTAAGAGTGCATTGCATATGTTCCAGAATGTTCCCTATTAGTTGCTAAGATTGTAATAGAATTTGGTGAAGCCTTCGCCTGCCACCATCACCCTTGGACTGTAAGTTGTAGAGTTCCAAATTTCACTTTTCTGATTTAATAATATTCCAAATATTTTGTCATTGGCTATTACAAAAATTATTATTTCAAATAATATTTATGAAAGAGATACGCGCTTTTTAGAAAAAGAGTCTCATGTAATGACACGGTCATATATCCAAGTAACTCAGCTATCTAGCTTGTTAGTGAAGCAGAGATTTTCCCCCTGTCTATTTAAGCTCGTTATCTAAATGCAAACAAACGCAACCAATTTGCTTAATTAGCTCTTAATTACTCTGCTGTCTCTGTTTCATTGCTTCTTCTTCTTCTTCTTCTAGTTATTAGCAGTTCAAAAACCAAATCGTGTGTTTGCCTTAAAGATGGAAACTGGAATTGGCTACAGATTCCATCCGACAGAGGATGAATTGATAAATCATTACTTGAAGCATAAAGTGCTTGGTTACGATGATGAAGTCAGCGACATCCCTCAAGTTAATGTGTTAGATTACGAGCCATGGGAGCTGCCACGTGAGCTACTATTAATTCTACTCTATGTTTATATGTTTGTTTTTTTTATCTTCCTGCGTTTGAAAAATGTTAACTTAACGAACATGCATTTGTTGCATGTAGTAACGGCGAATGCAGATCAAGTGTGGTATTTCTTTTGCGAGCGCAATTACAAGTATAAGAATAGCCAACGAGCCAAAAGAACAACCCGTTGTGGATTTTGGAAAGTTACTGGCAAAGACCAGAAAATAAAGGACATTGCCATCAAAAAGAGACTGGTTTATCATCAAGGTCGTCCTCCAGGTGTTAGGACCAGCTGGGTTATGCATGAATATCATCCCACTTTCAACTTCAGAATCAAGGTATTTTCCTCCCTCCTAAAAATAGATATATCAAATTTCCAAGTTATAATCAAACCAACTATAATGATATTTACTAGATAGATATACTTTTGATTCTGTAATACTAATTTTCTCATTAACCCAACTTTTTCTTTTACATATCATTTTCTTCGCAATTACATTTGTTCTAACTTCTTTCTCTTTCTTTCTTTCTTTTGGTTGGTGGCGGTCAACCATTGTTTAGAGGGATTTTGTTGTTTGCAAATTAAAGAAAAGGCCAGATGATGAAGACGAGGACGAAGATGTTCCACAACCCAGTACAACTATGGCTTCTGCTTCTGGAAATAATCCAACAGAGGTCAGATATAGAAATGCATGCCATTATTCTCGATCAAATTTATATTAGAAAAACAGTAGTAAAAACTCAATTAAGCGCGTTTTTTACATATTTTAATTCTACAGGAAGACTCTCAGCTGCAAGCACACGTGGCATCATTTCAAGGCTATAATGAGATGGATTATAGTCTTAACTCCGCAATGCAGTGGGGTTCTTATTATTATACTAATTAATTAATAGTACGTAGTTCAAATACCTGTATTTAAGGGGTCATTAGCTAATAATGTAAAATAAAATTGTTGTAGTTATTTCGTATTCCAGGTTTTATCAGTCGGAGTGTATTGTGTTGGTGTTATTAATTAAAATAAATAAATTGTAACTTGTAATTCAAAATTATTGAGCCAACAGTGCAAATCATTGATCAGTATATTTGTCTCACAGTTAAGGGTAATAAAATTTTTACAAGCCTGATATTGTGTTGTAAAAATCGGTTCAAAGAACATATCATATGTCCTGATATATAATTTTTGATATTCTATATATATTTCTTACTTGGCCAACTAGTTAATACCCAATCAAATATTAATTGCAATAACCATTTAGGCAAAATAAACCGGTAGCCATACTTATGGAATCCAGTTAGTTGTTTTAGTGTAGTCTGAAAATACAGCAAGCTGTTTTAGTGTATTTTTTTCTGTCTAGAGGTTAAGGAGGTTGCGCTGGAGCTTTAGTCTTATCAGTTGAAGATTTTGTAACTTAATTAATATAGCTTGAGCTTAATTAATTTTAGTTTGAATGCAAATTTCAAAAAAAAAAAAAAAAAAAAAAAAAAAAGAAAGACATGTCTGTGCCCGCTACCAGCCAGGCCGAGCCAGAATATTAGAAACTCGTTTTTTAATGAGCTTTTTTAATTCGGCCTATTTTGGAACCTAGCACGCACAAGCCGAGCTGAAGTGCCCGTTTTGACAGTACTATTTCTCCATATTATTAAAAATGCAAAAATTAATCAAAATTTATTAGTTGTCTGAACTCAATGTGCTCCTTGATAGAAAAGGGAGAAAAAATAAAAAAAAAATAAAAAGAAGGGCTTTATCTGCTGACCCATTTGACTTGACAAAGCATGCACTAGTGTAGCATATGACAAAAAGTAAATTTGTGAAGAAATTGAAACTTGTCCATTTTCCAGAATGTTCTCTCTTAGTTGCTAAGATTGTTATAGAAGTTGGAGAAGCTTGTCTCCGTGAACGTTGGACCTAAATTATTGGCATACGTCCTTATACATAGACTAACTAAATTAAAAAATAACATATATATGTCATACCTATATGGACAAATTATTGCGAAAGAAAAGTTAAAATTAATTAAAGTTAGTTAATTGTCTGAACTAGGGATGGCAGCGGGGCAGAGGACCCGCAAAAACAATCTACGCGAATCCGAACCCGTTAATAATTAAAGTACCCGAATCCGTCCCGCATCTGTCAAGAAATAAAAAGAGATACCTAAATCCGTTACAAATCCGTTTAGAAATATACGCGTACTACCCCAATCCACATAAATACCAGTTTAATCACATTTATTCAATCTATCAAACCAGTATCAGCAACTATTACAATTCCGCAAATCTAAAATCCCTTGTATAATGGCCATTCATAAATTGGTACGATTATAAAATTCTCAAGACATCAACAAATTAAGAGTAAAAGCAAATCATCATCATATCAAACAAATGGAACTGTTGTAGAAACACTTTTTATTTTTTGCATATAAAGATTTCATATTTTGTACAAAAAGCTTAACCCATAAATTAATTCAACAATTCACAATCTCTGTCTGATTATCTGTGTTCATAAAAAAAAAAAAAAAAAAAAAAAAAAAAGAACGAAGCAAAATGAAAAAAAAATGAGAATGGAATAAAAAAATTCAAGAAGGACCTGTGGCTGTGGCTGTAGAAGTGCAAAAAACGGGAAGGCGAGGCGATGGCCAAGAGAACGAAAGCAACGGGAAGATCTTTACTGTACAAGTGCAGAGCAGACAACGAGCGGCGCAGGGAAGGGAGAGGAGAAAATACGTTTGAGACTTTGACTTGCTTGAGAGAACAATTTGTTTCTATGATTAAAATCCAACCCTAGGCTAAACGACGTAGTTTTGCTTATGGGTTCATTTAAACCTCCTACATCAAAAACTACGTCGTTTTGATGGTAAAGTAGTTATTTTTGTTATTATTATTATTATTCTTAAAGTTATTATTATTCTTAATATTCTTAAAGAAGTTATTATTATTATTATTATTATTATTATTAATTAAAAGACTATAATTATATCTCAACATTATAATAAGTGCAATAACAAAATATTATGTAAAATATTGAGTTTAATATTTTTTTTTTATTAGAGAATATACTTAGTAGATTATAATTAATTATGGTTGTTATAATTCTTAATCTATATACACTAGACTTCTAAGTATAAGTATTCTAATATATATGATGATACTAAGTATACTAAGATCTAATTGTAATTATGTTTAATGTTTATAAGTTTATTGGTGATATTTATATGAGTTATATTCTAATTTATTAAACCTCTATCTATATTTTATATTCCATATGAGTCATATTTTTAATTAAGATCCAATTATAATTATCATTAAAAGCTTAATAGTGATGTTGACAAGTAGGTTTAAAAATTTTTAATTATAAAATTATTAGCATTCTATTCAATTAATAACTTTTTTATTTTTAATAAATTTCATAATTACCAAACTATAAAACATTCAATTAAATTACTAAGACATGACATGAATACTATATATATAATTTTGTTTAATATATTTTATAAAAAATAAAAATTCAATTTATTAATATATTATAATTTAATTTAAGTAATTTTATTAAAATTTTATTATGAATAAGATTATATTACTTATAATAATATCTTATTCATTAATAAATGTTTAAAGTATATATATTCTTGTGCATACACTTTAGGTGAGAGTGTTAAGTGGCTTGGTGATAAGTCAACTTAACCATAACCTAAAGGTAATGGGTTCAATTACAAAAAAAGTTTGCATAAATCATATAACCTAAAGGTAATGGGTTCAATTACAAAAAAAATTTGCATAAATCAGGTACTACTGACCCAAACCTCCCAAAATCGGATCTATTTATATATTATTCAAACCTCTCAAAATCGGGTCAGATCCGGTATTACCGGGTCAGTTTGGCCAAATTTGACTTACTTGACATAGCATAAGCCATATCCGATGCAGGTATTAAATTCACTATTCAAATCTATTTATACACTATCCAAACCTCTCAAAATCGGGTATGTTTATTAAATTCACTATTCAAATCTATTTATACACTATCCAAACCTCTAAAAATCGGGTATGTTTATACGCTATCCAAATCTTCTAAAATCGGATTAGATATGATATTACTAGTTAGTTTGACTAAATTTGACTTAAATTGACATAGCATGGGACCCTATAAAAAATATAACAAAAAGTAAACTTATGAGGAAATGTTCCAGAATGTTTCGTATTAGTTGCTAAGATTGTAATACAAGTCGGATGAAGCCGAGGCCTGCGACCATCAACCTTGGACTGTAAGTTGTAGTTCCAAATTTCACTTTTTTAGATTTAATATTCCATCTTTTGTCATTGGCGATCACAAGAATACAAAATTATTCAAACATTGCTCAGCAGGTACGCCCTACGCGTTATTGAGTAAAAGAATCTCATGACATTCCAATCCAAGTTACTCGACGAACTAGCTAGCTTGTTAATGAAGCTGAGGCTTTCATCTATATATGTCTATTTAAGCTTTTAATCTACATATACACAACCCATCTACTAGCTCGCTCTCACTTACTCTGCGGTCTCTATTTCACATTGCTTCATCTTCTAGTTATTAGTTTGCCTCTTTTTTGTCAATTACAAAACTATAATTTTCTTTTGCAGCTCAAAAACCAAAGTGTGTGTTTGTGTTAAAGATGGACGCTGGAATTGGGTACAGATTCCATCCAACAGAGGATGAATTGGTATATCATTACTTGAGGCTCAAAGTGCTTGGTTATGATGATGAAGTCAGCGATATCCCTCAAGTTAATCTCTTAGATAACGAGCCATGGGAGCTGCCACGTAAGCTACCATTATTCTACTCCTATGGTTATTATCTTTTTCTTCCTCGATCGGCTTGAAAATATTAAATTAACGATCATGAATTTGTTGCATGTAGTAATGGAGAATGCAGATCAAGTGTGGTATTTCTTTTGTGAACGCAATTATAAGCATGCGGATGGCCAACGAGCAAAAAGGACAACCAATGGTGGATTTTGGAAAGTTACTGGCAAAGATCAGAAAATAAAGGACGTAGCTATCAAAAAGAGATTGGTTTACTATCAAGGTCGTTCTTCTTCAGGTGTTAGGACCAACTGGATTATGCATGAATATCATCCCACTTTCAACTTTAGAATCAAGGTATTTATAACTAATTAACGGATCAAATTTTTGATTCTCTAATACTAATTTTCTTTTTTCTCTCCTTATAAGTAGCTGATCAAATTTCTAATCACAGTCAAATCAACTATCACCTCGTATATGATTTTGTAATATTTTCATTATTTTATTTTTTTCTCGTACTTTCTATCTCTCTAAATATAAATTATAGTCAAATCAACTATTGTTTCCTACTTTTCATTATGTAATATTTTCTCGTCAAGTACCTTAGATTTTTTCATTTACAAATAAAAATCAATTCCTTTACGAATACGTTTACCCACTCTGCAAAAATTATGAACCCAGCAGTTTTCTTTTCTCAATGTTATTAATTAATTAATTTATAATAACAAATTGCTAATTTATTTTCCTCCCTCTTTCAACGTTTTTTTTGTTTGGTGGGTCAACTACTGGTCAGAGGGATTTTGTTCTTTGCAAATTAAAGAAAAGGCCAGATGATGATGATGATGCTGCTCCAACCGTGGATGAAGGCCAATCCAGTACGGCTTCTGCTTCTGGAAATAATGCAACGGAGGTCAGATATAGAAATGCCCTATTTCTCGATCTTATTAATATCAGAAAATAGTATTAAAAGCCTCAAATAAGCTCATATGTTAATGCTACAGGAAGACCCTCAACTGCAAGCACACGTGGCTTCATTTCAAGGCTATAATGAGACAGAGTACAATCTTAACTCCGCAATGCAGTGGAATTCTTACCATTAATAGTTTAATTACATGTATTTAAGTAGCTAATGCCATTAAGAATAAAATTGTTGTCGTTATTTCATATTCCAGGTTTTATGTAGTTGATCTTTTCTATTTTCCTACGTTAAGAGTGTATTGTATTGTGTTAATTAGTGATTAAACATATAAATGGTTGCTTTAAAAGAGTAATCTAAAGTTCAATAATAATAATAATAATAATAATAAAGTTAATCTAAAGTTGTATTAAATTTGAATAAAAAAACTCGTAATTCGTTACAATCCAGATCAAGAGAGTTTGATTTGGACCGGATTATTAATATTAATGATTATTGGTGGAGCATGACTACGTATTTATTCCAATGAAAATTCCCAAAATTTGAATGAATATGCCAATAACTGAGTGGAGATTAAAACTATACTTGTTGAAACGAAATTGATTTGTAAGAAACTCCATTTTTTTTCTCTGTTCAAATCATATTACAGTCAAATTTCGAGAAATTAATCATTTATCATAATTTTTTAATCTGAATTGTCCATTCATAAATTAATATATTCTACTAATGATAATAAATTTAATTAAAGCCTCCAACAAATTAAAAATAAATAAACTTAATTATATGATATATTTTAATTGATCTTTATATGTACGCACAAAGTGAAATATTTTCACTAATTTTGGTCTATTGACGTTTTTAACGAATAAAAAATAAATTTAATTACGTGTTCATCAGCATCATCCTTCTTTAACAAGTTACTTTAAATGACAAATAACCCCTTAGGTCACTGACACTGTCCATAAAATGGCAAGGGCACATAATAAGCAGCCGTCTCTCGTCTGAACTGCAGTAACGGTTAGCGCACAGACGCAACAGCGAGAGCAACTCAGCCTTCGAGTAAGCTTCGCATTCGCTGTCTGCCAAATAGGTTGAAACCCCTTTTTCTATCGACAACCTTGCGTTTTGATTATATATATATATATATTAGAATTTTTACGGAATGGTTTTTTTGGAATGGTGGGACCCTACTTTATACGGTCCAATGTGTTTGGTTTAATTGAATTTAGTTTGGTTAACTTCACATGTAAGTTGGAGAAGCTTTCATAGGGACAAGAAGCTCGTCAAGTCAATATCATTCAACCCTTTATATTCATATAGTTAAATTTTTTTCATTATATCAAGATATGAAAAAATGAAATGGAAGTACTACTTTAATAGTGGTGCTTTAATATGAGAAAAAATTAGTATTAATTTTATAGTAAAATTAAATGGAAAATTTTTAATTTTAAAAAGGGAAATTTAGGTATTCTACTATGTATTTTAAAAAAAAAATAATTTGTTCTAATCATTTTCTTAATTCTTGTGAAAAAATGACATGTTGCTATTAAAATAGCAAAAAATAACACTGCGGGTTATACAATAGCCTCCCTTGAACTCAGGAGATGGGTGAAAACATCTCTAGTCAAGAAGACTCAAATTCAAGACCTCCCTCTCTTCACATAAGCGAAAAGATCAACCAGACTACATATGATTGACTCTATTATATCCATATTTAATGTTACTTATTAAAATTAACTTTCTTATTTTTATTCATCTCTTTATTTTTCAATGCCATTATTTATTCACAATCACTTGAAAATTGAAAATGTGATTATTTATTAAGTTTAGCCGTTTTCAATGCATGTTAATCAATTGGTTGCTACAAAAAGTCAATAATAAATTAATGAGTATAACTCATGTTGAAGTAAGTGTGTAATAGGAAAAATACATGCAAATTTATATTTCCAACTAAAATAATTAATTTTTCTTAATTCTTGTGAAATAGATAGTGTGACTATCAATTAGAGACGAAGGGAGTACCTAAGTAACACGTATTGTGTTTCATGCGTTCATTTAATTAGAATTCAATTTTCAAATTATTATTAGTAGTTTATGTTTTTTATCAATTAAACAAATATATTAAAGGTAACTTTTTCCTTAATTTCGCAATATGGACAAAGTTAAAACTAAAGTTCATTAGTGAGCATAAAAAAAATGTAGATTAAAAAAAAAAAACACTAGTGGTCCAAACTCAATGGGCTTCTTGATGAGAATAAGAATAATAAATATATATTTTTTCTGTTGACCAATTTGACTTAAATGACAAAACATGCAACCATATAACGAAGTAGACTATATAGGAAAAAGTAAACTTGTGAGGAAATTTAAGAGTGCATTGCATATGTTCCAGAATGTTCCCTATTAGTTGCTAAGATTGTAATAGAATTTGGTGAAGCCTTCGCGTGTCACCATCAGCCTTGGACTGTAAGTTGTAGAGTTCCAAATTTCACTTTTCTGATTTAATAATATTCCAAATATTTTATCATTGGCTATTACAAAAATTATTATTTCAAATAATATTTATGACAGAGATACGCGCTTTTTAGAAATAGAGTCTCATGTGATGACACTGTCATATATCCAAGTAACTTGAGGAACTCAGCTATCTAGCTTGTTAGTGAAGCAGAGATTTTGGTCTAATGACGTTTTTAATGAATAAAAAATAAATTTAATTACGTGTTCATCGGCATCATCCTTCTTTAACAAGTTACTTTAAATGACAAATAACCCCTTAGGTCACTGACACTGTCCATAAAATGGCAAGGGCACATAATAAGCAGCCGTCTCTCGTCTGAACTGCAGTAACGGTTAGCGCACAGACGCAACAGCGAGAGCAACTCAGCCTTCGAGTAAGCTTCGCGTTCGCTGTCTGCCAAATAGGTTGCAACCCCTTTTTCTATCGACAACCTTGCGTTTTGATTATATATATATATATATATATATATTAGAATTTTTACGGATTGGTTTTTTGGAATGGTGGGACCCTACTTTATACGGTCCAATTTGTTTGGTTTAATTGAATTAATTTGGTTAACTTCACATGTAAGTTGGAGAAGCTTTGATAGGGACAAGAAGCTCGTCAAGTCAATATCATTCAACCCTATATATTCCCTCTTCTTAAAACGGAAGACAAACCAGAAGCGAGCTCTCCCTTCGCTTCTTTCTACTGAAGAAATCTGTTCGTTGTTAGGGAGAGATTTTTACTCTTTTTTTTTTTTCCCTTTCTCTTACTTTGTGGGACTCGCTGCTTAAGGGAGCTCTTTCCTTTATACAGATTTGATGTTTGATGATAATGAATCCACATTTGGATGCCCATTTACACTCAAATCCTCCTGGGGAAAGGTTTCGCCTTCCACATGATGTGGGTTACAGATTCCATCCAAGTGATGAAGAAATTGTCAGTTATTTTCTTTATCATAAAATGAACGGTGAGGATTTCCTTGTTGATCATATTGTCCGTGAGATTGATCTCTGCCAAAACGACCCATGGGACATACCTGGTAATGTAACACTCACCCACAACAAATTCCACGTTTTTTTTGTGAAGTTGTAAACTGGGCTGTTCGTTGCTTATTGTTGTTATTGCAGACCTATGTTTCTTGTAAATTTGTAAGCTCCGCTTTTTTGCTTGTTGTGTTTGTTTGCAGACCTTTCCGGTATATCATCAGATGATCCCGTTTGGCATTTTTTTAGTCGCATTGATTACAAGCATTCACATAGTAAACGAGCCAACAGGAGAACTAAGGCTGGATTCTGGAAGTCCACGGGAAAGGTTCGTAGAGTTAAAGCTAAGCAGACAGGGGAGGAGATTGGTAGCAAGAGGACGCTGGTGTTCTATGTTAAACTTCCTGATTCTGAAACAACTAGGACCAACTGGGTCATACACGAGTACAAATCTAAAACCATCCTCCCTGAACAGGTAATACTAGAACACGAATTTGTTTTTAAGACTGGCAATTTCTACTTTGGTTAATTTTTTTAGTACAAATTCCAAAATTTAGGTAAAAAATCTCCTATCTTAGCCAAGTCATATCCGATTATTTCATCTAACTTGATTTTGTTGCATAGCAAAAGTCGTCTTTTTATTACTATTGACTAATATATTTGGAATGTCCTGCTACAGCTATCTATGTGCAAAAATTTGAGCCATGTAAATGTAAATAATGACAGTTTTACAATTAAATGTCATTAGCAAAGCAATAATTGAGGAGAAATGTGTTTTGTTTTTCTCACTTTTTCCTATCAATTCTATTATCTCACCTGGCATGGCATCATTTAACTTTTATAACCTTGTAGACACCCGTAAATTGTTAGAGTGTAGTGCGCTTGCATGTATTAATACTTTGTGCAAATGTTAGAGATGGTACAAAAATTGGCAGGATAAAACGCATCACTCATTGTTAATATCATTTTCTTGGATTGAACTGCAAGTTATTATAATTCCGTTAGTAGATTATTGCCTTAAATGGTGCCACAGTTATATTTTGTCATTTTCATCCTTTTTAAGGACTGACTATTGCCTCTAACTCCAATGGATGAGTTGCACTCCCTACATGAAGTACTTTAGTAGTTCTAAATTTTTAAGCCTTCTAATCTGGTCATCAACCTGAATATAAGAATATCAGCTACTATCCAAGCTTGTTGGATGCTTTGTATTCGGTTCATGTTGTTCTATCTTGTAAATTTGGAAATATACTGCAGCTTTTTGTTGAAAATATTCTGCTAAAGTGCTAATAATTGATGGCAGAATACTTTTTGTATGACCTCTCATTGTTTTGCCCTTCACCTTGCGCAGAGGGATTTTGTTTTCTGTAGACTAAAGCATAAAACAGATGAGGAGATCGATAATTCAGTCAATGATGAAGGTGAACCTAGTCGCCCTGTGGATGCTGATGTTGAAAATCATGCTGTACAGGTAGTAGTTTTTAGCTTTTCATGTGGCGTATCAGAAAATATAAAAAGGACTATATAATGCCAACTCCTTGTTTTGGTTCTGACTGCAGACTGATGCAGAGCAAGCTCCGCAATCTCATGTCAGCGTTACCAGGATAGAGGAAATTTCCAATGAGCATACCAGTTGCCGTGATAATCAACACATTGGGTTGAATTTTCATGATACCAGTGAAGATGATGTGGATCCAATAAAGTTGGCAGATTCATTTCTTTCTCTGGATCAAGGCTTCAGTGAAGAAAGTGAGCTCATTCTCCCTCATGAGTTCAGGCCACCAAAGCTACTGAATGAAGGTTTTATTGAGGATAGAAGTGACTTGGAGATGGAAGTTGGCCATGGCAAGGTAAAAGCATGCGACTCAATTAATTCTTCAGGAGCATCATAGTACTATGTGCTGTGCTTATCCCTTAAGTGTTAAAAGATCTCCAGATGTGAAGGAGAAAATTTTTCATGAATTTTAAATGGGTCAAACACCTTAGCCGAAGCACATTATTTCACATTGTAAACCTTTTAAATTTCAGTACATAGTTTTGTATTTGATGCTGACACTTAAAAGTTACCTTGTTGTTTTATATCTTTATGGAAGCCTATACAAGCACTGGGGCAGGCTTCTACTGCAAGCGTAGCCGCAGCTAGACCTTTACAGATCAACTACATTGGATCGGTTGGCAGAGGAGAAAGTAGTATTTACGAACATAGAGCCAACGAGGGCATAATACAGGATGAAGTTTCTGCCATAAGACCAGGCAAAATTTCATGCACAGATAAGGTGAGAAAGTTACAAAATATGGAAGCTATCAGTCTCTAGTGATGAAATTGAATTCTTTTTACCTGTTGTATGATTAAATAAACAATTGATTTCTCTTTAACAGCCTTCACATGGTGAGGAAAAATGCTACTTGGATGGAGGATATGGTCAAGACAAGTATATATATTGCCTTCAAGAATTTCCAACGTTTTCCAAACCTATTAAGATTGGAGGCTTCAACCTTTCAGTTAAGAAAAGGTGCCAATTCAAACCAAACAAGCAACCTGCAAATCAAAAATCAAATGTCAGATCAGCTGGGGCAGCCGGCAGTGATAAAGAGATTTCATCCATTTGCTCAGAGACTGCGTCAATCCATAGTCCAACTCCCGCATCAGTGTACATTGTTAATGTTCTTGTAGGTCTACTTTTGTTCATTTTAACACTGAGGGAAATCCTGATTCTTCACTAAGTGATGCAACTCTTACCAGGATATTCACAAGGCCTGCAATGTAAAGATCATCTATAACGGGATAGATCAGAAAGAGTTTTGTCCTGATATTACCATATATCGTCTATACATCTTGGATAGGAAAATTTGCATTGTCGTTTAACTAGATTGATGTTTGGAGCCCATAGTTAGGCAGTATTGGTGACGTCCAACCTTGATGAACAGATTGTGTCCAAACTTCTGCTGACATGCATATCTATTAGCTTTGCTATTAATTCTACAGTACTTTTGTCTTACTGATTAGGTTTCCTTCTGAGGGCTAACTGTTTTTTAAACGGTAGTCCCATTGAAACAGTAGAAATTGTTGAATATTTTGCAGTTTCTTATATATGTATCCCAGGATGAAATGATTCAATACACCAAACTGTAATAAGATATCAATGAGGTCCAAAAGTTTCGGTATCAAAAGTAGCGGTAGGCATGGCGGCGATGGCATAGTTTATTTATTAATAACAACTATGGCCTCGCGCTTTTTAGGATATGTGAATGCCTTATAATTAGGATTCCACTACATATTCCGTAAATTTGAGTATTTTTGTTTTTCTTTTCAGAAAAAAAATCATTATTCAAAATTTAAACCTAATCTATTGCTAGGTGTATGTAGTTACCATAAAGTAACAATTTAGAATATAATTAAATAGTTGATTATTTTGAAAAATACACTGGACTTATATATAATTGAGTTTTTTTTTTTTAAAAAAAACAATATTATAACTACTAAAAAAACAGAGTGTATTATGACTATTAAATACTATGTTCTATATATCGTCAGAAGAACTGTTTCAAGAGAAAAAAAAAAAAAAAAAAAAAAAAAAAAAAAAGAATTAAGACAAAAATGGTGGGCTCTGCTTAGGCGAAACAATGAAAGATGAGGTTGTTTTCTCCAACCCAATCATTCCATTGCTCATCTTTAAGCCAATATTAAACCAAAAAATATCAGGTAGAAGAAGACTTGGGTAGTCTCAAGTCAAACCACACTCACCTACACCGCAATCACAACACAGTTAGCTTTCTTTCTTCACAAAATGAATGGGAGAGTAGGCTATAGATTCCATCCAACCGACGAGGAACTCGTCGACTATTTTCTAAAACACAAAATGGATGGGTACGATTTCCTCGTTGATGATGATATTCGTCTGATTGATCTCTACAGATATGAACCTTGGGAGTTACCAAGTAATTACAAAGATTGAATCTTTAAAACGTTTTAATTTCAACTGAAATTGATTAGTTATTTGTTCGTTTGATTTCAGGATTAGCTGCAGGAGTATCAAATGATCAAGTGTGGTACTTCTTTTGTAAAAGGGAGCTAAAATACAAAAACGCTAGTCGACCCAGATTCAACAGATCAACAGACACTGGACACTGGAAACCTACTGGCTCTGAAAATATAGTCAAGGCCAAAGGTAGTAACAAGACGATTGGTACGAAACGAACTCTAGTTTTTTATATCCGTGGCGCTCCTAGAGAAATCAAGACCAACTGGGTCATCCATGAGTACCAGCCTAAATCTATCCTTCCTCACCAGGTGTGAATGTTCCTTTTTTTTTTTTTTTTTTTTTTTTTTTGCTATTAATTGTGGTGTTGTGGGTCTTGAATTGATTATGCAGTTGATTTTGACAAAATTGGTCTCAGCAGCTTTAATCCTTGTTATTTGATATTTTGATTACATTTTACGATTATCTTACAGTTGACACTCATTTGGTTATGCAAATCATCCAGAAGGATTTTGTTCTCTGTAAATTGAAGGAAAAAGGAGATGGTAAGGCTGATTCCTCAGGCAGTGATCAAGCTGAATCCAGTCGTAATAATAACAGGGCTTCTGATCATCATCCAGTGGAGCTGTCAACCCCTCAAGAAGTGAGATTAGAATGTTTAATTTTATATTGATATTTAGTGTTTAATTGTTGTGTTGATATAATTAATTCATAGATATTGCGTGTATAAAGGACTAATACAATTACTATTTGTCCAGGTTAACCTAGAGTTGCTTCTGCAATCATTTATTACCGGCAATGAGAAAAATTTCGAAAATCCCTCTGCAATGCAGCCGCAAATCCGCATAGAAGAACAAGGCATCTCCTTGGATGATATAATGTTCAACGATGTGTTTGATAATGACTCAGATGTCTTATCACTTCAATTTGACAACAATGAGCCACAGGTGGATCTCAATCAGATGGCTGATTCATTTATTGTTGTACCGGATGAACAGAGTGGCGAAGAATTCTTGTACCCAATTTCTGCGGATAGCTCTAATCGCCAAGAAAATGCAAGCACTCATCTCAACAGTTCCTGCTCACCGCAGTCGATGATTGGAGTGTACCTTGATGACATTAATGAAACGGATGCTGGAATTGCCTATGGAAATGTAAGTAAAAAAGAAAAATATCTCCTTTTATGGTGTTTTCTTTACTTAGCTGCCTTGCTATCAATTTCATTGCAGTTGTTTTGAGTTCTCATGTCATGGAAAATCTGTGTGTTCGTGTCTTTATTACAGTCTATACCATTTGGAGCATCAAGCTTGAACAATGGTCAAACCAATTCAAAAGCATACCGGCAGACGCAAAGGGTTCAAACAATTACTGAAACTTTGCCGCCTTCAACTTATATCCAGAGTGGGAAGGAGAAGAATCATTTTCATCGTGATGAAATTCTAGTAATGGAGGCTTCTTGTTCCTCAGCAGACTCGAAAACAGGTAGCTCTGAAGAAATCAACAGTATTGGAGTAGCCAACAAAGAATCTCCTATTCATACCAGAACTCGGACACATCAAAAAACGGAATCTGGCAATATAACAGTAAAGAAGGAACTTCTGGGAAAAATGTCTGCCAGACCTGAGCACAAGGTGAGAATTAAACTTGAGGTAGACAGAGAAATTGAAATGCACTTGTTTTCTGCAATGAAATTAAAGTTTGGTTTCTGTCTGCAGGCAAGAGAAGCTAGAAAGAATGATAATGCTCTTAATTTGTGTCGAGAGTCCAAGTCAACCAAGGAAAACATAACTGCCAAGACTGAAAAAGACCAGAAATACGTGAATGCTAAAACAAATATGAAGTTAAGAGATAATTCAGTCACTGGTAACAAGAAGACAGGCACTTTCATTCGTATGGAGACGTCTCTATTAAGCCAAGGATCAAGTCCACCATCATTTTATATTTTTAATGTAATTATAGGGCTGATTTTACTCATAGCTGCTATCAGGGAATTGCTGATTCTTCATTGATACTAAGTATTTGATACGACATATTATATATATATATATATATATATATATATATATATATATATATATATATATGCACTCATGCATGTGTTGGGGATGGATATTAATGGAACTTCCTTTCGATGATAATTTATGTATATTATATGGGTAAAGGAGTTGTGTTGTGCAGATGCACTTTGATTCTCCGCAAACTGATGGCCTAGTGAGGGGTCGGTCGTCTTCTATAACAACATGAAACCTCTTCCCAAGTAGAGGTTAAAAGTTTCCGTTGCCTTTTGATACACGTGACAAAGCATTTCCGGATCCAACACGACAGAATAGTTTTCCTCTTTCAACGAAAATAGCTGACTGTTCTCTTTAGGATGGATCAATTCAACAACATAGGCTAACAAAGAATTAAGCAGAGCTCCAAAATTTGGAATTCAATGTAATTCCCACAAGATAATACAAAATTTAAAAAAAAAAAAATGGAAACATCTTTAACTCGATAAAGCTTAAACTTCAATAGCATACAATAATGATCACAGATGTCTACGTGTCTTAAATATGTCCCAGGATGGGCACCTCAGTGGCGAGCAACTTCACGGCATGTGCACAGAAGCAGGTCCCGACGCATCTGCTCAGATCCGATTCAGTAATCACTGCTTCATATTATGTTAAAAAGGGATTAGTCAAAAGGTCTAATAAAAACAACTTAGGTTCACCGACCCCCTTTAAATTATGAGTACCAAATATTTCATAATGACCATTGAACGTTAACTTTTTATGACTAACGCACTGAACTTTGCAATAGTGTTTCAACATAGTGCCATATTCTGGTCTGTCAGGAGAACATAAGAGAGAGCTAATGGCAGCCATGTGACTATCTTGTAAGCAATTGTGACATTTGCAATCCTTTTCTCTCAAACACAAGGCCCATCCATTTCATTTCCCTCTTTTAAGTTGATAATCCCTTGAGCTGACATCCTGCAAATTTCTATAAAATAATAAGCAAATGCAGTGGATGGCTAAAAAGGTATATTTATCACCATCTCAACTATTGCACCTAAAAGATAAAATGAAATAATTCTCACCTTGATATCAGTCACAATTAGACAAATCGAGTGTTATCTTCACATTAAATAAACCATTGAGTATCTGAAGGACTTTGAGTTAAATAACTTGGTACAACCAACAAAATAAGATTCCAATTGCAGCCGGAAGTAGTTATTCTGCTAGAGCTTCAACAAGGTCCCAATTTACCAATATTAACAACTGTGCAGCTGATAGTTTGTAGACTTGAGGCAAATGGCATGTGTCCCTCTTCACCCCATGGGCAAGGGTTAATCTGCACGCCCCTAAGGGCCCAAGAATAGCCACATTGATAAGCTTCCAAATTAAAGCATCATAAATCCATAATTTTCAACAGTGAAACTAAAGAATTGTCAAGTGGTTTTGATATATTTACCAAAGGAAACTCCATCTTTCATGCATGGAAAGACAATGAGAACCAACTGGAAGATATTTCTTCAAGAATGAGTCTTCTCAATTGAAGATATAGGAAGTCCTATCCGATGCACTAACAA
Organism: Jatropha curcas; assembly: GCF_041381405.1. NCBI lineage: Eukaryota > Viridiplantae > Streptophyta > Magnoliopsida > Malpighiales > Euphorbiaceae > Jatropha > Jatropha curcas. The sequence goes on from NC_143155.1 coordinate 27,649,207, forward strand.
TATGGTGTGGGCAATTGCTAATGAAAACAGCTGATTACGAAGTTGCAGTTCAGAACAGTCTCAGGTCCACAAACAAAAAGTCTCACCCAGTTAGTTTATGAGGTTGCGGCTGCCCTGAGAAATGAAGATTCTTGCAGTGTTCTCCTAAGTTTCATGTGCTTTAGGAGGATGGCTTCAAGTCTGCGTTCTTTTAATGATTTTAAACAGCTGGGTGGTGGACCAAAATGAAACGCTATTGCAAAGTTCTATGCATCAAATTATGATAATAAACAGTATGATGACATGGTGAAGCTCGTCCATAGAAGTAATTTATATTTTTCCAAGAAAACCAAGTACTTGTTATCTGACCTTTTAACGCCACTGCATTGGAAGATAAAACAAATAAATCAATGATGAAAATCACAGAAGATGGAAATTCCCAGACCTGTAGAATAGATGATAGAGAGTAGAGTCAAAGGCCAAAAGATTGCAAAAGGTGAAAATGTAGAAGCCATAATAAATGCCTAATGTCATTAAAAAAACTATACCATCATGGCAACAAGAAAAATCTTTAAATAGCTCGAAACAATGATTGCCAGAAATAGATTTCCGAACCTGAAAAAATGCAGGAATAGAAGTCAGATCAGAATTTCGTCTTTTATACTTTTTGGTTGAGCAAATAAACCAGATTGAAAATCTTAGAGCAGAACTCCAATCAGCAGTATGTATAACAACTCAAAATTGGATATCAAAAACCTAATGTCTGTTTTCCTTAAGCAGCCATATTTCCTCGGTGATCATAGACAGTAGTTCCACTTGATGATACCAATACCTCTACATTATCATGTTACATGAGGTTTGCTACATGACATTTTACTTTCTTATTCTAGTTATTAATCTCAAGATTCAAGGTTCTAGTGAATCTACATCACAGACCATGATAGATCAGTAAATAATATTAGTCAGAGTCTCAAAAATCTCATAGAATACTTCATTATCCATCGATCCTGATTTATTCCACATGATGCTTAGTATACTTTATTAGAGGGGTTTTCACTACTCATCTATCTATATTTGAAGAGTTCTTTGAGGATAACCTACATAATGATTGGATGAACCAAACCTTATATATGACGTCTGACATGTACCATTTTGTTTTCTGTGGGTTGTTCTCTTTTTTTTTTTTTTTTTTGGGGGGGGGGGGGGGGGGGGGGGTGGTTCGGTGACAGAACAAAAAGGAGACCTTTTAAAGTAAAGGTTTTACCTGGAGAATCCCACTGATTTGTTCAGTAAAAGCCTTGTTGTAAGAAAAACAATGCAGAAGAACATGATATTTGCAGCAAAGACATCCATGATTATCTACAATAAAGAAGGTGAAACTGAATTGTCAAATTAGACATGATCCAAACCTATAAAGTTAAATACTAAAATGTTATTTGCACTCGTTTTGCAGTACTGACCTTTTTGGAGGAAAAGCTCAAAAAAGAACCATGTTCTTCCCCATTTCTCTGCAAAAGTAGACTTCTATCTTGGATTGCTAAGGAAATCAATATACAACACATCACAAGTTTGTAGAACTATGTACATGACAAAACAAGAAAATCATCTCATTGAAAATGGATACAAGCATCCAAAAGAAGAAAACTGATGGTGGTTTTCCACAGCAAACCCTGCAATGTAGTATATTATTGTCAATGGTTTACTCAACCAGCATGAATAGTGGAACAGAAACTGCATAAATTACATTGTGAAACCCCACACTTAGAACCAAGTTGACAGAGATAAAATGTAATTAGCATTCATTTAGAATTCCATGCAACAAACTACAAGTGTGTTTGGATCAAGATATTAAGCTTCCAATTGTGAAGATATTATTTTCACAAATTACAACAGCAATGCGTATAACACATGAATAAGATCGGAAATAAGAGAAGGAAACTGCTTTTACCTCTGAATTGATAGTTTCTTGATTGAGAACATTATATAGAATATGTCTATATGCTTTTGGCTTGTGCAAAATCAAATCAATAAGAATAATCTACAAAAATTCCCCAAGAAATATGTATAAATTTTCACTGAAATAACTAACAGAAAAATGAGCAAGTATGGTAAAACTAACTGAAAAATCAACAGAAAATAAATAAATACCATGAATTCACATTCGATATACTCGTCGGCTACTGCTTTGCAGTTCTCCTATCAAGCCAACAAAAAAATCTTTTGACAGTTACTTGAAAATTGAGAACAGTGAAGGTAAAAATTATTATTATTAAAAAGCAAAAAGAGAATAAAATAGGCTTACGCATTTCATGAGTCGAATGTTCCCTGGAGAGTATTGCACGAACAGCGTTTTGATTGCAAATCCACACTCTACACATCTGTACTTCATCTCCTCCCTCTCTCTATCTCTCTATCTCTCTCTCTCTCTCTCACTGTGCCGGAAAGCTTCTTCCTTTTTCTTAATTTTTCTCTCTGACCCTGAAGCTGAAGAATAAATCATGGGCCCATATTAAACAATCTAAATCAAAATTTAGCCCAAAACCAAAAGACAAGTCTGGCCCATTTTTCTTTCATTCGCCACGGAAATCAATGCTCTTGAGTCCTTTCCTCTAAGGGAAATATACATATAATACATACTTTTTGTTACCACGAACTAAATTTTTGTTATTTTCTAATAAATTTGGATTGAATTTTAATTTTTGGATCTAATTGGGCATTATGAATAAGTTGAAACACTAAATTGAGTATTTAACATAAGCTATATATATAAAGCATGTATACTATATATTCCGTTCTACTAGTAGTAGTAGTAGTTCAGCATCTCCTTCTAGTAGAGCATAGAATGATCTATAGATCAATAGTGGCTGTCTCTGCCTCCCCCCTCCTCTTCTTTTTTTTTTTTTTTTAAGAAATCCTCCGTTGGATTGCTAATATGAGCCAGAAGAAATTAAATAAAGATGGAAATAAAAAGTCAAGAAATAAATAAATAAATAATGCTCTTTTAAAAATAAAATAAATTATTACTAATGTCAGTGGATGGAATTAAAATATAATTTGAGGATCCTAAATTTTCAAAATTAAATTTTTCTATAGCAAATAATTAAAAAAAATAGTGAGGAATTCAGATAACTATATAACAAATTTTGGTGGGTTAGTATTAAACTGATGGTCAAAACTTAAAAGCTAAGGATGGAATCAAACTATAGTGACAGTAGATCAGACTGTTTCTTGGCGCGCATACCCAATAAAGCAAATGGATTTTGTTTAGGGTAAGAGTTATTGAAGCCAACCCATACAAACCATTGATTTTTAATTATAAAATTCGTACTGTAATATTATAATTATAATTTTAGGGGGAAAAGAAGAAACAAAAGTCAGAGGTTTAGTTTAGGGTTTTGAAGTCCCAAAGTTCAAACATCTTTACTACCTTGATGTTAGTTGTCACCAATTAAAAGAGTAAAGGAGAACTGGAAGACGATGTACTTTATAACATTACAACAACTTTATTACAGTCTCACAGTTGGTTTTCTGATCAAAAGATGAAAATTATTAGCTAATATTAATAATTAAAGAGATCAAAAAGCAGCAACCCATAAGTCTATAACCAACATATATACAGAAGATGAAGCATACACAGTGGCTACCTACTCTCTCTCTCTCTCTCTCATCTTATTTTCATATCAAGAAAGCATAAACAAGTAGCCCGCCGTATAGTTTCACAGAAAAAAAAGAAAAGAAAGCATGCGACGCGAGTACTGTTAGTATTGGATCGATGTAATGCATAAATAGAAGAACGTGGTCCTTCAATGGAAAAATAAAAATTTTTCAACATTATGACTATATTTTAGTATTGGTAGTTAGTATAGTAGCTAGCTAGTTGTACAAAACAGCATTGCACGCATTCCCCTGCAAAATTTTTTTGAGACGATAAGAAAATTTTTATAAAAAAAAAAAAAGAAACTTTCTTTTCTTTTGTACCTTAACCTTACACTTACACATACACATGTGTGTCTTCTTTTGTTATCATCAATTATTGCCTATTAAACCTAACCTATATTATACTCTCTTTATAGGCCAGGCCAGAGGGAGGGAGGGAGGGAGGGAGGGGCTTCAATTTCAAGACTTTGAGCGTAGGAATCTTGTGACTGAAATTAATGAATCTTCATCTTAATTATTGGACCATGTTCTTCTTAATGTTTTTTTACTAATTAATTAAGGCATGCGTTGATTTGTATTTTTGGTTTTCTTTTAATTTATTTTATTTATAGTGCCAACCTATTTGTTTGGTATCCAAAACTCACTGACCTGGAGGAGGATAAAATTTTCCAAGTCTGAAATTTCTCTTGCGGGATAAAATTTGCAGCGACATATATGGAAATGGGCAGACAGGGTTTTTGTAATTCATTAATTTCTTTTCTCAGTGCATGGTACTGTAGCATACGAGCAAGATACAGTAAGGGGCGTATGATAGCGTATGCATGTGGGTGTTTCCTTTCCATCCATAACTCCTTCTTTCTTTATCTTTGCTGCTGCTACTTCTTCTTCTTCTTCTTCTTCTTCTTCTTCTTCTATGCACTTTGGCAAATTTATTTCTTTCAGTTAATATGTATGATTATAGAACCTATAGGTACACATTGTTTTAGCTAATTAAACTGATTCTAATAAGTCTGTCGAGTAGAATACAACAGTTTATGAAAAGAGATGAGTATTGAACACATCCAACAACAAAAAGAATTAGCACCTGTAATTTATGTCAGTTCCTATACTTAGAAAACTGGAAATAAATAACAACAGCTCAAGCTTCATCCAGAAATGGTAAGTATCAGGCTGTAAAGAATTTCAAAACTTTGAAATTGAAATCATTTAATTAGCTGAGTCCTCTTCCATTCCTGTAGTGTTCTGCAGTGTGCAGATCCGTATGTATAGTCCATGCGTTGAAGATTTTTAAAAGGACAACACTGACTCTAAAAATAGTACAAAACTATACATATGCAGTGATGTTGAATATCACAGCTCGGATGCAGAATATTCAGTAACTGATCAATTATATTGAGCTAATGTTTTCATTAATCTCTTATTATTAGAACTTTTTAATTAACAATTTTCTTTATTAATATTGTATTTGTATAGATAATTTAGTGGTAATCTCTATTTTTTAAAAAAATTTCTTAATTACAATAAAGCAATTTACACTTAGCATAGGTAAAAATTCTTCATGCGAGCTCCAGTGAAACAAAATTACTTAGCTTTGCCATTAGTAGAAGTCATAAGTATCACCATAAATAGAATACACTTGAATTTTCTTTTTTTTGGCTTATAAAGAACTGAATCTAGAACCTGTGAGAGCCTCAGCTGCGCTTTCACTGTTAGATAAAAATCCCATTGATTAAACATAATCATACAGTACATAAATAATAACTCTTTTAGACCATAATTTACTAAAAATATTTAACAAAAATGAAAAACCAAATTTGAGAACTCAATGTGAAACTGAGCCTAACACAAGCTATAGGAGGACATGCACTTTTAATTAAAAACATAACAACCTCCGGTTCTTTTAAACTGTTTTTCAAATTGATTTCCATGAAATTTGATTTTTTGTTCATAATTTAAAAAATTTTTTATGTTGGTAAGATTTAAATTAATCCTAGGTACCTTAACTTCACTTTCATTAGACACGAATTACGTTAGTCTCATTATATGTTACTATGGAATTATATTAAACATTTAATATTGTTAAATGCAGTGATTTAATTAATTAATACATTTACATATTGGCGTTGTTCCTCCTTTTATTTTATTTTTGCCATAATTAGTTAAGTTAGGTTAATTTTGGTTGATTAATATGGAAATTGCATAGTGAATAATATCAAATGGATAAGGCATAAATCTTGTGTATGCATCCACTAACTATAACTACTTTACCTTGAAATGTTGATGAATGCTTCTGCTCCACATGCCGTTTTTGTTGTCTAAAATGATCAAACTTGTCCAATTATTAATGCCTTCCATTGAAGCAAATATATATATATATATATATATAACTCCATTTTCACAATAATTCATACCTTTTGCGTCTTCAGACATCATTGGAATAACAATTTTTCCGGACCAAACATGTCAAACATTTCACCTAATATATTCCAAAAAAAGAAATCTCTATCAATATTGGATAATAGGTTTTAGAATTTTTTTTTTTTTCAAATCATATAGAGTTTATTTATTCAGTTGCTGAGTTCTTACAAGAAACTAAATTAAAAAGATCTTTTTCTTTTTTTTCCTTTTCTTTTAGTTTACTCCACATAATTTGTTGACCAGATGTGAACAAAAGCATAATGCATAATCATCAATCTTTTTTTTTTTTTTTTTTTTTGGGTGTTCCATATATATATAAATACAGGTATTTCTGGTCACCATTAATTATTTTTTGTTAATTTATCTTGTTGTAAATTACACTTGTACCTTTGAAAATAAAATACTAAAAATATGAATATATGGGATTAAGATCTTCATTTCCTTCTTTTTTTTCATCTTCTAATAAATTTAAGTAACTTTATTGCTCTAGCTAGTGTCTTTAACATAAAATTAGGTGTATAAATTCTCATACCACCAAAAAAAGAAGACTTTCAGGAGCTATTTCATGATAGTCTTGACCACAAGTAAAGCTTGCTTCAAAGAAGTTATTGACTTTGCAGTTGCTAATTAATGTTGTTTAAATGGCAAAGGTCCAGAACATCATTAATTAATCGGTGCCTGCACAAAAAAAAAAAAAAAAAAAAATAATGTTATCCGTGTTACTAATTTGAAATGTTTTAAATTAAATTTGGGGATCCTCCATCCTATGATAATCTCCAGTTTACTATTTTGAGATGTCCTAAAATAAATATTGGGATCAAAAGGGAGTTTGATCCAATAAAGATTTGTACTATGACTCTGAAGAGGAAAGAAAAATCCTTAAACCATCAGAAATTTGTGGAAAGTGTAACTCTAGGATTATTTCTGAAACTTATTATGCAATTATATAATATATTCTTAATCAGTAATTCTACTGTACATGAAACTTTAATTACATGTTCCATACAAGCAATGCAAGCTAATTAATGCTAAAAAAAAACTTCAATTCATAACCATCTAATACTATATAAGGTAACTAAACTATTTCAGCTCCTATAATTTTATGCTAAGATAAATATTTATAGGAGCAATAGTCTAATTACAGAACCATAAGACATAGGAATTAACCATTATGCAAAGATTGAGCTTACGCAGAAAGTGAGATTCAAAAGACATAATTGAAACAAAGTTTCAGTGGAATCCAGAGTTGAAGATACCTCATTTTGAGAAATCTCTATCAAGATAAGCAACTTTTTGCGTGCTTCAATTAATCCAGACAGGAAAGTGGGCTGTAAAGACAAAACATGAATTACCGAGAAAGATAAATATACATAGCCATAAGTGTGAAAATTTATGAGAAGAATCATTAATTTAATTGATTGAATTTATACATAAAAAATAACAAATGAATAAATAAAAGTTAAAGATCAGTAAGAATACAGAAGCTACCTTTTACAGCGCTGCAACTTTTCTGCACATTACCTGCAATCCCCTATCCAGCAAGCAGCAGCTATAGCTAGCACATTATCCTAATAAGGTAATAGAAACAAAAGAGAAAGAAAAAGAAGAGAGAAACTTTTGCAACATTTATCCATCCTCTATAACTAATGTACCATAATATATGACTTCTGTCACCAAGAGAGAGAGAGAGAGAGAAAGAGAGAGAAGAGAGAGAGAGAGAGAGAGAGAGAGAGAGCAAGTACAGTTGATATCTAAGGAGGAGCAAATTGTAACCCAAACAAACTGGGAAGAGACTATCCAGAATGTATACAGTTATTGGTAAGTTCAGGCTCTACTAAAGGAAAAATGTCAATCAATATCATTTAACACCATGGAAATATGCTCATATTTAAATTATTTTTCTATATATAATATTATTATAGTATACACAGTTATCAGAAGAAAAGGGATTTTCATCAACTCCACATGTATATATATATATTTGTTGCACTTCTCTTGTTCTTCCTCTTCACAAGCCCCAATCTCAGCTAATTACACTGAGATATATGCACTAGTAAACTAAAACAAATTAACTAAAGAAAGAAAGGAAAATAAAGCCAAAAATAAAGATAAAAGACTGAATTTTTATCAACATTCAGTACCCATGGCAAAATTAATTAGATGTGGAGGTAACAAAAAGAAAATATTGTATCTAGCTTCTTCGTCTCTTGATCATATATAGATTCTATGTATGTGATCAAAGATCAAAGATCCAAATCAAAAGATAAGGAAGTCTTTCCTTTCTTTGGAAACTGATCGTGAGCTTGAGTATTTATTGGCGTTGAGGCACTACTGGGACTGGCCACTACTACTCTCGACTGGAGAGGCGGGACAGAAGAGGAAGAATTTGCTGCAGTGAAATGAGGTGAAAATGAACCCATCATTGTTGGTATGGTAACTGAAGAAGAAGAAGGAGAAGATTGATCATCTTGCGTTGAACACTCCATGTTTACACCAAAAAGCCTTAATCGCTTTCCCACACTTCTACCATGAACAACTGGAACTGAATCAATCACCATTTGTGGTTGATGATCTCCTCCTTCTTGTTGATTGTGCAATAATGCCCCAATTTGCAGTGCTCCGCCTTGCGGCCTCAAGTAATACTGCGGCTGTTGATGATGATGATGATGATGATGGTGATAATTATGATGATACTGATGATGATACGGTTGCTGATGAATACTGTAACCCAAATTCTGAAATTGGTGGTGGTGTTGTTCATATGGTCGCGGCATAGACGACAAAGGCTGAGGCAACGAGTAAAGTCTGCCCCACCTCACCGACTGTGGGAAGTGTAACTGATTTTGCAGCTCTAAATGAGTAAACGATGTTGGATCTGGTGCATTAGGCCTGCGTCTCCAGTCTATATACAAACGGTGTTTCCACTCACCAACACCGCGTTGAAACGACACGATATCACCTGCATCAAGCTTCTTTTCCTTAACAAAACGACTCCATCCTTTCGTCATCACATAGCTTTGGCTGCTATTCCAATAAGAGTAACGGAACCGCCATGGCTTGCCGTTCCGGTCTTCAAAATTCAAAAGGAGGCCTTTTTCGTTTGATGATGAGTCAAGAGGAAAGTACTTCTCTGCATGTTGCTTTGGTATCACAAGTCGGTTTAGCTTCCCTACATCGCTTGGGGTCACTACTTTATCAAACATGTGTTCTCTCTCTATAGACTCATGGCCAGTACTACCACCACCGCCGCTACTTGTATTAACAGTTCCATTGTCATTTCCTAGTGATAGGTCCATGAGCTCTAGTTTGTTTTCAAAATTAAGAGATGGTTCTTGGTTTTTGTAATCTTGTTGAGAATTGGATGACCCAAGCCATAAGTTTTGGTTTTCGGGTAGGAAATTTCTGTACTTTGTGGAAGAAGAAGAGGAAGATGAAGGAGAAGGAAAAGGAAGCTTACTTGTCATCGTCACTTCTTCTTCCTCCTCTTCTTCTTCTTCCTCCTCTTCTTCTGGCCCTTGTTCTCCTTTGTCACAATACCCTCTTTCTTGTTCAACAAAGTTCATGATGACCCACCTTGAATTTTGAAGCTTCTTATCAAAAATAGATCTTTAAGAATAAAAATCCAACCACAAGAATGGGGGAAAATCGGGAAAAAAGGTATGTATAGAAGAGGAGTTCAATTATAGAAAAATGAAGTAAAACAAAGAGCTAATCACCTGTAAAAGATTTGGTTTCTCGGTTGGAAGATTTGGATTCAAGATCTGTGAAGCTAGAAAGGGAAGCTGTTTTAGTACAACCAAACAGTCGGTGCCTTCATCTTTGACCAAGGAGATAAGTGATCAAAAACCCTAAACAAGACAAGCTGTGGATAATTCACTAGAAATCAGAAAGAGCAATAATTTTGTTATTGACGATTGACCTGTGGATACCACTGGACAGGGAGAAGAAAGAGTGAGGGTTTTCGCTTCTTCTAAGTCATATTTCCCTCCTCGAAGCTTCTCTCTCTAAATGAAGCAGAAAGAAATATAATGTGGGTTGCTTTATTTTCAGCTATTAAAGAAAGAAAGAAAGAAAGACCCATGAGATTGAGAATTGAGAGAGAAGGATAATACGTAGGGGCCCATGAATGATCTGGTTCGGCTCATGTGAGCTTGTCCTTTTCATCATTTTTGGTTTAATTGTATAAATCTTCTCCTTCTGCACTAATTAATTAATTAAAAGACCCAAGAAAGAAAGATGAAGAGAGAGGATAGAGCCAGTTGATCTAAAGACTAACTAGAGAGAGCAATATCAGCCTCCTGTGACTGTGATCAAATTCTTTTTCCTTGCAAAGTCACAAGCACCACAATTCTTACTAAATTATTATTTTTGCATTTTTGAATTTCTGAATAATAATAATAATAATAATAATAATAATATATAGGCCTGGCCAGTTGTTTTCTAGAAAGAGAGAGCATATATATGTGTAATTGTTGTATGGTTAGGTTAGGAGTTTTGACTTTCTTGGCATTGATTGTGTGCTGGTCCTGCTGCGAGTGAGAGGGAAAAAAAAAAGTAGAAAGAAAGAAAGAAAGAAAGAAAGAAAGAAAGAAAGAAAGAGAGAAAGAGGGCGAACAGACCGACCTGGTGGCGTGGCGGCCTCCTTCCTATATATATTCTCATTCTCGTCCTAGTGGCGTAGATTCCTTCTCACTCTCTGTTTTATCATCTTCATCCACTCAATACACCAAACCCATTTTCCGTTTCTTCTATACTAATAATCATAACTCTCTTTTCTTTTCTTTTTTTTTTTTTTTTTCCTTTTTAATAATCTTTATCCATTCTCATTAAATTAAATAACCAGTAAACCCACTTTAATTAGTATGGTTAATCAATCAAATTAAGAAACTTTAGTTCTAATCTCATTATTCTAATTGTTCAATTTTATCTTATCTTATATTGTTGAACTTGGGATTATTATTTTGTTACAATTAGTTTTAAAAAAATGAAAAGTTAATTGTTCCAAGTATCGCTACAAAATTAGTTCTAACCCAATTAGTTAATTTTATATGCCTTTATATATTTTATATTTTGTTGAATTTATTTAAATTGTTGAATTTAATTAAGTGTCAAACTAAAAAATTTAACTTTGGTTATCCCCTTTTGAGTATTAGACTCTTAATTACTATTTTAAATTTGTCATGTCCTTTTCACTAGGAAAGAAATTTATCAATGAAGCACAAGATAATTAATTGAAGCATTTACAAATAATTAAGGATTCTAATTAAAAGCTCAAAAAAGAAGCAATTGAAATTCAAAGTGAAGTCATGGAAGGGGAAAAAATTTCCAGACTATTATTAAATATTAACCAACTATGGAAAGGCAGACATTGAAGTTAATGTCTATAATATTATTAAGCAACTAGCTTACTTGGTGATTGGGTCATTCATACACTTATAGTTGACTGAAATTTTTATTTTTTAGGATAATTTTTTTTTTTTTTTTTTTTTGAACCAATGGCTAATTTTATATGTTTCAAAGCTCGTAGGGGGTTATTAAGGGAATAAATTCTTCCTGGTTTGGTAATTGAAGACCCTTAAAATAGACGTAACATGTGATTGAACATGTCACAACTTGTTAGGTTTAATTAATTAATTTTTGCATTTTCAATGTGAGACAAATTTATAATTATTAGTATGTATATAAAAAGAAAGGATCAGTACTATATGTATTATATTTATTTATATGATTATACCTAATTATATTGAATCTATGTATATTCTAAATATCTTTTGATTCTCATTTTTAAATATCTTTTAAAATAAATTATTAACCCTCTATCTGGAATTTAGAAACAACTCTATTATTCTAAATTCAAAAGAAATAATAAGCAAAGAATGACTATTCTGGTAAGCAATTGAAAGGAAGAATAATTTTAAATATGCAAGAATTACTATAGAGATGAAAATAATTATTTGCTAATGATTTAAGCTTTTAATCTTGTATTCATCTGATATGATAGTTAAAATTTTTTGAGATTAAAGATGATTTCTGCAGAAGATGGATGTGGGAATTAATTTTAAGTGGTCCTGTTTGATCCTCTACTTTATGGGTTTTGACAGAAGCTCCAGGCTCCAGGCTCCAGGCTCCAGGCTCCAGGCTCCAGGCACAGTGTATATATCGTTTTGTTGTACTGATAGATAATGACAATCTTCAGAAATATGGTTGATGACTAGATTGTTCATAGATATGTAGTCCATCCTGCAAATAATTAATTCATTACCAAAGTTAAATTTAATACAGTAATTATAACTTTCGATTAAAATCTCTAACCATAATTAATTAAATAAATACATATACAGACAGTCATCCTAATTATACTATAAAGTTGAGTCTCGTGCTATGCATGTGATGTGCATGCTTCAAAAGTATAATAATTGTTATAAATGAATAATGAAGAGTTTTCTATTTATAAATAAATAAATAAATAAATAAATAAAAATAATTCATTATTTTTATGCCTTAAAAGGATTATTTATCGTAGAACGTGTGTAGCTTAATTTCCCTATGTCTTTTAAGACGTATGCTTTCCTTTCCTTTTAATAAAAGTAATAGAAAAAAATTAGTAGTATTTATTAAATAAAATCATAATAATTAATTAGACTAAAATTGCATAACCAAGATAGGGTGTTCTATATAGGCAACTAGCCATTAGCTTTGATCATATATCCCATGCTCATGTGAATTTATACCATATAAAATTACCAAAAATAAATCAAAATATGATAATGACAGTTTTACATTTACGAAAGCTGCAACTTTCTTTTTATTATTATTATTATTATTCACTTGAAAATTGGTGGGATTCTGAGCACTGAAAGTAGACACGTGTCAAATAATTCGCAGTTGCCTAATATTCCATAAAAGTGAATATCTATTACAGTAAGAAAGAAATTAAAAATTGTAATTCTGACACTCACTTTTCATTAAAAGAAATTTTTTTTTAATATATTACCCAATGTATAAATATACATAAACAAACAAAACAACACTTCTATTCATTGATTTATTGACTTCAATCGCTCCTTTATTAATTTTTAATGCTCATTCTTGAAATTTTTTGTACTTTTAATTTAACATAATAATATTAAATTTCTGATTCTTGAAATTTCTCAAGTGATATTATGGCAGCTATTAAGGATAAATATGATTATTATCAAAACTAATTATTATTTAAAACGATAATTTTTTTTTTATTTTTCAAACTAATTATTATTTAATATATTATGATCCATGTGATTAAATATTTAGGTTATTTTCAAATGAGGACTATTTTTCTAACAGACACAAAATAAAAATATTTTATTTGTTTTTTCAAAAAAAGAACTTATTAACTTGAAGGAATTTGACAATCGAAATTCATTTTGCAATTAAAAATTGGTTTAATTAAACGGTACGAGTATTAAAAATTCCCCTATCCCAATGCTATATATGATTCAACAACATTGATATATGTCATGAAAGCGAAGCCCAAAAAAGATTTGCATCTTCACACTTTTCCATTTCATATTCATCAACGAAAGTAAAAGAGGCTTAACTTCGTAGGGTAACCTAGGCTGTAAATGAGCATGGTCCTAGTGTTATGTTGCAAAACAAATCTCGATCGCCCTTATATTTATTTTTAAAACAATTATTTTTCCTTTCATTTTTTATTATTTTTCCTATAAAGGAAAACATACATGCATACATTTAACTATTATGAATTAAGATATAATTAAATTCAAATTTATTATTTATACATTTGAATTTTATAAATAGACTTAGTATAAAAATTGTGACTAACACCAATTAACATTAATTAATAATAATTAACAAGAAATGCAGGAATATCATCTTCAATCAAATGACTAGTTGTTACTATGAAAATTTATATTCTTTTGTTAAGTCAAAAGATCTAATATCATCTCTTTTAATTTTGGTTGTAATAATAGTTATATGCCTAATTTATATGAGTATTTGTGATATTTAATGTTATTATTAATGAATTATATTTCTAAAAAAAATGTATATAATTGACCAGATTCATAAATTCACACTTATATTTTCACAATAATTCTTGTGACATTTTCAATTTTTATTGTAACTCATTAAATATTTCTTTTAATTTGTCAAATTTGATAATTAGATATTTATGGGATAGTTGAAAAAATGTGAAAATTATTATTTTAAAAATTATTTAACTATATTTCAAATCAATGTTTGGCGCAAAAAAAAAAAAATCAAGGCCCTACAATTTTTTGTTACAAAAAATTATGAAAAATGTACGATATTATTAAAATTTGCAACTTTATTAATACAATAAAATTCCCATAAAAATTTTAGGAAGTCATAATTTTTTTTGCGAAAAGAAAATTGATAAATTTATATATTTCGAGTTCTATAATTATTGAAACATAAATTATAATTAAAATGTGGTGCTAAAATAAATAAAAATTAAAAATTTATGAATTTTATTTTCAAAAGTCACTTGCCTTTTGATTACCATTATCACTATTGATCTAATTTGTAGCTGGGAATGACTGTCAGCATCTAGATATTCACATAAATAATAAGGTACATATAATTAAGTGAGTGGAGGGCTTAGAAATATTTATTTATTTATTTGTTTATTGTGCATTAAATAGTAGTAAAACAAAGTAAATTAGATATAGTCTAATTGGTTTTACTGTCTCTCGTAGAAGATGTATGAATTTGATAAATGTTATTCAAAGAGAGGGCTACCCTATTATGTAACTCAAAATGTTATTCCGGTTCATTCGATCTCCCAAATATATATAAAAAAAATAGTAATACACAAGGTTAGATAGTTAGATAAGATAGTACGGATTTTAGCTACAACTGGTTCGGAACAAAATGAATGTATATGGAGGATTTGGTTACAGGTTGGTAGATAGGATTATGATTTGTATATAGTGAAAGAAAAGATCAAATGCAAAGAGATTTATATCAAAATGGTACCACATATATACGAACATGAAAATATTAAATTTATAACCAAAAAAAAAAAAAAGGAGGAGAGGGGGGCTAGCTATGGGCTATGTGTAGGATAGCGACTTAACAACCAGAGAGGCTCAACGGTTTCTGAGAGGTGCAGGACTGAAGGGGCTGAGGCAGTAGAGTACTTGTAGTGTGGGGTATTTATACATACATATAAAAGAAATAACAAGGAGGAGGAGCAAGAGCGGTACGGTGTATGTAGGCGTGGTGGTGAGTGGTGGCTGTGGAGTCTGTAATTTGTAAAAACATACAATTATACATGATAATGGTTGCATGTAGCCCCACAGTTTATGCCCATACAATTATACAAGAAAAGGAATTATTTGGGTAACCTCGCCCCTCATTTCAAGTTCTTTTTCAGCTACCTGGTTGATTTGCATGTGCCCTTCTCACCTTACATATGGGTCCACTCTTATTACTCTCCCTCACATTCTTGCTATTCTTTTTTTTTTTTTTTTTTTATACTAATTTATTTTTTTCCACTCCAAATAAAATTCACAAAATAATATTTTTTTATTCATCGCAAAAATTGACAAGACTCAAACTCTAGACGTTTCACTCCTTATGTAAATTTAAAAAAAAAAATAATTAGAATACACGTGATTATCATA
This sequence comes from Jatropha curcas, assembly GCF_041381405.1. Classification (NCBI taxonomy): domain Eukaryota; kingdom Viridiplantae; phylum Streptophyta; class Magnoliopsida; order Malpighiales; family Euphorbiaceae; genus Jatropha; species Jatropha curcas. The sequence continues at coordinate 27,664,908 of NC_143155.1, forward strand.
ATAATAACTTTTAATGTCTGTAATCTTATAAAGATAAGGAATTGAATTCATTACATTTAATTTATTTAAATTAGTAGCATGCGTGTTGACATGTACATATATTTTTTAAGGAAAATAGTTTAGTATTTAATTATTTTTTTATATATTAAAGACTCAATATATCGAAATAATATTATGGGTTATACAGCAGGGCCAATCATATCCCTTTAAATGATATTTACTAAATTAATGATAATTTTTATTGTAAAGAGAACTCAAGCACTCGAATTCAAAGACCTCTCTCGCTCCTTTTATATTTTACATGAGGGAGGAAGAATACACCTTATTGGCTTAGTATTTAATTATTTTAAACCCACAAGCAGGACCCCTTTGGCATATGAAATTTGTTTAGCAATCTAAGCTACAAGTGAGTCAGTCCTAGACTCTGGGGCATGACAGTTGTTACCATTATCATCCTCATGAAAGGGATGCCAACTAGTTGATAGTGACCTTTCCTTGATTCTTCTTATGGCTAATCAATAAATAATCTATTTATGCATAATTAACAATATAATAATCCAAACTCTCTTCTTAATTAATTAGCACTTTTCCTTAGTGCATGGCACCCCAGCTAGAAAAATCATAAACCTCACTTCATTTAGCAAATTATACGGACGTGCGTTTAAGCCTGTTATTTTCACTTCTCTCTCTAATTAAATTGGCCTAATAATATACATGATTTTTGTTCTTTACTCTAATTATTTCAAAATTGATATAATTAATTATTTGACTAATATGGTTTTGGAAATAAACACCTAACTAAAGCGAGTAAAACTAATGATTTAGCATCTATAATCTTCAGGTTCGATCAGAGTTCAATATCAATTCATAATATATTCCATATTAGATGGAAAAAGTTAGTGTTTTAGAAATTTCATAACATTAAAATTGTTGGTTTTGTAAAAAGCTAGTATTTGGAGCACTGAAATGTAATGTATGTGGTTAAGAGGGAAATCTAAGAACATGGATTGAAGGGTATGGCGTTGGCTTTACTGGACACAAACATATATACAGAGAGAGAAGGGGACAAAACGCCAGCGCAAGAATTATAAAACAAGAGATAACCGCCAACTGGGTCTTAGCTTGTTTTGTTGTTGGGTTTCTAGGTTGTGGTCCTAACTAATACCTATCCTATGCTATTCTACGTAACAGTTTGCCTAAACATTAGTATATAATAAAACTAAAATTACCAAATTAAATCATTTTATTTTGTGGTGCCTGTAATGAATACGGGGATAGTAATGAGATTCAGGACCTCTCATTCATATATTTAATTATTAATAGTAATAATAAAAAAAGAGAGAGAGGTCTCCAATAGGGTTTTGATAGGCTTTAGCTTTTTAAGCTCTAAAAGGGTACCGCTGCCCACTACTCCTTCCTCCTCTATTCTGCCCTTTGATGTTAACTCATGATAATTCCTCGCTAAAATTCTTGTTACGTGTTACTGCTTACTTCTTCCTTCTATTTAGCCATAATCACAATTTATATATATACACACACAAAAATCATATCTTTTCAAGTTCACTGTGTATTTCCTATTATTAGAATATATTTGAATAAATTTTTATTTTTCGAACCAAAATTCAGTTTAACTAAATTAAAATTAAAATAGAAATGAATTTAAATGGACAAATTGTAAGGATCAATAATTAATCTGGTATTTTTCCTTTTTCATTAATAGCATTTTTGTATATTTGTATATTTAAGATTTTATTTTAATTAACTACAAAAAGCTTTATTTATCAAAAAGGAAGAAGGAAATTATTAATTCATGAATTTCAGGAACTAAATATTAAATTATGTAAAAAATTAAAAATGGGGTAGGTAAACCCCAATATACCATATATCACTACAACGAGATGGGTGTTTTTGTGGCTGAAGTTCAATGGGAAGAAAATTTTGCTACTAGAAATAAAAGCCCTAATTAACAGCGGGACAAGACAGGATTGCGCCCCCAAATTCATCATTGTTTGCAGGGAATTTCGCCGCACCTGTTCAGAAAAGATAAAATATTGGTACCCCGAACCTCATTCTCTCCCTTTCTCTCTCACAAAATTAGCGTCAAAATTGCAAGAAAAGATGGTCGGAGGAGGTCGAAATCCAGTCAGCTTCTCTTCCTCCAAACACTCGATTCCCTACTCCTTTCTTGGCCTTTCCGTTACTAATTTGTCTGTGTTTGTCCATTTTTCGCTCTCACTGTCATTCTATTTGGGGATTTTAGTGTGAATTTTTCATACTGATGGAACCCTAGGTGACTATGGTTGTGGCAAACCTTTATCCTCAGAGAACTACGTAAGCAACGTTGATGCTGCTATTCAAAACTCTGGTTAAGTCTGAGCAAGGCATTTGGTTTTGCACCTCAGGACGCTTTGGATCAAGTGATCCGTAGGTAATGTTGTTTTAGAGACCTCAATTCTTCGAACCCTATTTGTTGTTCCATTGGCCAAGGAATGACGCCGTCGCTAACAGAACCCAGATCACACTTAGGTGATTAGAGTACGACGTCTTTTACCTCTTTTAATATGTTTGTGTTCTATTCTTCCTTGTAGTTTAGGTAAAACGAAAGAGAAATTTGCGTAAACACTAAAATTTTGAATTGTCAGCTTAATGGTACTTAATTTTTTTTTTTTAAAAAAAAAAGAAAATGATAGGGTATATAAAGTTTTCGCATCTAGCTATTAGGAATTTTACAACAAAATTTTTTTTTTTTTTCTTAAGAAAAGGGAATCAATTAGAGCTCATTCATAGCTTTTAACAGAATAATGTTTACCTTTCTCCACTGAAATTTTACACCTTAATCTAGAGTTTTTACATTTTAATCCATATAAAATGATAAAAAAAATTATAAAAGTTTGAAAGAGCAAGTCAATATATGTATTTTTAAAGAATATATGAAAATTAGAGAATAAAATTTTAGATTTTGAAAAGCTTAGGCCAAGTCCATTTGTTAAAAAAAAAAAAAAAAAAAAAAATTTGCAGAGCAATTATAATAAGTAGCTACATGCAGCCAATCAATTTCAGTTTTCACTTGATACTTCTTTTTTCTCTTCTATATACCTTTAAGTTAATGACTATACTACCCTAAAGGGCCTTCCTACCTATAATTCTTCTTTACCTTTTTTTACATGATAGATACATATAGGCTATTTTTTTCCCTTTTTTTTTTTTTTTTTTTTTTTTTTTTTTTTTTTTTTTTTTTTTTTTTTTGGGTATGCATGCGCTAGAGGTGTTCCCAGCCATTTTATTGGTATCATGTCAGAATATCAAGGGGAAAGCACTTCCAACGGTGATATATAAACTATCACAGACAAATAATCTCTATATATATATATATATTGAGAATTACACCTTATGTATGTTTGGGTCAATACAGGTTATGCGATTAGTATTTATTTAGCAATAGTCCCCACAAATATGGGAAAAAAAAAAAAAAAGAAAAAAGAAAGGAGACAAAAAAGAAAAACTCAAATTAGTAAAATATATATACACGGGGAGTGAAGGGATTCGAAAATAAGCTTTTCTCCGAAATGACAAAAATAGAGAGGTAGGCAGCTGTTATGCGACGCTAAACCGGTAGGTGGTGTACTAATAAGCATTAAGTTGATATAAAGCATAGCAAGTTGGGAAGTAGCAATTTCTCGTCACGTATCTTTCGAGCCGCAAGCGATTGTCTGACCTAATTGACAATTATAACCCCAGATGATAGTGTGGTGTGGTGGTCCAATTAATTGTGCATCCAAAGTCTATGCCCTAATTATAATCCCTCCAAATATCATCAAAACACATCTGCACCCTACCAATGTTTAGACATACCTATTTCATTTTTATTATTTTTACCTAAATTATGTTTAAATTCTACCTATCTAAATAATTGCTACCTTAGCCTTTACATATCAAACCATTTACAAATTAAAACTTTATATTGTAAAACCCTAATATTATCGTCATAAATTTTTTTTTTTTTGAAAAGAAAAAAAAAAAAAAAAAGCGAGATGTGAAATTAAAACTCACGCAATCACGCGATGAGAGTTAGTTCTTGATAGGTATTTTACTTTTTCTTGGATTATCATTCTAATTTATTCTATAGAAATAGTATTGTAATTTTATTTATAAAAATAAGCATTAAATTTTAAATTTTGCTAACATATTAATTTTTTTTTTCTATATTTTAAACCATTGAAAGGATTTCATTTATATAAAGTGAATTTTATTTATAAAGTCAAACCTCTAAATTTTAGAGTAATCAATATCAAAAAAATTTTATTTAAATATAATTTTCAACCAGAATAAAGCGAAGACACACGTGTTATTGGAATAAACATAGAAGTGTAATTTTTTTTTTTTTTTTTTTTTGGTTAGTTTAGAGTAGGATAATTAGCTATGGGTAATGAAAGTGAAATTTGAAGTAGTGGGCACACAACTGAATGGACGGCCCCGACCACCTGATAATAAAATAATTTATTATTTTTGATTATTATGAGCAATGAAAACATGATATTCACATGCAATTTGAAAAAAGGAAAAAAAAAAATTTTGATATGGGGCCACTCTTTAATGGCTACTTATACGGCAGGTGACATATAATTGTCATTTTATTATTATTATTAGTATACGTCTGTCTGCGTGGACTAGCTCACATCCAAGTCTTATATTATTATTATTATTAAGATGTAACCGAACTACAAACGAGCAACGCGTTTGTTTTCTAAAATGTCAAGTCTGGCTTATGAGACTTCAAATTCCATTTGGATTCCAGTTCCAGATGCTTGAAAGGGAATTTGGATAACGAAACTTGGAAAAAGCTCATGTCATCATCATCACCATCACCTTCCTTCTCCCCTCTCCCATTCTACTTCTACATTCAACAGTTTTAACTATATCTATACATACACAGCACAGGCCCCTTCCTCTTCAGCTGGAGTCGGGTAATTAATATCCCAATTATAAATATTATAATCAGTCTCGTTCAGATAAAAATTTCTTTTTAATGTAGGATTTACTCAGTTCGAATTTTTCAACATTTAAAATAAAATATAATAATTAATTGAATATATGCATGGCTTTAGGCTTTTTATTTTCTTAAGTATGATTTTCTAATTTAATAAGTGTGATTTAAAAAAAGAATTCATGATTGAATATACTTTCAAAGACAAGATCTTCAAGGAATCAATGTAAGTTACCAACCAATTTGTTTATGCCGTATAAGTTATTCAACGATCACAAGAATACTATTTACACGTATGAGCTTAAGCCCATTGTCAACAAACTATACTATCCAATCATTATAATATAAATATAATATTATCTAAATTTAAAAATAAAAAAAGAGCTTTCAGTTTACTGCGAGGCAGTAAAATTTAAGATGAATTATTATTTAGTTTTTTAATTAAAATTTGTGTTTTCTTATTTTCATAATCCGTTTCAACCAATAAATAAAAGTATACAGTAACTGTAAGTGGAAAGAAAAATAATATTTGATAGTAGATTGTGGCCCATTAATATATCGGACATAAACTTGGGCCCACGAACTCTTCCGTTGGCAATTCCAACACAAGGGCGGGCCAGTTCTGTCGAAAAGGCCCGGATTTTATCCGAGCATGTGCCAGTCGGGCAATCCTATTCCTGGTATTGTAATTTATCAAGTCCTGGTTAATATTTGTATCATTTCAATCTTTGGTATAATAATCAACGGGATTGCTATTTAATCTTTAAAGTCAATGGATGATATACCGTGCACTTGAATTTATAGAATTTTATAATATTATATATCATTTTATATTATAATAAAATGATTTTTTAAATTAAAATATTTAGTAAATATAATTTTATAAAATAATTATAGAAAAGTTAGGGTTTCACATAAATATCCGGTGACTGAAAAACCAAAGAATGACCTAACAAAGGGTGAAAGGGCAGCGAAGAAGTGGAATATGATACGCCATATTCACTTAAACACAGGGCTCCATCCATTTTGGAATAATTTTGATGGATGAATATGATACTTGTTTCTTTCTTTCATGCCAGATCTGTGTAATCGCTTTAGTGGGATCCACTTTTATCTCAACTTGCTCGACAAAAATGACCTAATTTCAAGTCTTTAAAAGCTTAAAGCATTTGCAGAGGGTCAGTCAACCTACCAAACTCCTCTTTCCAACGCAATTTTCCTTAAATTGACTCTCTTTTTTCAACTTGTTAAATCCTCATCTTTTTACAGCTTTTCATGTTTCCACATATCAAGCCAAGACGAAGAAGAATAGTAAACATATTACTAATTTCAAATTCTATTCCTGGTAAATATTTTTAATTTCAGTGTTTGAAAAGATTCTTTTGAGAAGAACAGTTTGGAAGGATAAGATAATATTCATCCCTGAGATATGGAGAATAATTCCTTTTCCTCTTTATCCCTTGGTGCAGAATTATAAACAGAAAGGAATCAAATCAATCACCCAAACAATGTCCAATGAAATTGGTCTATGAAGAAATTCTCTATTTCATCCCCAAACTTCTAATGAAGTTTATATCATATTATATATTATCCCCAATATATATAATTAATTCTATTGGATAAAATAATAAATTATATTATTATTTGTTAAATAAGGTATGTATTAAAATAGTAAAAATATAAGAATGAATTTGATAAAATAATAAATTATTTTAATTTTCTATTTAAATCAAATTTCTATTGGATAAAATAAGAAGTTATATTATGTACTAAATAAGGTATATATTAAACATGAAAATAATATAAGAATTCAATTTGATACAATAAGAAATTACATAATATGTTATATATAATAAAATTAAATACAGTAAGAATATAAGAATTCAATTTGACAAAATAAATTTTATTTTGCATATTAAACATAATATTTTTTAAATATGCTAAGAATATAGAAACTCGATTTGATTTATTCTTAATATTTAATTGAACAAGTAATTTAAAAAAATATTATTAAAATAATACAAAATTTGATTCATAAATAACATAAAAAATTTTAATCAAATTCGTCTCAAAAAAATAGTATACATTTCCTTTTCTATTAGTTCTAAAATATGATCTACTTCATTTTTCGCTTAAAGTTAATTTTTAAATTGCCTATTATACATTTATTAAATTTTATATTATTTTCAATAACCTCATTAACTTTTACTTATTATTCTAATATAATAATTGCTCATGTGTTATTTAAGATGGATATAATAAGAAAGTTATATGAATAAAATTATCCTCTAACCATAATAATTACTACTTTAATTTGTGTAAAAAATAGAAAGTGTATTAATTTTTTGGGACGGATGAAATAATAAACTATTTTATTACATCAAGATTTGACTATTTTATATTAATTTAAATTACTAAAAATTTAAATAAAATATAAATAAAATAATAAATAATAAATTGATATTTATAACTAACCTAGCTAATATGTAATTTTTAAAAAATAATAAAATAATTTAATTAAAAGAATTAAAAAAAGTAGTACTTATTATTTAAATTTATTATTGTATTTTCAAAGTATAACACAAGACTTATGAGAAATACATGTAAATTATTCAGAAGTTACAACTATAATTCAATTATTAGTCTTATAAATTATTATTTTATTATAGATTACTAATATATATATTTAGTTCTAATAGAAAATAATCACCATAAAAAATATATTTTTCTTTAACTAAGATTTATTATTATTTATGTTAAACATTTTTCTTCCTATCATTCTACTTTTTATTTTTAATTAACTAAGACCAGTAGAGTTTCGGACAGGCAGTCCACTCAGAATGTTCCACGTTTAATCATGCCACGTTGCAGGAAACGATTGGTCGTAGCAGTAGTTTTCAATGTACTAAGCCGTCACTAAATTATTATTACTTGAAAGGCAGCAATAAGCCAATAGCATCGGTTCGACGGTTCTTCGTTTCTGTGTTCTAACAAAGCCGAGGTAAACTCGTACGGCACGCAACAGACAACATTTACAGTGTCACAGAACTTCCGCTTATTGTTGTTTTCTTTTATTTTTCTTTTTTCCACATAAAAATAGAACAAACGAAAAAAAAAAAAAAAAAAAATCGCACTAAATAGGGTAGAGCACCAGAGCCGGGTTCATATCTGTCTCGCGCGAAAGAACAGAGCTAGAAAAGAAAAACCATAGCAGTCGAGGCAGCAACAGATACAGAAAGAGAAAGAGAGAGAGAAAAGAGAAGAGAAGCGCACGCACGCGCACGCTTACTTGCTTAGTTTGTTGGGTCAAAAGTATAGAGAAAGCAGAATAAGGGTTGATAGACCGTGGAATCTAAAAGAATCACTCACAAAAGTTCTGGGTTTTTGGTTGTTTTTTGGGTTCTCTCATTTTGCAACCCCACCCTTAACTATTGCGTGCTTCGTACGGTCTATCCACCCTAATCTGCAATTACATTCTTTACCCACTCTCTCTTTCTCTCTGTATCTTTCATACACTAATTTTGCAGCTTCATCAAGATCTTTAAGCTTGTTTGCAGCTCTCTCTTTTTCCTTTTTCTTTCCTTTTCAAAGAGATTTAATTTGTAGTGTTGTAATCTTTTTGCTGTTTTTGCTTTAGTTCTATTTAGTATTTTGTTGGAGTATTGTGTGTTCTGTTGTATTGTTTTTAGCATATTACTATGACGGACGGTGAGACTAGGGTTTCAGGGACTTTGGCTGGTGGCGGCCCCTCTTACTGGCTGGATGCCTGTGAGGACATCTCCTGTGATCTTATTGACAATTTTGTTGATTTTGATACTTCAATTGTTCAAGGTTCCATTGATGATACTTCGAATCAAGATAATCTCGTTAATGATTTCTTTGGAGGTATTGATCACATTCTTGATAGCATCAAGAATGGTAGCGGCTTGCCTCTAATTGCTGACAGCAATAACACCAGTAGTAATGGTACACCGGCTATTGTTGGCAATGGAATTCAGGACTGTAATGTTGGGGACGGGTGGTTTAAGAATGAGACAGCTGCCTTCTGCACAAGTACAAATGAAAACACCCCATTGCAATCAAATGGCAATGGTAAAATCAATTTTGAAAGTAATGGCCAGGTGGAGAATTTTAGTAATGGATTGAATTCATTGGATAGAAGAGTGGAAGAGAGTTTGAATTCGTTGAACAGTTCTATTAAGGAAAATGGGAATAAGGGCAGTGTCGAGGGGCTGAGGGAACGAGGTTTTGATGGTGAAGAAAGGTGTTGTAAAAGGGCTAGGATTACCAGCTACAAGAATGATAGAGATAGACAGTACTCTAGTCGAGGGCAGTATGATCCAAGGGATAGGGATAGAAGCTCTAACAGAAAGAGACTGCGGGATTGGGATGATATTGATAGGAGGGACAGGGATAGGGATCATCCTCGCAGAAATAGGTATAATGGTGGCTCTAGGAGGGATGGTAGAGATAGGGATTGGAAGGATAGAGAACAGAGGGGTTATTGGGAGAGGGACCGTTCTGGGTCCAATGAGATGGTTTTTCGCATAGGTACTTGGGAAGCTGACCGAAACAAAGAAGGAAAGGAAACCAATGACAAAGATCATGAGTGTAATGGAAAGCAAGAGAAGAAATCTGAGGAGTCTAAGGAGAAACTCCCTGAGGAGCAAGCTCGCCAATATCAATTAGATGTTCTTGAACAAGCTAAGAAGAAAAACACTATTGCTTTTCTTGAAACTGGTGCAGGGAAGACCCTCATTGCGGTACTTCTGATCAAAAGCCTTTGTAATGACTTGCAAAGGCAGAACAAGAAAATGCTTGCTGTATTTTTGGTTCCCAAGGTTCCGCTTGTTTATCAGGTATTCTATTATAAAGATATGTTCTGTTTAAGGATAGAACTTTGACGATGTCGATTGAACAAGGGAGTTAGTTGATAGCTTTGGCGTTCTTTTTAATTTAATTTCAGCAAGCCGAAGTCATTCGTGAGCGTACTGGTTACCAAGTGGGCCATTACTGTGGTGAAATGGGTCAAGATTTCTGGGATGCTCGAAGGTGGCAGCGTGAGTTCGACTCAAAACAGGTATCTCTTGAAGTTTCTATGTTAACTTTTTATGCTTTTATACTTTTGACTGCTCTCCATATGCTCTGGCTTTCTAGTTTGATACAAATTATACATGGTCAATTTGTTTGCCGCCAGATGGTGTAAAAATTCCTATTGTGATATACTAACATTATGAGTCACATGCTACTGTTGAAACTGACGGTGCCAATTGGTTCTCATGATTGCTAAGGTTGTTTAGCTATTATGGCTAATCATGTCCTTGGCATATGGGGGAACAAAACATTGGTATCAAAGAAAGATTTTGAATGTTAATCCATGTTCAGGGGGGTTTTAAGTTTGATTTTGAAAGCTAGATGACAGGTGGTGTTCTTTCAATGATGCATTCTTTTACAATTTTAGGCTTTCTGATTAGGCATAATGATCCATTGGTTTGTCCAAATGGTGTCGAGGAAAGTGAAATTAATCAAATGCAAAGTAACTAATTGATTCTCTTATTGAGCTTCTTAATTCTGAATCTGTTGGTAATATGAGTTTTTGTTTTACATAATAAAGGTTGTGTTGTTGTGCCTTCTAGTGAACATTTAAGATCTCCAAACTTGGGGTTCCTGAGATTCAGAGTAGTCAATGGCCCATAAAATTATTAGAGCTGAACACTGACAAGTAGTTACTAGAAGGTCTTGTGGAGATTTTAGCCTTGATAGTGCCCGTTGGGAAAGAAGCAACAGAATTCATAGTTCGTTCTTGCATTGTCCTGTATATTTCCCTTGTTCCTGAATTGGTTTTTTATGGTGGCATGCCTTCTGGAAATTTATTGATTTGACATATAGTTTTGGCATGGGATTTGGGGTGGATTTGAGGTATTTTACTGTTCTTTCCATCTTGGATTGATATTTTGGGAAGGCGTGCTAGAAACTATGAGTAAAAATGTTCTTGCCCCGGGCTTTCTGAACATTTCTTGGTCTATCTGTCCTTCTACGCAATATTTGTTTCGGAGAATAACAGTTTTATTAGGTTGAGTCTGAATTTTTTTTGAGTGTACATTAGTACAGGCATTTGCTTGCATTTTATAAGTAGCTGTATTAGAAGCCTGATTATGCACGCACGCCCATTGCTTGTGGAACAGAAATTGTTCATTTATATTGTCGTTCTTGATACGATTAACAACTCAAATGATCTGTCTACTTACTCTTATGCTGCTAACATGCTCCTTTATAAAGCAGGGAACTTCCTGCTCCATATTTTTGTCATCATTGTTTAGTTCATGTAATTTTTGTTAGGTTATCCATTTCATTAATGTTTCAATTGATATCTGTTCCTGTTTAAAACAGTGGATTTTCCATCTTCAGCTTTCTTTTCTCCAATTTAAATTTGATCCGGTTAATTCCGTTGCACTTTCTCCCTGCAGGTTTTAGTGATGACAGCCCAAATTCTGTTGAACATTCTGAGACACAGCATAATTAAAATGGAAGCAATCGATCTCCTTATTCTGGACGAGTGTCATCATGCTGTGAAGAAACATCCATATTCTTTGGTGATGTCTGAGTTTTATCATACAACACAAAAGGAAAAAAGACCCTCTGTTTTTGGAATGACTGCTTCTCCTGTTAACTTAAAGGGTAATAATTTAATCTCAACTCTGTTCTCTGCCTGCATTTATGCTTCTTTCGAAGTTATTAACTTTCCTAGCTGGAGGGTCTCTTTGATCGAGATTTGCAGTCAGTCATGAGTTTGTTTTTCCCTTGCTTAAGTACTTCAAGCTAGGCTTCCTTGTTACAACTCAGATTTGTTTCCTGTTCAGGTGTTTCAAGTCAGTTCGATTGTGCAATAAAAATCCGTAACCTTGAAAGTAAACTAGATTCCATAGTTTGTACAATAAAAGACCGCAAAGAACTGGAAAAACATGTGCCAATGCCATCGGAAATTGTGGTGGAGTATGACAAAGCAGCCAGCTTATGGTCCCTTCATGAACAATTAAAGCAAATGGAAGTGGCTGTTGAAGAAGCTGCACAATCAAGTTCACGAAAAAGTAAATGGCAATTTATGGGAGCTAGAGATGCTGGGGCTAAGGAAGAGCTGCGCCAAGTTTATGGTGTCTCTGAAAGAACAGAAAGTGATGGGGCAGCTAACTTGATTCAAAAGTTGAGGGCAATCAATTATGCACTCGGTGAACTGGGTCAGTGGTGTGCTTACAAGGTAGCGGTTTACCAGGCAGTTTATTTTGTCCAGCTTCATTAACAAAGGTAATTTTTTGGTAGAACATTTACATTTTCCATGTCTTTTTGCAGGTTGCGCAGTCCTTTCTGATGGCTTTACAAAATGATGAGAGGGCAAATTACCAGCTTGATGTCAAGTTTCAGGAATCCTACCTGGAAAAAGTTGTTTCACTCTTACAGTGTCAATTAACAGAGGGAGCTGTGGCAGACAAGGAAGCAAAATCTCCTGACAACGAGAATGGAATTGCTCAAGATGGGACTGATCCTGATGAGATTGAAGAAGGGGAGCTTCCTGACAGTCACGGTGAGTAGTTCGTTCATTATTTCTTTTTCTTTTCCGCGGGGGGGGGGGGGGGGGGGGGAAGATTTTTGATGAACTAATAGTTCTTGTCTGCATAACAATTAGCAGATCAGTTTTTGGTAAATAAAGAGTGGAGGAAAAAAAAATCTTGGCCAAGCCAAATGGTTTGGGATTGAGACTTGGTTAATTTGGATTTGTAAATTTAAACAAGTCTAAATATCCTGGAATTATTCTTGACATGGACCGCAAGAAACCTTTAAATTAAAATTCTCGAAAATGGTAGAATAGTTGGTTTGTGGAATTTGGCCTAACGCAGGTAAAAGAAGTGAAAGGATAAGTAATCTGGGAAATCAGATCTCTTACGGGTGCAGTGGGATGCATAAAGCTACTATGATCATTGAACTCTTTTCTGGATGGTCCATATGCAACATAAAGGACACTTTGGGGAATTTCAACCCACCTGTGTGACCTTCAATGTAGCTGCAGCTGCATAGTCAACCCAACAACTTGCCTTGACTGACTTGCTAGGGGCATGCATGTGTTGTTTCTTTGTTACTAAGTTTTTCAAGTTTTCAATTTGTTTATTTATTTATTTTTTTAAATTTGATGCTTCATACTTTTGTTATGCTTGTGTACTTTGGTGGTGTAGTTGTCTCCGGTGGAGAGCATGTGGATGTGATAATAGGGGCTGCTGTTGCTGATGGAAAAGTGACCCCAAAAGTGCAGTCACTAATAAAAATACTTCTCAAATATCAGCACACAGAGGATTTTCGTGCAATCATCTTTGTTGAGCGAGTAGTAGCGGCTTTAGTTCTTCCGAAGGTTAAATATGTTAATACATAAATTTTATTGGGTCTGTATGATTTTGTTTCTGTTCCAAGGTTGTCACATTACCTTGCTATTTTTTGCCAAGCTTGCAGGTTCTTGCAGAGCTTCCATCTCTGAGTTTCGTTAGATGTGCAAGTTTGATCGGGCATAACAATAGTCAAGAAATGCGGACATCGCAGATGCAGGATGCAATTGCCAAATTTCGAGACGGTCGTGTATGTTCAAAAGCAAAGGATAACTTAACTTTGTTAAATTTACAATTTTCATAGCAGGTACGTAAGATGGTGCTGCATCAATTTTGCAGGTGACATTGTTAGTTGCTACCAGTGTTGCTGAGGAAGGACTAGATATTAGGCAATGCAATGTTGTTATTCGCTTTGATCTTGCAAAAACTGTACTGGCATATATTCAGTCTAGAGGTCGTGCAAGAAAGCCTGGTTCAGATTATATCTTGATGGTGGAGAGGTAACCATCTCGGATCTGTTCCATTGTCCGTGTTATCTCAGTCTAGTAACGGATATAAGAATCAAATATTTTTAAAATCTCAGGGGTAATCTGTCTCATGGAGCATTCTTAAGGAACGCTAGGAATAGTGAGGAGACCTTGCGGAAAGAAGCAATTGAGAGAACTGACCTTAGTCACCTTAAGGATACATCAAGATTGATTTCTGTTGATACAGTACCAGGAACTGTGTACCAAGTGGAGTCTACTGGTGCTGTTGTGAGCTTGAATTCTGCTGTTGGGCTTATCCATTTTTATTGTTCTCAGCTACCAAGTGATAGGTGCGTTAATCACTTGACTTTCATATATGCTCATTTGATTTACCAGTAGTTTTATTACTGTTACTAAAGCAAAATTGATCAACTTTGGCTTAGTTTCAACAAGGTTACTATCACTAAATTTCGGCCAGATCTTTTACATGATAACCAAATAATGCTTTTCTTATTTTAGTTTTACAATGAAAATAGGCTATATAAAGCATATTAAAATTTTGGCTTAATTTCTGTTTAGTCAGCAGTTCAATACTTTGTTCAAATCTCTAAAAAAATATGCGGTAATTACCTTATGAAACCAAATCTTAGTTTAATGGTTTTCTGGATACAATTTAAAAGTTTAGTATTTGTGCTCAAGTTCACTGCGAATTCAGTAACCAGTGCTGAAATTAGGTCCTATAAGGTTAACAATTGGCCTTTTTTTGGCAAAAGATTAATTTCTTGTTCTGCTACATTTGTTATCCAGGTATTCAATACTTCGTCCTGAGTTCATTATGGAGAGACACGAGAAGCCAGGAGGTCCAACGGAATATTCATGCAAGCTTCAACTTCCTTGCAATGCACCATTTGAGAAACTTGAGGGTCCTGTTTGCAGTTCAATGCGCCTTGCACAACAGGCACGCTATTTTGTTATTGCATTCTTGTTAGCTTCACTAACTTCCTTTTAAGAAACTGTATTGATTGTCTGCGTAATGTGCAGGCTGTTTGTTTGGCTGCTTGCAAGAAGCTCCATGAGATGGGAGCATTTACTGACATGCTCTTGCCAGACAAGGGAAGTGGGGAAGAAAGAGAAAAGGTTGACCAAAATGACGAAGGTGAACCACTTCCTGGGACTGCTAGGCATAGGGAGTTCTATCCTGAAGGTGTAGCCAATATACTCCAGGTTAGTTTGTCAAATGAGTATCACTGCCTTCTAGTTGATGATTGGTAATTGAGAAATTCATTAAAACATGGATATAGTCGTTTGTATTGGACTACAAACATCTCTCTCTCTCTCTCTCTATCTTTCTCTGTTTGCATTCATATCCCATTATTTTCTGCATCTGAGGTTTCCAAGATACAGCTAGCAATCAAGATTTTAAATATCCCGATGGTTTTGGTGGTTAAATAACATCTGACCGTTGCCTTGTTATCAGTTAATAGTGTGAGACAGTGAGTTGCAGCGCTATCTTTTTCTTTTATTTAGTCTGTTGCTTTTTTTTCTTGTTTACTTTTTCCTCTGTGGGAAATCAAAATCTTAAATTTTGAATTGGACATTCAAATATGTTGTTTTCTTTGCCTTTCTTCTTTGAATTTTTTTTTTTCTCTGAATCTGTCTTTCAATGACCAGTAAGCATATGAAAAATAGTAAAAACTTAGGCTTTTGAGCCATCGGAATTTGAGATGGTTGTTGATTCTCTCTCTCTCTCTCTCTCTCTCTCTCTCTCTCTCTCTCTCTATTTTATCTCGTTGGCACTGTATTGTTATAACTTATTATTAGTGTCTAGATAGAGTCTGGAAGTTTATGATCTCTGTTGGGAACAGTTATTTTATGTTGAATGTGTTGGAACTGATTATGTTAGAAATGCGGGAAGTTAAGCATGGCTGTTTTTATTTTTGGGTGTTCATTAAAGGAGATAGAAATAATAAAGTTGTCTCTTCATTATTTAATTGCCATTATTTTTATAAAAAAAAGACCTTGGATTTTTATGAGTGGTTGATGAAATGAATGAGCATGTATACTTTCTATGTCTAAATGACATTCTATTTCTCATTTTGATTATTTATGTGAGAGATTAAAATATGGTATAGTTACGGTCCACTATGAGGGAACAATGGTAAAATCATGTCCTTAAAATTTTTCATGGTTACATGCATAGTCACTGTGTCTCAGTCTTGGAGTCTTAAGAGATTTTGAATTTGTAAATTACAAAGCCAGAGAGCACTATTCACCTGTTAATACATGTACTTTATTCTTTCTTGAGTCCTGCCTGGAATTTCAAGTTCTCTGCCATTCTGTTCTTGGGAAGAAGGTATTAATCAAAAGAATGTTGAATGAAAAGGAAAATGCTATAGCAATAATAGTTCATGATGAGAAGATCTTGGCATTTTTCAAAGAAGTAAGAATTGATTTATCAAGTACCCAGTTAATGTTCGCGGTTTTGGTACTGTGGTAGTTCATCAAGAAAGAAATTAAAATACTGTGATTCATGATGTCACCTATAAAACATGTTTGTTATTTTGGCCTTTCAGGGAGAATGGATCTTATGTGGAAGAGATGGTTGCAATAGCTCCAAATTACTTCATCTTTATATGTATGCTGTAAAATGTGTAAACAGCGGCACTTCAAAAGATCCATTCTTAACCCAAGTTTCAGAATTTGCTGTGCTTTTTGGCAATGAGCTGGATGCAGAGGTAATTAACTTACGTGGTGTTTGATAACATGATTCAGCGCATACAATTAGAATTTTTAGTGCTTTTAGTTAAGTTGTTTTGCAATGCTTATCTTCATATCACTTAAAACTTTCAGTTGAGCAAAAATTCAATTATAATGATCAGTCAAAAAATTTTAACTTAAAATTTGCACCTATTGAATTTTTTGGCTTTTAGAATTTCAGCAATTCTATTGTTCAATGCTTAAAATTTAGCTCTTAAATTTCAGTTTTACGAAACACCACTGCATATGAAGTTATAGCATTGGTAGGATATATGAAGTGCTCATCTCTAATTGGATTAATTGTTATAGGTCTTATCGATGTCGATGGATCTATTTATCGCTCGAACCATTATCACTAAGGCATCTCTTGTCTTCAGGGGGTCAATAAATATTACTGAAAATCAGGTTGGTCCTCAATCAAACTATTTGAAATGGATAAACTTTTACCATTCCTTTTCTAATGGCATTATGTCTTCTCTGTCTTGATCATTTAAAATTTAATATGCAGCTGGCATCCCTTAAAAGTTTTCATGTGAGATTGATGAGCATTGTACTGGATGTGGATGTTGAACCTTCCACCACTCCATGGGATCCTGCAAAAGCATATTTGTTTGTCCCTATGGTTGGCGATAAGTCTGTAGATCCTGTAAAAGAAATTGACTGGGATCTAGTTGAAAAAATAATTAGAACAGATGCATGGAGGAATCCCCTTCAGAAGGCTCGGCCAGATGTTTACCTTGGTACAAATGAGAGGACACTTGGTGGAGATAGAAGGGAGTATGGATTTGGGAAATTGCGTCATGGCATGGCTTTTGGACAGAAATCTCATCCCACCTATGGTATTAGAGGAGCTGTAGCACAATTTGATGTTGTGAAAGCTTCTGGATTGGTTCCTAAACGGGATGGGATTGCAGTGGAAAAAGTGGAGTTACTCAAAGGCAAACTGATAATGGCTGATAGTTGTGTCAGTGCTGAAGATTTGGTTGGGAGAATCGTAACAGCTGCACACTCTGGGAAAAGATTCTATGTAGATTCAATACGCTATGACATGACTGCTGAAAATTCATTCCCAAGGAAAGAGGGTTATCTTGGTCCGTTAGAGTATAGCTCATATGCTGATTATTACAAGCAGAAGTATGATCATGCTACTTTATCATCCTTTTTTTCTTCCCCCATTTTTTAAAGGAAAATTTTATTTCTCCTGCAGAGGAGGTTTTATAGCTTGTTTATATCTGTTTCTAATGCAAGGACTTCGTAGCCTCAGTGCACTTCAGATGTTGTGCCTGAAGAAGGGAAAGCTTTTTTGAATCTGTAACAGAATTATCTAACTACTGATTGGTGTAAATTGTGTGGGATATGGAACTTGTTCCACACCTTTTTCAGTGGCAGTAGTTTTATAAGTCCTTGCAGATTGAAAAGCTTTTGTTTCTTCTTGCACAACAGAGGTTGCATTGGGCTATTGGGTCTTTTACATTATCAGGTATGGAGTCCATTTGATTTTTAAGCAACAGCCTTTAATAAGAGGACGTGGTGTTTCATACTGCAAGAACCTTTTATCTCCTCGATTTGAACACTCAGAATGTATGTTTTTCTTTATCTCATCCTTCAAAGAGCAAGACATTTCTGCCTACAATGTCTGCTTCACATTTGTGTAGTCTCTAGAGCTAAATAGGGTGTTTTTGTGATTTCTGCAGTAAATGAAGGTGAATCTGAAGAGATTCTTGACAAAACATACTATGTTTTTCTTCCTCTTGAGCTATGTTTGGTACACCCTCTTCCTGGATCACTTGTTCGAGGTGCCCAAAGATTGCCATCAATAATGAGGAGGGTCGAAAGCATGCTTCTAGCAATTCAACTTAAGGATATAATAAATTATCCAGTCCCTGCTTCAAAGGTATTTTGTGTAGTAGAGTTCTAACAAAAAAAATGAAGGTTGTGGCATTTGGACTACCTTTTAATTTGTGTGCCCCTTATATACCTGCAGATCTTGGAAGCCTTGACTGCAGCTTCATGCCAAGAGACATTCTGCTATGAAAGAGCAGAACTTCTAGGAGATGCTTACCTCAAATGGGTTGTCAGTCGATTTCTTTTTCTTAAATATCCTCAGAAACATGAGGGTCAACTCACTAGGATGAGACAACAAATGGTGAGTAACATGGTTTTGTATCAATATGCCTTGAATAAGGGACTCCAATCTTACATCCAGGCAGATCGTTTTGCTCCATCTAGATGGGCAGCTCCTGGGGTGTTGCCTGTCTTTGACGAAGATACAAAAGATGGGGATAACTCTTTATTTGATCAGGAAAAATCTCTTCCTGAGGATAAACCAGGAGTCGACCAGGCTAATGATGGGTATGAAGATGATGAAATTGAGGATGGCGAGCTTGAGAGTGACTCTAGTTCTTATAGAGTCCTTTCTAGCAAGACTTTGGCAGATGTTGTTGAAGCATTGATTGGTGTTTATTATGTTGAAGATGGTAAGAATGCAGCAAACCACCTCATGAAATGGATTGGTATTCAGGTTGATTTTGATCGTGAAGAGATAGATTCTGCAATAAGGCCGTCTAATGTTCCAGAAAGTGTACTTAGAAGCATTGATTTTGATACCCTAGAAGGTGCCCTAAATATCATGTTCAAAGATCGGGGCCTCTTGGTAGAGGCCATCACTCATGCATCACGACCATCTTCTGGAGTATCCTGTTACCAACGATTAGAATTTGTTGGGGATGCTGTCCTAGATCATCTCATTACAAGGCACTTGTTTTTCACGTACACAAATCTTCCCCCAGGTCGTCTAACAGATTTGCGAGCTGCTGCTGTAAATAACGAAAATTTTGCACGTGTAGCAGTTAAACATAAGCTCCATGTGCATCTTAGGCATGGGTCAAGTGCCCTTGAAAAGCAGGTTTGCTATCTTTTTCCTTTAGTAATTAGTGGTGTGGTAGACTGATTGGGCTTTTCTTATTTAACTTCAATAAATCACTTGTACTGGGTCCTGATATTTTGCGGACTTCTATATCAGATCAGAGACTTTGTGAAGGAAGTTCAAGATGAATTATCAAAGCCAGGTTTCAATTCCTTTGGCTTGGGAGATTGCAAAGCTCCAAAGGTTCTTGGAGACATTGTTGAATCTATTGCAGGTGCCATCTTCCTGGACAGTGGACGAGATACTGCAGTTGTTTGGAAGGTTAGTTTAAATCATGGATCTGGCAGCCATACGCCCCCTCTTTACCCCAACTTTCTCTCTCGTTGATCTGTTTAGAAACAGGGATATCTGATAAGGATGATCTCCTCTTACGATCCTATTGTGCTAGGTATTTCAACCCTTGTTGCATCCAATGGTCACTCCAGAAACACTTCCCATGCATCCCGTCAGGGAACTGCAAGAACGGTGCCAGCAGCAGGCTGAAGGCTTGGAATACAAAGCCACACGAAGTGGCAATCTGGCTACTGTTGAAGTTTTCATTGATGGTATCCAGATAGGTGTTGCTCAGAATCCGCAAAAGAAGATGGCCCAGAAACTTGCTGCTAGGAATGCACTTGCTGTTTTGAAAGAGAAGGAAACAGCTGAAGCCAGGGAAAAGGGTGATGAGAATGGGAAGAAGAAGAAAAATGGTAACCAAACATTTACCAGGCAAACCTTAAATGATATTTGCTTGCGAAGAAATTGGCCTATGCCCTCTTATCGGTAAGAAAGTTTTTATATGGTTTTGCATCACCTTGTTATTTTCTTAACAGTAAGAATAGAATGAAGTAACTTGCTATTTGACATTTTAAGGTGTGTGAATGAGGGTGGCCCTGCACATGCAAAGAGGTTTACGTTTGCAGTTCGGGTGAATACTACTGATCGGGGATGGACCGACGAATGTGTGGGAGAGCCAATGCCTAGCGTTAAAAAGGCCAAGGACTCTGCTGCAGTTCTCCTCTTGGAACTTTTGAACAAATGGTACTCATGACATTGTGTACCTTTGATTACACGTGACGTGACCTTATTTCTGGCGCTAATCTCCCTATAGCCATCGACCGCAAACTTACCAGTCGTTTGGCGCTCGTGGTTTAGTAGTCTGAATCTGTACCTATAGTTTAGCTCTAAACTAGCATTTACCATGTGGGGCCAACAATGCACCATTGCTCGTGTATCTGTGCACCTTTTATGTGCCATTCTTTTTTTCTCTTACATCTAATATATTCTTGTGCTAAACACGACTAAGAAAAAAAGAAAAAAATGCAGATTTCTATCCCTGTAGCAAAAATGTGAAATAATGAACTATATAAACAACATAATAAAATTATGCAACTGCATTCATTAGTCATTACAAACGGAGGCTACCCATGACCCATCTCTCGGTAAAGTTCTCGATGGAAATTTCAAGCATCTGAAATGTCTTCGTACCCCCCCAACCCCATTCTTAAAGCTGGGACATTACCTCACGTGAATTACATCAATTACTTGTCCTGATTCTTCTACTGTTGTCCTTGTTTAGAATTTAAAAATAACATCTTCGGAAAGAACGTGTGTTTATCTGGAACATATTATATATTCTGCAATGAGAATTGAGCCTTTTGAATGTTGTATATAATGCACAAAGTAATTGGCAGCTTCCACTTTGAGTGTAAAAAATGATCAATTAAACCATTTATATTCAGATATCACAGATAACTGCTTCTTACAGCATTGTTAAAACAAAAGAAATTTGAAGTATCATTTTAACAGTCACTGATTAAATAACTTATTCAAAATAATGAAACTCCCAGGGACAAAAATTATGCAGCATAGCCTTTGGCTCTTCTATCGCCTCAGGGTCTGCAGAATGTATTCAGCATAAAGGTCCCTGTAACAAGCAACAAGCAAAGAAACTCATAAGTCATAACCAACTGGAACTGTTTCAGACTGGGGAGAAATTACTCAAAGCACTATCTAGGTGCAAATCTTGTCGTGCATCTGGAGAAACTTACATCGAGTACTGGATGGCTTCAACAGAATGATTTGAAGGTAAGAACTCATTAACTGCAACCTCCTTGTTCTCATTTTTCTTGTCTGCATAGATAAATTAAGGAACCACTATTCATCAAATTGTCAATAAAATTTGAAAAGAAAAAAATTTTTTCTTTTTTTTTTGAAGAAAAAAAAATTAATGAAATTAGAACTAGCCATTTTGAGGGTGGAAAGCTTACAATCTTCAAAGAAACGACGGATCTCAGAAAGGCGATGAGGAGGCAGCTCTTTGATGTCTGTGTAGTGCTTGTACTCTGGATCATCAGCACAAACTGCAATGATTTTGTCATCTTTCTCTCCCTGAATTAGAAGACCAAATTAGTGAAGATAACTAATAAGGGTAATGAGTATCAGTGCTTCATTTTGGTTTCAAATTCCAGAAAATTACCTGGTCAATCATGGGCATAAGTCCAATGGCCCTGGCTCGCAGAAAACAACCAGGAAGGACAGGTTCCTATTCAGATCAACATTTTATTTAGATCAAAATGTCAAAATGAAAGCTCACATACAGTTCAATTAGGATAGAAAGGACTAAATTGCAACATCATCTTTGGCACAAAATCCAAGATTATTGTCTAGTCATAAGTCACCTGCATGAGAACCAGAACATCCAAAGGATCGTTGTCTTCACACAATGTGCGGGGGATGAAACCATAGTTATGAGGATAGACCACTGATGAATATAAAATTCGATCAACCTATTTAATTGAGCACAGGAAATAATAATGAGAGAAAGATAGGAGCCTCATGTAAACTAAAATTCCACAAAAAATGCAGCTCAAATTTGATAGTGTCCTACCTTAATCAATCCTGTCTTCTTGTCCAGTTCATATTTGACCTTACTCCCCTTCGTTATCTCAACTACCTATATCAGTTTGCAAATCATAATTCAATAGAAAACACTTACAATTCAACGAGAGAGCTAAGAATTTAAAAGTGGAGACAAACACATACAACATTAAAGATGTGGGGAGCTCCAGGTCCTGCAGAAGACATTTATTTTGCAGGAACATCAGTTCTTCACCTTGTGAAGAAAAGGGGATAAAATACCAAAAACAAAAAGACACTTGTATTTGCATACCAATCTCAAGATCATGCCAAGGATGTGCAGCAACAGTTCTTTTTGACATAGATGAAAGGATCCTCTCATTCAAACGGGGCATTGCAGGTTTGTCGTTTCCATTTTTGGTTACTTCGGCCATCTGCAACCAAAAGGAATAAAATGGTACTGATGTCTCATCGTTTATTGCTGAACCCCAAATTTAATTAGTACATTTTGACATCGAACTTAATTTGAAGCCAGTAAGTCATAATATTGATAGGCAAATCTATAAAGATTAGAACAAGAATCCAGTGCAACCCAGATAAAGGAACCAAAAAAATATGTATATCATGGATCAGCATTCAGAAATCCGAAAAATCAAGGAACCCTCAAATTTCTCAAGAACACACCCTATTTTAACAGGCCCTGTCTTGGAGATTACGATTTTTTCTGGATTAAAAATCCATTAGAACTTGACCAAGACTATCTAGGGCCTAGGATACGGACCATATCATTGATAAAAGCAGAGATAGAAGAGCTTTGCTTTTAAGCAAAAGCTGGATCAAAGTTCTTAAAACTATACAAGATTACTACTACTGTTACATACATGTGTAAGCTGATGGGATTTGCGCCTATGCACGAAACCCAAAAAAAGAATTAAAACTTTACCATGCGATCCACGAAGCATGAAGTTTTTGTGGATGAATACGATCCAAGAAGAAAGAAAAACACACATACCTTGATTGATGAAGCACTAATGCATAGAGATAGAAACTGAGAAAATGAACGGGTAATGATCCTAACCCTGCATTGAGCGTGTATTTATATATGAAGTCATAATTTATAAATATGGAAAAAGAAAGGGAGAAAGATGGATGAGTGGGTCAAATGATCATGGATTTGCTGCCTCGTGTCCGATGTGGAGCGAACTCAGCATTGGTAGGAATTAACCCACCTTCCTATTTTGTTGAACATTCAAAATTAGTTACTTTTTCCTATTTTATTTCCCGTACATAATTTGTGGTTAGAATTCTTTTTAAGAGAAAATAAAAAATGATCGACAAAAAACTTGTCCTATTTTTGCATTTGACTGTCCAAATAGTTTTTAGAAGAAATCAATAAAATTGGATTCCATTCATTAATTTTCTCATGAGATTATTGACAAATTTGTTGATTGTAATTCGAATAAGGTAATGGAATTTCATTTCAATTATCTCATCTTAAATATAGCTTAACGTTCTTCTAATATATATATATATATATATATAACTTAACATTTTTATTTTTATAGCTAATATATAGTTAGAAAATGTCTATTAATTTTTGTCAAATTGCATTATGGAATTTGCATGATTCAGCGTTTATATAATAATTGTAAAAATAATTATAAATATTATAAATTTTGGTCTTCTATTAAATAATTTAATATATTGCCAATCATGATGTGTTCTGTTTGATTTTATTACTTGTGTGAGGAGTATGATATCTCAAATTCGAACCTTCTCGATCACATGTATTTTCATCAATTCGGTGATTTCAGAAGAGAACTACTGTTATTATGTAGTCCAAATCATTATTCTGGCCCATTAAAACTCAGATGAATTAAAAAAATAAAAAATAAAAGCTGCCTTCTGACTTATACGAACGTATCAAAATCCAACTTCCTTCCCTTCTTTTTCGGTGTACAGAAAGGCATATCCATTTGTAATTGTGACAACAAAGTCCTTTTGCAGGTATGATATTAAAAATTTTTGTCCTTTCTATACCCAATAAAAAAAAGCTTTATTCTCTTTTACCTAACTTGCATGAAAACAAAATAATAATAATAATAATAATAATAATAATAAAGCGCGTTTCCAGTTGCATCCACGTTTCACTGCTGGAAAATCTGAATTGTCCGAGATTTGTGGTCACTGTTGATGGTATTACTGAATATCTCCAGTCAAGCAATATGTATAGTTAATTTATTATGCTAAACATAGATTAAATCAAGTATTTTCTTAATTTATCATTAAGAAAAAAACTAGACGGGAAGTACAAGAATATGCATACAATTACAGAAGATGTAGACTAATTGAGATGCATCATGCATACATATAATGTATGTGATTGATTGTGTACAGTGCTAGTCTTATATATATATATATATATATATATATATATATAGCGATGATGACAATTAATTGCAGTTAAGGAAGATATATAGAATCAGGAGACCTAGATATCATTTGCAGGAGGCTTGAATTAGAAAATGTCTCTTCAAGTGCAGGTACTCTTTTGCTACCACCATCAACACTATCTTTTGTGATGTGCACAAGCTCTCTTGCCACTTCTATCATCCCAATTTTTCCATCTCCACCAAATAACAGGCATCGAGTTGCAAGGTCTGCAACTATCTCTATTTGCTCTCTGCGAAAAGACGGTTGCTCATGATAATAAAGACTTGGATCCACTATTTCTTCTAGCTTTCCGTTTCTTATTTTCTGCAATACTAAAGCTGGAAGGTCTTTGTTGCTAGTGTTTGACCCTGTCACTAATTCTAGCAGCATAACACCAAACTCATAAACATCGCTTCTATTATTTGGAGAAGATTCATTTAGAAGGTTTGATTCAAATAGTCTAAATCCAGCGATTTTAGCTGAGAGGTTTTCATCTAAAAATATGCAGCCAGATTTTATACTGTGGTGAAAAATGGAAGGAATAATTTCATACTGCAGAAAAGTTAAGACACAAGCTATTTCTGCAGCAATGTTCATTCTCTTGTACCAATCGAGTCCAGTTTTGCCTTGTGCTTTACTTGCAAGCAAATGTTCCTCTAGTGTGCCATTTGCAGGATACTCATAGACTACTAGAGGAGTGTAGCCACAGTCAATACAGCATCCCAGAATGCGTGCCATATTTCTGTGTAAAACTGCAGATAATACCTCGACGCGCGATAGAACTTGCATTACATCTCTTTCATCTTGGCAATTTACCTTGTGCACCGCGACATGTGACCCATCAGCAAGAACACCTGCATAAATTGTACCATTCCAGCTATGCATAATTATTTGAGCATCTTCAAATCCTTTAGTGGCTTCCTCAAGCTCATGGTAAGTGAATAATCTAGTTCTACAAGCTTTTCTGAATGAGATAGTACTATGGAAATGTGCCTGGTCAGGATCATACGAACCAGATTTACCAGGTCGTTTTAAGAGACAGAACAGCGCAATTAGGGACACAATAATAAATATTGGGCCAACAACTCCTGCAAATTCAAGAATCATGGAAATTTTTCTTGCAGTAATCAGAAATAGAATAAAAAAATGTACATATGACATTCACCTACCAGCTAAAATGGACACTTCTTTTCCACTTTGCCTTTTTGTGTAGCAATCTGTTCCATTTGCTTCCACTCCATTCTTGATACAGGCTGTCCATGAAACAGAATTATATCAAAACAGTCAAATTTCAAATCGAATGTCAAAAACCCTGACCTTAACCAAATTAAAACGGGGAAAAAATGGAAAAGCTTAAAGCTAGCTACTTATTACATTTCAAACATCCTACTCCAGTGGCAAAGCCATCCCCAACAAAGCCATCCTGACATTTGCATCTTACACCTCCTTCAACTGAAGTGGCATTGACAGTGTTAGCATTGATAGCACAGGCTCCCATAGAATAATTCCTAGCAGGAACAGCCCATTCTAATTTAACCCCACGTTTTCCAGTATTAGAACCTCCAGTAACAGCCCAAGAAGAGAATCCTCTGCATCCAAACTTAGAAAAAACTGAAAAGCCATCTCCTAAATTCCATGAACTGTGATCAGAAAGTGGATAACAGCAAGCAGGAGATGCATTGGAGTTGCCATCACAGTCTGACAAGTTAATGGTTTCACAATCTGCCTTGCACAAAGAAGAATCTTCACAATCATATAAGCCAATAACATTATTTGAAGATATCCCAAAATGATCATTTCCACTAAAACGAAAGGAATTCAAATCATTGTATTGGCGACAAGTTGAAGCACCAGGAAAGTCTACTAAAATACCATCAGAGAAGAATTCAAGAACTTTATAGCTTTGAGAGTCAATGTTTAGGTAAAGAGTGGTGGAGTTTGTGCAAGAGAGATGGAAAGCAGGAGAAATTGTAGCACAAGAAATGTTCAAGTGAAATGGGAATGGGATATGAAACTTTCCACATTTCTCATTGCATTCATTAGGGAGAGAACGGGGAATGGGTGAGTGACAGTGACAGAGCAGTGTAAAGAGGAGGAGGAGAAGAAGAAGAAGAAGAAAAGTAAAAAATGAAGAGAACATTTGCCTGTGAAAAGAGTTGACTGCGGAGAATATTGTATATTTGGAAGCGAAGTGAATGTTAGAGTTATAAAGGTAAGTCTAATCTACATAACGTTAGATTCATGAACTTGTACTTGTGAAGCCGTAATACAATACTATTATAGCAACAAACAAGAATTAGGTACATTACTCGTACAGGAAATTATTAATTGGCTATATATACATTAGCCCAATACAAAAATAGAAAGATGAGAGTATGTAAATATAGTTTTAGATCAATATCCCTTAATACTATTTAGCTAATAAACAAAAATTTGAGATTTTTGGAATGTTTAAATTGATGATTTAGCTGATTAAGAATTTATCTTTTTGAGTTGCATGAATCTGGATTCCACAAGTGATGACATGGCAAGATGAGGGTCGCCATAGAAGTTGTTGGGGAAAGAAACGAGAGAAGATTGGTCTGTGAAATGGGCTACAGTTGATAACTTGATAATATACATATATGGAATAGAGTGTTTTTCTTTTCTTTTTCTTGATATTTTTATTTTGTTGGAGGGTGGACTTTGAATCGAACAGAGTGCTTAAGTGCAAGTATTTGGCTGTTTGCATTGCCCGAGAGGGAGAGAGAGAGAGAGAGAATTGTGTAATTTTAGGGGTTGAATGGCTTAGACTGAATAAAAAGGGTTTTATATCTTGTAGTAGTACTATAAAATAATAAAATAATACTTACTATAGAGATTGGAATTGGAAATGTAATTGTGCATATAGTTTGAGAATTACGGAATGTCAGATCTAACTGTTACTTTTTAATTAAATAAAACCTAATTCGTTCGGTCTTAATCTTTTGCAATGCCGAGCGTGGGCTGTCTCTTACCCGCTTTTCAGCTCACTAGGCACTGACATCTGTACTTATTCCGTCTCCCTCTGTTGATTTTCGTGTGACCCTCCTTAACTTGGATTACGTGGCGGAATCTTAGCTTATTGAGTTTTTTGTGTCCGACGTGGCATTTGCACAGGAAATTTTACTGCAGCCCGGGTAGGGTTAGCGAGCAGAGGAAATACAGGTGATTGTTTAGGCTATAAGGGTTTCCTTTTCTACAATGAAAGAAGAAAAGAATTTGATCACGTGTTATTCATATCGCCGACCAAACTCAATCTCGTTTCAAATTCATCACATCGTCGTTGCTGATTCGGCTCTATTTCTTCATTGGCTCAGTTGGAAATCCACTTCTATGGAAGTTTCTGCCGTTTCTCTCCCTCCATTCCAACAAGCGCCTCCGAATTCGATTTGGATCTGGGTTTGCATCCCGCCATTTTGGTTCAGCAAAAATACCTGCAAAACGCTTCATAGTCCCCAAAGAAGAAAAAATTACCAAAAACGTCAGCATGTGTCCATGTCGTTGATTGGCTCAACATGAATATACAGTCACGTCATCAATGTTTGCAATATCAGTTTGGACGTTACACGTAAGCAAATTCAGCGCCATCAATTTGTTCATTTTAGGACATTGATCCATGTCATAATTGCCACGTCATCAGGTACACAATGCCATCTATCTCTAGCCACGTGGATACATACGTGTCATCATATTATGCCACGTGTCTGTGACATGCCATACTCTCTCAGACGCGGCACAATTAACGTCAATATTATGGGCCCAAGTCAACGTAGACGTCCCACATGCAAAATGATCTGCCGTTGATTTATCCGCATCAGCAAATTGGTCCACGTTAGTGACGGGCCACATCATCTCAAACTATCCATGTCAACGAGCATGCACACGTCATAGCGTTGCTATGTCAGCGCAATGCATCGCTGTACTCCACGTAACCACTTGTCAGGCTGCGTAATCTAGGTTTGCTGCTCAAGTAGTGACACATCAAGGTAAACGCAGGAAAAACGCAAAGGCGATGACTGGGTCAGAATTTGATTAGGTCCAAGTCCAGAGTCGTAAGTGGGAACCCAAAGGTTTTTGTATGGTAAGTGAAAAGCCCATAAAGGAATGAGTAAGGAATCCAATCCTTCAGAAAAAGCTCCCGCAAATGCGAAGTGTTAGTGTTTGTATCGGCGTCTTTTCCACACAGAAACGCATAAAATATTAATCCAACCAAGACCAACAAACATCAACTCACTCCTTTTTCTTTTCTTTTTCCTTTTCCTTTCCTTTCCTTTCCTTTCTCTGACAAAACAAATTTTGATTTTTTCTTCTTTCTTTTTTTGTTTAACTGTTTCTCTATGAATACTAGACATCATGATATGACTATACCGGTAGTATACCAGCACAAAAAGACACACCCAGTTGTGGCCTAGTCCACTTCACTTCACTGCCTTTTGTGGTGAAGATGGACCTTCAGCAGACCCGCTTGGTCGGAGACTATATCCTGGGTCCCAGGCTTGGCTCCGGCTCTTTCGCCGTGGTTTGGCGGGCCAGGCACCGGTACTCCTCTGTACAAGTTGCTGTCAAAGAGATTGACAAGAAATTGCTTAGTCCAAAAGTTAGTGAAAATTTGCTGAAAGAGATTTCCATTCTTAGTACTATCGATCACCCCAACATTATCCGCCTCTTCGAGTCTATCGAGGTAACTCACTTATCTAGTTTGATATGTTATTTTATCACGTTTTCTTGAAAAATTGTTATTGTTTGGGATTTTCTCTTCTCTTGTATTGTGGGCAGACTGAAGATAGGATATTCCTCGTGTTGGAATACTGCGATGGAGGTGATCTTGCAGCGTACATTCATCGCCATGGCAAAGTATCGGAGGCTGTTGCGAGGCACTTTCTGAGGCAATTGGGTATCGTATATGATCACTGGTTAAGCTTGCTATACTCGTTTAGTTGTTGAATTGTGTTCAATTTTTTATTATGATAATTACTTAATTGGGTCCGCTTTGTCTTGAATACCGTTTGGCCGTTAAACTGTAATGAAATTAATGCTTAGTGCAATTGGGTAATGTTTTTAGTATTTTATGCAGTTAAGTACTTCGTGGCCGTTTAATTGCAATTTAGCTGTTGAGAACCTGATTAACTTTATGAGTACTTTCTGTCTGTTTCAAGGACATTTGACATGCTATTGTTACTAAGTAGATATTCGACAAAGAAAGTTTTGAGGCGTTACTTCTAGGATTCTCATTCCTCGTTTTCGTTATCATTGTGTTCCTCCTCATCCTTTTCTTTTCTTTTACTTTTACTAGCCTGCATGTGGGAACTAAATGAAGTTGTGGGTTGGTTTGTGTAGCTGCTGGATTGCAAGAGCTTCAAGAAAAACATCTTCTTCACAGGGACTTAAAACCACAGGTACAGCTTATTGTCAGAGTTCTAATTTAGCTCTGAGCTCTTTTTTATACTAGTTATGTCCTCATGCCATGTTCATCCAAACATATTATTAGGGAACCGCGCAACATCTGTAAATTACATGTACTACAATCTTCTGTAGAAAACTGTTGTGTTCTTTTGTAATACTATCTGATTTTGGTAAACTTTGGGCTATAATTGATAGGTCTCTTATCTTTACTGATTGGATCATAATGCTAAAGTTGCAACTCATGGTTATTGCAGAACCTACTTTTGTCATCAAATGAAGCAACTCCACAATTGAAGATAGGGGATTTTGGATTTGCAAGGTAAGAGTGTTTTGGTAAAAGGTCTAATATTTTAGATATATTTCCCCTTTTTCCATATAGAAATTCCAAGCAGTGCTCTGTACTGGATCAACAAAATCTGTAAACATTTGTCATAATTGTTTAACCGTGATTTTTTTTTAAGCTGAGACTTGAAATGCTACCATTTCAAGTTTCTACTAACTGAAGGTCATTTGTCTTTGAAAAGCTGAAAATAACTCAAGGTATCCTAATCTTATTTATTTGGTTTGCCTCCAAGGTTCCATCAAAATATGTGCAAGGACTGTATATTTCTTAAGTTATCAGGGGAGCCATTGCCTAAGTTCATGGTTTACCTTTCAAGTAGACATAGTGATAGAACTATAGAAGAGAGCTCATCATCATATGAGTGTTTGTGAAATTCAAATTGTAGTCTGAAATAGGTGGTGAAGAAGCCAATATTACTGAAAGAGTAGATTTATTATTGGATTATCAGTGGGGCGGAAGGCATGAAAGACTTCTCTTAATCACATTTGTTAGACATCTATAACAAAATTAACTCTTAGGGTAGGTTATAGAATCAAATCATTTAAGTCTATGACAGCTATTGTCTAGAAAATTCTAGTCCACCAAGAATATTTTTTTGGGCAATTTTATTAGGTTGCTAACATTTTGTAGGAACTCATTCACTTCTGAACACCAAAAACTGGAAAATACTGAGCTGATTTGTCTCTTTTTTTAATGATGTTTTTGCCCTTGATCATTTCCTTTTTTTTTTTTTTTTACTTATTTCTCAGGTCCTTGACACCCCAAGATTTGGCCGATACGTTATGTGGTTCACCATTATACATGGCTCCAGAGATTATTCAGAATCAAAAGTATGATGCAAAGGTGATATAACTGAACAGTGATGGTTGCAATAAATTTTTATTAGACTTTATCATCTATGATTTGAATTTCTGGGTTTGTGCAGGCTGACTTATGGAGTGTTGGAGCCATTTTGTTCCAGCTGGTGACTGGGAAGCCACCGTTTGAAGGCAATAGTCAATATCAGGTAATTGGAAGAATCTAACTTAAAATAACATATGATAAGTACTTAATAGGACTTTCTTTTTATTTTGAAGCTGATTGCCACCAAAAAAAGCTAGTAGTGTTGAAATATTTAATTTTTTTTAATTGTTATCTATGATTCTTTGTTGCACTCAGCTTTTTCAGAATATTTTGACATCCACTGAGCTCCAGTTTCCACAAGGTGCTTTAGAGGAGTTACATTCAGATTGTGTGGATCTGTGCAGAAGCCTTTTACGCCAAAATCCAGGTTCCAGCTATTACAGTGCTAATTGTTGCATGAATTTATGACAAAAATTGTCTATGTTTTTTCATTTAGGTTGGTGGGTGCAGGGGCTGCATGTGGGCTGAGCTTATTGATTGAAAGTATTCAACCCATAAGTGTGGGTCAATGATTTTTTTGGTCCAATCCGAACCATCAAATGCATGAACCCACAAATTATAAATCGTTTGGTGTCAGTCGGGTTAGAATGTAACCCCGTGTATCAAATAAATGATAAATAAACAGCAACATTTCAAAACAAGTTTCTTAAGCTATAACGATACATTAAATATATGAATAAGAAATGCAACAAACAAAATCAAAATGCTTGGTAACATAATTATACAATGAGTTTCACAAACTATAAGATGTTCAAATAGCTACATTTTGAAACAAGTTTCTTGAGAAAAAAAGCAACAAGAAATGGGCAAGGCCTGTTAAAATATATAAAATTTAGTATTTATATTCAAAATTACAAAGCAAACTAATCAAAAAATTCATAATTATATAACTATAACTATAACTATAACTATATATATATATATATATTATTTACAGGTTGGGTTTGGTTCGCTGATTTACCTAGTGAATGCAAGACCCAATCCAACTCGTGAATCATAAAGATAATTGACAAAGTCCAATCCATTATATTTTCAAATCTAACAGGTAGGGTCGGGTTAGAATGGGTCGTATGTAGCCTGGTCATGATAGTGTACAATCGAAGTTAGAGAGAGGGAGAGGTTTATTTATTGTTGTATGTGCAACTAATTCACTTCATTCTATTAATAGTTTACTTGCATGCTATCAAAAGGCTTCTATGTAAAATTTTGAACTTTTATTTTCAGTTGAGAGACTAACATTCAAGGAGTTCTTCAATCACAAGTTCCTAGGGGAGCCAAGGTCCTATACCTGATCTCTGTTTTTCTTTAAACACAATATTTATTTGCGAATTTTGTGCATCACGATGCTTCTGTTTTGGTCCAGAAGCAGTGAGCATATTCAAGGTACTAAGATTTTAGTTATTACTTCAAATTCTGTAGGTTAATAGTGGATGTCGAGCAATCTTCTTTGCTGCAAGAAACAAAATCAGTGGTTGAGCAGTTTGATTCTTCTTCTTCCGATAAGAGGTCTCAGTTGTATTCAAAGCATCCCATGTACTTGGCTAACAGAACTGCAAAATTGACAAGTTCATCTGTCCATGACGTTGTAGTTCATGGAAAAGTTCATGGCAGTACATCTGGTAATAACACTGTACATGATAAGACAAGGAAATCAATTGATGGAACCCAATATTTATCAGATCAACCTGGAGGTCTACTTTTTATTCTTCATATTTTAATTTTTCAGGGCCATTGAAGCCTTCAATCTCCTCACATTGCTGATTTTGTCTTTTCTATTTAGTTGCTGATTCAGTGGAGTCGATTGAGAAAGATTATGTTCTTGTGAACCACCATTTTGCTTCAATGGAGAATTTCTCTTATTACTCTGAGACATCCCTTCAGGAAACCTCAACTGCTAGAGTTTCTATTTACCCATTGCAGACAACCCAGAGTACTGCGAGTTCTGTTGGTGCGGCAGAAAATTCTGTAGTCCATGGATCAGAACCATTAGCTACATCATGTTCACCAACTATATCAAATGAAGTACAACGACAATCTACACTGAATCCATCAACTAGGCTCGACTTGTTGCATCAGTATGTACAAGCTATTGCAGAAATAGCTCAGGAAAAGGTGACTGCAGCATTTTACGTTGAGCAATATTTTGTTCCTGTGGATTTTCAGGGCCTTGCACCAGCTTTGTCTTTTAACAGCTGATGTCAAGTGCAACAGGCTTAGTTTTCTATGCTTGGTTCATCTATGTTGATGTTATTTTATTTCTAATAATATTTTGAATTTTTATCATGTTACATGTTTCCTATGTTGTAGCCATTGAAGCAAAATACACTAGCATTTAATCCATTGGCTGTAGCCCATGATGCTGATTAGACATGTTCGATTTTGTCCCAGTTGTAATTTCTATTACTTGCAGATCAATGCAGGACTATTTCTGGAATCGTTTTCAGTTGAACTTCTTGTTTTGGCCATATGGAAAAAAGCTGTTCAAATTTGCTGCTCCTGGCGAGACACAACTGCAGGAAGTGAATTACCTGAAAGCAGTTCAGCTAATGAATCTGCTTCTGTTCATGGCGATATAGGAGTTGAAACAGATTTTAGTAGGCTTTCATCTGCTTGCAAGTGGGCAGAGCAAGAATTTATTGCTGCATGTTATCGTGCAGTTAAGTTATCACATCAAATTCAAGATATCGATGGTTAGTCTGCATTTCAATGTCCTCTTGTGATGTTTTGCCTTTACTGTTTGCAGTTTACTTAGACATATCTGTCAAATATGTTGCAGCTAATGCCAAGATGCCTGATGCAATGGAAATAATATTTCAAAAAGCTCTTGCTCTCGGAACAAGTGGGGCTGTAAGTAGCTTAATTAAATGCTGAATGAATGTCATGTTTGTGTTATACAAATGCATAATGCTGCTGGCTCTCACTGTCCAGGTAGACGAGTATATGGAGAACAAGGGCAATGCAGCAATCTCATATTCCAAAGCAGTGCTTCTACTTTCGTTTGTTGCAGAAGAAGCAGAATCTTTACAACTAAACCCACCATTTTTATTAACTCCTGCCGATAAGAAACGAGTACAAAGCTATATAACCAACTTGCAGACCCATCAATCTCACTTCTAATATAGCAGCCATTTTTTATCCTTAGTTCCCTTACCAAAATGTACAAATGGTGTACAGGTTCTCCTTTACACATTCTCTTTCTTCAACTGCCGATATCAATCCCTAGAAATCAAGCTCAGATTTGAACTTTGCTTGATGAAACTGGTTTACTACTGACTAAGATGTTTACTATGGCACGTACTGGATGTATAGAATTGTATATTATATACTCTTGGCATCCAGGAGTCCATAATTGTTTTGAGGTTTTTTCTTTTGCTTGTATAGAAGCTATAAAGAACTGTAAATATTAAGGGTAACTGTAACTACTACATTAAATTTTATGCTAATTATTAAATATGCATATGATTCCCATTTTTTATTGTCAGAAGAGAAATTCAGATATTTAGGCACCACAAACAAAATTATTTGATAAGAATTATCATTTGTTACATGATATGCATCTTATTCTGAGTTCCACATGCACCTGCATCTAAGACATGATAGTACAACAATCAGAAGATATTTGATGAGAAGGTTAAATTCCATTTCTCACCGCATCAGCTGCAATGAAGCAAACAAGCACATGGACGCATGACTTGCTTTGTTAGCCCCAATGCGAGGAAAAATGGAAGTCTAGGAAATACAGATGTAAATAGTAATACACACTACCTCTGGACGAAATGGGCCAGATCAGGGCCCATTAGATACTTGGTTCTTATCTAAGTCTATTTAACGGAGTTTTTTAAATGCAGTTGCACGGTTCAAGAAAGTAAATAAGCTAAAGTAGATATATATGGTACACACATTGCACGAAATAGTCTCGTGATCTGCAGATACTTTAATTCAAAGAGAAAAGGTAAATAGATAAATGGGGAAGTAAATAATAAAATTACATGCAGAAACAAAGCTTTCCTTCGTTTAAGCATGCAATATCAAGTTGAAGCTTCCCCTTCCACACGTATTCTCTTGGGGCATTTCTCCTCACCTTGGCTGCTGGCAGTTATGGCCCTGCTTTCTTTTGCCTCCATTGAACATCTTTTGTAAGGTTTAAATCCTGTTCGGCGAGCCTTTAGCCCTCCATTTCCAAGCCCGATTGTCAGGAGTCCCTCCTTCCCATTGTTTTCACATTTAGTCAATGTGTTCTTCCCCACTTCAAGATTGCTCATACAGGATCCCCATGTCATGCTGTTGAGATTCAACAATGTTGCATTTCTATCTATTTCATCTCTGTTCTGCTTGTCTTCTTCAACATCATCCTTCTGGTGAGCCTCATTCTGCTGATCATGTGGAGGAGAGAAGCTTTGTGGCAATACCTCTCTGGAAAAGAGAGCTTGAAAAGCCAGCCGCCCCTGGTGCATTAGTAACAAAAGCGTCGAAATTAATACAGAGACAAAATAACAAGCAATATTCTTCTAGTATACACAATGTGATTAAGATTTTTACCAGGTTCATTTGGATGAAAGACTTGAAATCCTAGAATTTGTAAATGGATTTTTAGTTAAAACTGAATTAGGATTTGAATTTGTGAAGACGAAAAGAAAATGTTCTTTAACCAAATACTAGTATGGTATCAAATTCACCATCAACTGAAATTTTTAATTTTCATCTCCACCAGGAGAATATATTCGCGCTATAAAAGAAAGTTTATATACTCATAAACTAATATCATATTCAAATTACCTATCATTTCAAATTCTCACCTAGCCAAACATATTTCAAAGAAAGTAAAACAATTACCTCTTCAGAGACCTCCTTCCACGAATCACTCATGCTGCTATTACTTCTACTGCGACGGCTACTAGACTCAATGGCTAGATGATTTGTATCAGTTTCTTTTGTCTCTTCCTTGCCTTTTTCAAGCTTCTCTAATGCATCTGTCTCTACTTCACTGCTTGATGATGTGTTTGAACCACACGAAGAACGATCAACCTGTTTTCTGTTTTTCACTTTGCTCTCGTCATGGATCTCAGGTGCTGTTGCAACCATCTCTTTATCAGTAGTTTTTGATCCGGTATTTTGATTTGGACCTCCACTCTCTTCAGAGTCTGACAATGACATCGTTGGTGATTTAGAAGCTGAATTTTGAGCTTGCAAAGCTTCAGAGTGTTCTACATCCAGTTGTTGATCTTGCAGACGAGGATTTTCAAGATTAGTTTCCTTTCTTTCCATCTTTGCTGCAGTCAACTGGCCAGGATCCACTGATGGAACTGCAGTTGCAGAGGCAGGATGGCAGGTAAAGGCAGCATGAAGAGGAGCACATAAGGGAAGTAGTCCATGGGCTGCCCACCATGCAGTCGCTGCTGCCACTGTGGCAGCAGCAATAGCTGCCATACTGGGAACAGTGTTCATTTGCCTTGATGGAAAACCTCCTTGGGCACATGGTTGAGACTCTGCAGAACTTTCCACATTAGCATAGGGCCAAATTGTAGCTGCAAAGCTTGCTGCAGCATGGGCTGCAGGGTTTTGTAAGAGTGTAGATACAATAAGACTCGAAAATGTGGAGGACATGTCGAGAAATGATCTATAGTCATCTTGATTATGGTGAGTTGGAGTAAAGGAAGGAGGAAAAGTATGATATGATTGATGTGTAGAAGATCTTGGCACATTACTTTGTTGTTCAGTAGTAGCAGATGCAGCTGGATGTGAGAACAGATTGGGGGTCCCTTGAACTTCTCTTACTGGGTGAAATATGGAGTCCTGGAATGACAAATCTGAGGGAGGAGTTTGCATACATGTGCCCAAGCTCCCATCTAAAACATGTACAGGGACGTGTCTAGGATAATTCTGCATGGCTTCCATCTCATCTGCTGGCAATGCGTTGTTGAGTTCATCTGATTTCTTTCCCTGACTTAATTTCTCATGAAAAGGGCAGGATTCCAACTTTGCAGCTATATTAGTGCAATTATCCTGAACTGTCTTCTTGTCATCAGGCTTATCCAGCTTCTGATTTCTTGCCAGTTCAATGGTGATAAAGGATTCATTAGTTGCACCCTGATTTACCACCTCCTTCAGTGAAGGTACAAACTCCCTAAAAGAGCATGAATGTTTTAGCACCTCTGTTGTTGGTACAGAATTTTTATTCACTGAAGACACAGAGGAACAGTGAACTTCTTGGAGAAGCATAAAGGCTTCTGAGCAATTGTTGTCCTGGTTTTCTTTTGCATTCTCATCTCCATTGGGTTTCTGAATTTGTACAGTAGAAAAAATAATGAGGAAATAAAATCAACTAAATGAATAAAAAGAGAAGATGAAAAATAATTCTTCACCTCAGGAAGTGGTTCTTTCTCCAAGTCCAGCAGTTGTTTACAATGTGGAAAAGGAGCTGAATTAAGCTTTCCATCCTTTGCTGGCACCTGAGAAGGTATAGGCCCCACACCTGTTTTCCGAGGGTAGGGATTGCTTGGTTTCCTTTTAGGACGTGGAGGCGGAATGTCTATGTCAAGAGCTTGTCCTATCGGAACACCTTTAGCAACAGCCTCCTTCTCCAACTGCAAGTGAAATATTTGTTAGCATCATAAGTTAGATGAGAAACTTTAACAAAAGTCATTCCAAGATCAAATAGCAATAAAGACATAACCAAATTTGATAACTTAACGATAATAGGATGTGTAAATCATCAGCAAAAATGAGACAGGACATCAGTTTGGGTCAGAAATAAACCACGCCTTCCATGTAGTAACATGTCAAACACAAGAAAAAATTATATAATTGCAGAAAACCTATAGTCAACATCTTATCCGTAGCTTGTTTGTTCAGTTGATGGTTTAAATAAAGATAAAAACCCATGCATTTATTGAAGCTCCAGTTCTGAGTATGCATGATACTTTGGTCCTCTTTTTCAGTGCGTGCTTCTCCTTTCATCCATCATTTGAAATCGCCTGCCCTTTAAATTTCTCCACTCCTAAATTAATAAGTGCTTTCCAAACAGCTAGTTCAATCATTTGGCAAATTCCTCAAATCAGATATTTTGGAGGTATAAATCTTCCCTCATATTCTTATTCTCTTCCCTCATATTGGAGGCTAACTTCAGTGGACCATTATAAGAACCATATTTGCGTTACCCCCTTCTGTTAGTTAAACCAAAAAAGGGGGGGCTGGTTTGACCAAGCAGTCAGTTTGACTTCTTGGCCAAACCAGCCCCCCCATTAACATACTGTGTTAAAGATCTTGATTGTCACAATAAAGGGGAATTTAGAGGAGAACCTCATAAGCACGTTTATGTGTGTGATATTCTGACAGAGTGTACAGAAACTTTGTAGATTAACATGAAACATAACTGATAGAAGTCTCAATTTTATGCCACTCTTTCGTAGAAAATCAAATGGATTGAAAAACCTGAAGATTTTTTATGTTATTTCGATGGTTGTCAGCATTCAGGTAGTCAGCTTACATCAAGCTTCTATTTCATCCTGCACATAAAAAATTTTATGCAGGTCTTGGTGCTGCTAATTATTTTAAGCACCGCTACAGAAAAGGATAACAATTTCTCACTTATTTTAGAATAAAAATCACTATTATAATTAGCTCTCACAAAAAAATTGAATTTTACTCCATTCAAGGATTTCAGTACCATATTTGTGTATGAGAGGAAAAATTTTTCATAGAAAAAAATCATGTATCATCCACACAACCAATTCAAATGTGTTTAAAAAGCTTTCTTTGCATTAAAAAAAAAAATTGCTTCTTGGTGGAAGGATTATATGATTTAGGCCCCAATTTGTTTGGCAAAAGACTGAACAAACAATGACCAAAATTAACTAGAACTATCAAAGGTTACTTATTTGATCAAAATTCACCATTTACAAATGAAGTTCATTTGGTTTAGCTTTTATCAAAATTCATATCTGAATATTTTGTTTGATTATGGTTTTAGATTAAAGCTCCAATACATATAGTATATAATTTTCTTTGGATATATAATTTTCTTTGGATAAATATGAATGAAAATTTTGGACCCATCATATTTTTCTAATTAAAGTTCAATATGAGAGAAAATTATCAAATAAAGGGTAAATTATGGTAATTATAGACAATTCAGAGTAGTTTGTTGACAGCTTCAACTATTAGAAACAATAAGCAAATTAGTGATGGAGCCTAACTCCAAAGCCAAAGGGGCCAAAGAAAAATTTTAAAAGTTAGAGGCCAAATACAAAAAAAAAAAAAAAAAAAAAAAAAAAAAAAAAAAAAAGTAGAATAAAATAAACCACTATTTTATAAAGCAAAATTCAAAAATAATTTTTTGGCAATTTTTCTACTCAATGGTGGAGCTAGAGTATAAAGTTAAAAAAGAAAAGAAGACTGAGGGGTGGCATTGATTAAAGTAATCAAGGAAAAAGTTAGAGGTTCTAGGTTTGGTTCCAAGTACCTACATTTATAAATTTCTTCTTTTAAAAAAAAAAAAAAAAAAAAAAAAGAAAAGAGAAGAAAAGGGGGCCAATGTTTCTTACATTGAAGTCCAAAGGTCATGTAGGTGGTTTTACAACTATGCAAGTATTTGACTCTGTCTCATACAAAACCCCAATTGGTTTGTGCCATATCCAACGCTATTCACTTATAAGTCCTTATATTTATTTATTTAATCTAGGATTTCCCAACATCTTAATTCTTAAACTTCACAAAACGATGGGCAAATATTTTTTGCAAACAAATAAAGCTTAAGCTACTATAAAGACTCTCTTCAAGGCACAAAGACAAAAAAAGAAATTTTATTTTATTTTATTTTATTTTTGCATTTTATGTTACCTTTAGAGAATCCAACCCTTATCTTTCTCTAGCATCAAAATTGGATGCAATTACATCAAAATCAAGGTCTAACAAACGAGGATGCAGTGTTCTTCTTGACTATGAAATCTTATTGATATTTATAACATTAAAAGAGCAACACTTGCAACATTGGTATAAAAATTGACAAAGGCATAGAAACACTAACATCATTCACTGTTGACCAAATCTATGTCTAGCAAATACTATCTTGCTTGTTGTCATGGACTATTCAAAAATAGTTAAAGTCAATGATACTCAAACAACTGAGGGTGATCCCAAATTTGAGAGAGTGAAAAAGTTTCAAAAAATAAGCTTAATGTGATAATGCATTTATAATAACTTGCTAGCTTGGGAATATCATCTTTCTTACCATTGTCCTAAAATTTGGAAATATTTATGGTTCGAATCTTGAAAAATAATTGGTTTCCCATAAGCAAAAACTAATAAACTGCTCAAGGTTGACGAGTAATGCCAACTGCAATTCCAAGAACTAAATGGGTGATTAGTATTGTTTCTGTTTTTCTAAAGCAAAAGTATGTCTCTTAGAAATCGAGCTGAGAAAACAAGCAAAAATGACTTGCTATTATTCTCTTTGTTTTGACAATTCATATCTTTTAAAACAATAAGTAACAAAATAAATAATTTTTATTGATAGATCTTTATTTCAAATTTGAAAAACAAAAACCAAAAACAATAACAATACTAAATGGGCCCTAAGATCCTCAGCCTTTGACCTTCAAGGTAAATGGGCAAGTAAAAGAAATATACACAAAAAATAAGCAGAGAATGGCAACATGGGTAATAACACACACAAAAAAAAAAAATTATGTCAACTTGCAGAGCAAGAGTTGCTGCCTATCCCCTAGCCTTATATAATGCATCAATGAGCTATACTTGGACCACCTAACTCGGTTACACTAATCAAAGTTGGCAATATTGCCTATCAGGTATGCTGTCTTCATTAAACAAAGATTTCCATTGAGATGATAAGTGCACTATATGGATTAACAATTCCCACAACCAAAAAAATAACTAATCTACTATACATTCAGCATAGCTTACAAGTGACAAGTGACATACTACAGCTTGCAGGAATGGCTATCTAGATAGATCTTTTGTTAATTAAAAAGCTGAGATAGGTACAAAATCATGTAAACCACCAGAACTCGTCACTAAGAGCAGCAATGCAGTGAAATTGTGGAGGACAAAAATTTTCTGCATTACCAAGTTACTCATCTATACATATCACCTATTCATTACTGTATAAAAGTAAGCTCCCTTCCAAACTCCAAAAGAATCTTCTCTCAAAAGTTAATGCCCTCCAACAAGATGGATGTTTGTAAACTCAAAGGATTTGTATCATGTCAAATGGTCCAAACATATCTTAAGAACTACTATTAACTACATACATCCTTGTTACCATTAGTCACTCCTAAAAGTAGTCGGAAATAGTGGAAGGAGCTTTAGAATTGCAAATGAAAATTACGTCATACCAATCATCAGCTTGTATCACCACAAGGATATTAACAACGTCATGCCTTGTAGTGGACCTCAAACCAACAATATGAGATTATATCAAACTGGTTATAGTAGTATATCAGATGTTGACTTAAATGGCATGCAAAGGCAGAAAGCAGACAAGACTAGATAGCATAAGCAATTTTAGAGGCACCAAGTCTGCTAAACATCAAAAATCAGTATTTCATCCTTTCCAATATATTTAAAGTAAACTTGAATTGCACGATACTTTCAAATATGGGATGGCAATAGGTCTCACACTTAAAAAGCATGAGGCCTAAGGTCAGTCTTGAGCCTCAATCATCCTTACAACACCTCAAGATAAGCTTACTTGAGTCCCAAATCTACGCTCATCCATAATGTCAAAACAAATTTTATAAAGTTGATATAAGAAATAATGGTATAACCTTCAAGACAGTAGGGACAGTTAAAAGCCAAAAATTTCAAAAGGAAAAACAAATTTACTCCCCCATGCCCCCACCCCTTCTCACCAAGAATAAACGAGTAAAATAAAAATAAAAACAAAAACAAAAACCAGCCAAAGTATTGTTGTATGGATAATGCAGTTGATATTCCTTTGTGCATAGAAATATCTTCTTCTTTTTTCAGCAGCAGCTTAGAGTTTTGTGTTTTGGACCCCTTATTCTTTTCTATAATTTTGTCTTGACAATTTAGTGACTTACCATCTACAAACATGGATATGGAAAGGAAAATTCTCCCCATGCCAAGGGCAGAAAATTGGGAAGTAGAAACCCCAAGAAAAAGAGAGAAAATATTTCTTCTTTCATGAAAAAAGTAGCTTTCAGGTTAGATAAAAATTAATCCTGAGTGTTAGAGTTGTCAATTATTAGTCCAACTAAGTTAAAGGCTACAAGCAAAGAAGCTCTCGACAAACTTATGATGTGTCAGTGTGTTTTTTCCAAATAGGCATACATGAAAGCAACAGAGATTATCACCTACAGACACCATGAATACAATCATTATAGTTCATGATGTCAAGAGATGTATAAGCAGAAATACACTGTTAATTCAAGACTCGAGCAAGAAGGTATTAACTGACCTTTGAGAAGAACTTTTGTGCATGACTCCTAATCTGCACAGCAGTCTTTGTTCCTATATGTTCTGTACATCACCAACAAAGAAACAGAAAGAAGAGAAGAGACAGATGTCCAAGTAAGAGTAAATACATAGCATGTCATGGCATTCCAAACTGGAATAGCAAGATCATTCCCCTACATTAATTATATAAGTAAGCCACAAATTAAAAGACAAAAAAAAGTTATCACTCTCATGTTATTAATAACTCAAACAAAAGAATAAGAAATAGGAAGGAAAAGTTGAAGAATCATTGCAAATTATAACCTTCTATGCGCTGCCAAGCTCGTCCATAGAGCTTCAAGGCCTCTAGGAACCTATTATGCTCCTCCTCTGTCCATCGTTCACGTTGCTTGGTAATTGTATAAGGTTTTCTTGTCTATCATTAACGTAACTTCATAATTCAGATACTTCAAAACTTATTTTACCACTTCAACTTCCAAAAACACCAAGTAATTGAAAATTCTAAAAGGA
This sequence comes from Jatropha curcas, assembly GCF_041381405.1. Taxonomy (NCBI): domain Eukaryota; kingdom Viridiplantae; phylum Streptophyta; class Magnoliopsida; order Malpighiales; family Euphorbiaceae; genus Jatropha; species Jatropha curcas. Next base: position 27,708,298 of record NC_143155.1, read on the forward strand.
AAAAAAAAAAAAAAAAAAAAAAAAAAAAAAAAAAACAATTCAAGTTTTTTATGATTTTACCTTAATAACCAAGTCTTCTCCAGAGGAGTATGTGTCCATAACCGGACCCTCTGCAGCTAACGCTGCTTCAAATCCTCTCTAACGAGCAATGGATAAAACAGAAACCTCCTTTCATTTCTTGCAACGTCCAATACTATAAATAAAGCCGTTGTTTTTGAACTCCAAAATATCCGATATGTGAATACTACTGCAAAAGAAAAGAACAAAAAGAAAAGCCACGAGAATCGATAGAGATCCGTATCTGAACAATTAGAATGCCAGTTCATATACTGTGCATAGGCAACTTATTTATATACAGTAATTAAATTGAATATAAATCCTTCAAGAATTTTAAGAATCCACCAGAACAGAGAAGGAGAGACAGACAGACAGACGCTTCTCCGAAAGAACTAAAAGTAAATTCCTTTATTCAGAATCCTCACCAAAACGAACGCGTAGATGCCAAATCCTTTAGAAAGTGCAAAGAGGAAAGAGAAAAACAAGAAGAAAGAAAGAAACTTGAATCAGTAGTCAGTAAATCAGTAACAACAACTTCTATACATCCACCTTCCAAAAAATTCAACAATACGTTACGACCTTTTCAAATCCTAAATCTCTTCAAATAACTAGCTAAAGAAGTAAAGAGTAAACAGAGCAGCAATCACTGCTCAACAAAACCAAAATACAAATATGACTTGGTGGAAATTAGATTTCCTATTCTGAAATTTTCTCGGCAACAAACAAAGAGTTTAAAACAGAAAAAGACCTAGAAAATGCATGAGACAGTACCTTCCAGTAAAGCCATAGTAGATTATAACTTGAAAGCATAGATGGAGTCTACGATCATGCACGTAGTGAACTCACCGGGGACTCAAATGAGAACAAATAGTTCCCGGCAATGGTGGATCGGAATCGTGAAAGCACAAGGCAAAAAAAAAATTTTTGAGAGCAGTTTCTTGAGAGAAATACAGGAAGCAATAGAGAAAATAAGAGAGAAGTGAAAGCCAGTTTCTGGGAGACCTAAAACACCAGAAACTACAGTTGGGTTCTAAGGAGCAATCTCAGCCACTATAATTTCTTGTGGATTTATTTTTGTTTAAAAATTAACAGAATTATTTTTGAGGTTGCTATGAAGTGAAGGGTAAACAGAGAGGAGGAGATGTGAGAATGATGCCATGTGGCGAATATTTAGTGGCTGATTAGGCTAAAGCCCACCTTGCACTTTTTCTAAATTTCCTTTTACCAATTGCCTGTACATTCGTCTTCGAATCTCAGCCACAAACTCCAAGCCCCTGTGAGGTTATCTCCGTAAAAGCGCATCCCGGCATGCCCTTTTGTGGGCCCCTTATTGACGTGGCCCGTCTGGAAGGACCGGTTTCATCCGGCGGTGATGCGTACGGACCATGTAAAAAGCGGACAGCGTTGTGCCGACGTGGATATTGTTACCGCTACGTGGCGGTCTCTTGGAAAAGCGGTGAAACGCACGAGAACGACGTTTACAGTCAAGTGCTTTATCGTGCGGTTCGCACAGTGTGAAAAGGCTGCGGACAACATTGGACGGTGATCTTAATTTTAGCCGCCTGATGAGGGGCGCCGCCGCAGCGTACCACATCCGATGTAATTACTTGATGGAGGGAAGTGGTTGGCCCTTGGGCCAGTAGATGACCCAATGTCAATAACTGAATCGTTGGGTTGGTCCGTTGAGATAGATTCACGTTCTGACCCAGCATAAGAAACGGATATCTTCAGTTTGGGCTCAGGTTTATTATGATGCATCAGACATTCATTGCATATGACTTTTTTACAAGTTCTGATTTGGGCTTTGGGCTTTGTCAAGAATTTATAGATGCAATTATTTGCAGAAAATAATTTTTTATTTTTTATTTTCTGTTTTTTAAAAAAACAATTTTTTTTTAAATAAAAATTAGAAAACACAAAATAAAAAATACTTTCACTTAATAACAATAAAAAATCATATTTTAATTTAACTTGACAAACATTATTCATAACTTTCATAATATAAAATATATTTAGAAATTTTTTATATAAAAGTTTTTGAATTTTTATTATTGATTATTTATAATATTAATATCATTTTCTATCATTTTGTAATTTTTTAAAATAAAGGATGTAATATTTTTGCAATAATAAAATTAATTATTTATTAAAGCATAATATAAATTTTTATTTTATTTAAATATTTTTATTCTTTCAAATGAAAATATTTTATAGAAAAAATATTAAATATTTTTAAAAAAATTCTATGAACAAATAATATAATATTTTATTCAAGAAAAAAAAAAGATTTCACGTATAAAATAAAAAATTAACACGCACACACTCTATATAAGCTCATGTAATATAATAAAATAAAAAGATAACGAGATATCATCCATATATATAGTTTCAATTGTATAAATATTTAATATATGGTAATATTATAATAATATTATTATTTGTTCAAATTTTAAGCAATTTAGTTGGGGTATGTAAATTTTTATTTAAACAATTATTTATCTTTGAAAGTCTTTTTTTTTATCGTTTTGACATTAGTTTTTAGATAAAGCAATAATAATTTTATATTTTACATAATAAATAATTACTTTATATTTAATAATAAAAGATTAACTATAAAATAAAATTAAATACTTTATCTTTTTGCTCTACTATACATGCAACATGTCATCCGATTAACTTTCAATTTATTGGTTTATAACTAAATATTTTAAATTTAACGATGGATAAAATTTTATATTGAAAGAAAAAATTTTACTTTAGTTTTATCTAGAAGATGGAATTAACTTTTGAAAAAAAAAATTAAAATGAAGATTCACAAGAGATTAAAATGGTACTAAAAAATTATAATAAGACAGAAAAATTAAAAAAGAGTTCAAATCATAAATAAATCTTGACTTTCAATTATTTAACTAAACAATTGATTTAGCAAGTGAAACCATAAATTGAGTATATTCAAATCAATTCATTTATCTTGTTAATGGATAAATACTTTTAAATCTCTAATTATACTCTAATTAAGATTTTCATCGCTTCAAATTTTGAAAATAATTATGCTATCTTGAACTTTTATTTTTATTTTATTGTGGGATTCTTTCATCTAAAAAAAATAATATGTAATAAATGTCAATTATAAATTGTAAATTAAAAAGCACAATATATAGGAATAAAGTAATCCAGGAAGGAAGGTAGTAGGTAGAGCAATAGTCCAGGAAGGAAGGTAGTAGGTAGAGCAATAGTCCAGCATGTCGGAGAGCTGTACCTTTAGTAGTTAACCTGAACAGTCAAATATTGCCAAATATGCAGCTGGTTGATGATTGTAATCCTCTGACGCAAGCACGCTGACGCTCTATAAGCCATGTACAGTACAGATGTACTCGAAGTTCGTCAAGGTTGATTCAGCACATTCTGGCGTTTTGTGTTGCCGGTCAATGTTTGCTCTTTCTTAAGGTGGAACAAATCTAATCAAAAAGTCTACATATTGTTAAAGTCAAAAATAATCTAAATGAGATTGGTTCCAATTCTAAAACAATCATCTAGACTACAGTTGCACATCATCTGTTATAATTCGATTTAAGTGCGGCGCAATTCAATTAAACCTAATTCGACAAATTTAAAAATATAATAGATTAATCTTTGCATTGTTTCATAATTATCGAGTTTACTTAATTTTAACATTATTTAGCATAAAATTTGTAAGATATGTATTGCATATGATATATTTCTTGTGTACTTATAAGTAACTAGTAAACTTTTTCAAAAGAATAGTCCAAATCAATAATATTATTCAGTCAAATTGGATGAGCTAAATTGTTTAAAACACAGATACATGATGTGCGCAATTAGATGTTCAAATTTTCACCCATTCCACGTTAATTTCGGCAATAAGTGAGATTTTCAAAATCAAGGTGCTCAACAGCCGGAAATTTCTTAATAAGATTCTGAAATGAGAAAAATGATATTGTAACGCTGGTCAAACAAAGACTAAAAGGACAAGAAGCTAGCAGTTTTATTAACAAATGCATTACTTAATCTTATAACACAAGAGTTTCTTAATAGTCCCAATTCATTATATAATATATGTAGGATGGAATGAATACTATTTTATTCATTGTTTTAAATGTAAAAATATTAATACTCTCATTTATCTCGTGTGTTTTTACGAAATTGATACATAAATTTATGTAAATATAGATAAGCATGTCAATATCGTAATTGCCCAAATAAATCATGCATTAATTACCATATCTAAAAAAATCCAAAGAAAAAAAGAAAGATCACAATATATAATTAAACCGTTATGAAAATAGACCTAACCTGCAGACTGCAGTACATAAGTTTGCCTCGCCCCACTCAAAAATTGGTGACAGGTTGTTTTGCATATGGCTAATTCAAAGCTACTGTTATGTGACCTTGTGTCTAGCGTAAACCATGTTCCTCCAAATTACATTAGAGATTTACATGATCGACCGAATTTGAGAGAAGTAGTTGAGACCTTAGATGGTTCCAATATTCCTCTGATTGATCTCCAAGGCCTAAATGGTCCTAACCGCTCTAGCCTTGTCCGGGAGATAGGCCAAGCTTGCCAAGACTATGGTTTCTTTCAGGTACACCTACTGGCTGGCTAGCTTCTTTTAGTTAATAATTAATCTCTTCATTATGAAATAAATTAATCAGTTTCTTAACAATGATAATTAGGTTAAAAATCATGGGATTTCGAAAGAGGTAATAGATGAAATGTTACGTGTGGCGACTGAATTCTTTCATTTGCCGGAGAGTGAGAGACTGAAAAATTACTCCGACGATCCAGTGAAGACTACGAGACTCTCCACTAGCTTCAATGTCAGAACTGAGAAAGTATCCAGCTGGAGAGATTTCTTAAGACTCCATTGCTTCCCTTTAGAGGACTACTTGCAGGAATGGCCTACCAATCCTCCATCTTTCAGGTTCATTGTTCAACTTACATATGTACATGTCCTGTTATATACTGCATAAAATAATAAACTATCGCCTTAATTTTGGAGCACATGCAGAGAATCTGTTGCCGAGTACTGCAGGAATGCAAGAGAATTAGCACTGAAACTACTTGATGCAATTTCAGAAAGCTTAGGTCTTGAAAGGGATTACATAAATAAAGCACTGGGCAAACATGCACAACACATGGCCATAAATTACTATCCTCCATGTCCACAACCAGATCTGACTTACGGATTACCTGCCCATGCAGATCCTAATGCAATTACTATTCTCCTTCAGGATCAGGTGCCAGGCCTTCAGGTGCTTCAGAACGGCCATTGGGTTGCTGTTAAACCTATTCCAGATACTTTCATTGTGAACATTGGAGATCAAATGCAGGTTATAAACAAAATAATCAATTCCTTCACTAAAAAAAAAAAAAAAAAGAAGTAATAAACGTGTCTGGATAAGTTTGATTATTTTTTCCGTTACAGGTAATTAGCAACAACCGATACAAGAGCGTGCTCCACCGGGCTATAGTGAACTGTGACAATGAGCGGATCTCTGTCCCAACGTTTTACTGCCCATCACCTGATGCTGTTATGGGACCAGCCCCACTGCTGGTGGACGATGATCATCCACCGTTGCATGGGAACTTTACGTATAATGAATACTATCACAAGTTTTGGAACTGTGGTCTCACACAAAAGACCTGTTTGGATATGTTCAAGATCTAATTAAGGCTCCAGACAGTTTATGGAATAGCCGGTAATCAGAAGAAACTATTCATAACTTTGATTATGAATTAAATTTAGAATAAGTATTTCATGTTATAATAAATTTGTAATAACTTCAATTTTTAATTGAAAATTATATTGAATATACAATAGTTTTATTACATATAATAAGTTAATTTACAGCGAAAAATAAGTATTTTATTTCTAATTACTATTTCGCAAACCACATAATTAATTATCCATTATCTTATCTAAAGCTTCTCATTTTCTCACTTTTGTTCTTGATTCTTTTTTATGTGCAAAATTGCAATGGGTCAATGGACTGGCACCCGGAAGGCCGGAACATTCAACGTCTGTCTGAGCCTAATTGATTTCCATGTAAAATGTGTAAAATTGGACCCTTAACAATCGGAAGCCGGGTAAATTGGGGCCCAAATTATATGTTCAGTGGTAGGCCTGCGAATTACTACATCTCTACAGCCCAAGCCTTTTCGAATTGTCATACACCAGTAGTTATTCATTTACCATTTTTGGAATAAACAAACTCCACAAAATTTTATGAAATTTATGTATGAATCTAAATTTGGTGTTTGATATGAAAAGAAATAAAAAATTAAATTTCATCAATTAGAAAAAATTATTGAATTATAAATATTTGATTATGTATTTTAAGACTCTTAAATTCTAATTTTTACTACTATATTATTATTCATCAAATTTCTTCTTTTTTCAACCGAGAAACCATAAATTTAATATTTAATATTAATGATAATTATAAAACTTATTTCATCACATAAAAAAAAAATCTCGTCATATGCAAAAGAGTTTTCAATTTAATTGTTAACATTTAATTTCATCCTATTTATTGTAAAATTTAAAATAAAATTTAAATTTAAAATTTAAAAAGTGCCTCAATGGTGTGTCCGCCGTTAAGTGCGCCTCTAATTAGGGGAGAGCAAAATAACCGATCGAACCGAAAATTGAAAATCGAATCGATCATTTTCGGTTCCGTCTGATGTCCAAAAGAGGTTTGATTTGACCGAATTTATTAATCGGTTCAATTCGGTTACGCAAATATTCTGCGGTTGGTTCGATTCATATATAAATTTCGATCATATTCGGTTTATTGTAAAGAAACTTCGGTTTATATTCTGTGGCTTCGGTTCGGTTCGAACCGAACCGATCGTTTTGCTCAGCCCTACGTCTAACTGAATCTATATAATCACTTGTCGTGCTAATAAAGCCTGTACGACTCGGATCTCACGCTCATAATTATTGTCATTTTGGGCTCCTCAATCGCAATTGCCGACTCATAGAAAAGCCCTACATTTCCGCCTTGAAGATACTAACGGCAGAGTGCATTTCCCGTACAGAGAACTACCGACAGAAATGGCGAAAAACAAAAACAAGAACAAGCAAAAAGACCAGATAGTAATGGTCTCTTCAACTCAAGACGATGATAAGATACAAGAAGAGGAAGAACGAGAGAACTTCACCTACGCCATGCAGTTGGTGAATGCCTCCGTCCTTCCCATGACTTTGAAAACCGCCATTGATCTCGGCATTCTAAATATTTTGGCCAGCGCAGGCCCAAATGTCAATCTCAGCGCTGAGGAGATTGCGGTTCTGATTCCCACTAGGAATCCAGAGGCGCCGGGCATGTTGGAGCGGATACTGAGGCTGCTGGTGAGCTACTCCGTGCTTGGTTGTTCTGTAGGTTTTGAGGTTCAAGGAACGGAGAGGAAGTATTGCTTGGGTCCAGTGGCCAAGTACTTTGTACGTGATGAGGATGGAGTCTCTTTGGCGCCTTTGATGGCATTGACTCATGACAAAGTCTTCTTGGAAAGCTGGTCTGTCTTTCTTTCTTTAGATTGACAATTTATTCTCCAACCCTTGTTTTATTTATTTATCCGCCTTCTTTTATTCTATACATTTTTTTGTCCTTGTCTATCCATCATTCTCAATTCTCAAATGAACCCATTTGTTTTCTACCCCTCAACTGATTTAATTGTTTCTGTTTTCATTATTGGTTCAGTTGCTAAATCTATGTATATTTATTACATATTACTTCTTTTATTGGGGAATGCATGACCCAGAATGCTTATTCCTAAATTGATCCACTTAGAAATGTGACTAGGTAAAGGAAGTTTTGAATTGCTTACATTAGAGGTTTATAGGGGAATAGAGCTGTTAAGGAAGAGTAAGGTTGGTTAAAAAAAATTTTGTCAGGTCATCCTTTTTCTGGTTTCTTAATTAGTTAATAGTCACTGACGGGGCTAAGTGTTTTCAATCACTTGATGAGTGAAATGGGTCGTTATTTCGTGTGTATAAATTTTTTGCTGGGGTGGTGGGGGTGTTACAGGAACTCTTAGTTGAATCACAATCATTGCTAAAACTATTTGTTTGGCATACTCTAACTAGGAATTAGATTTCATTTATTAATCCTGCAATGCCAATCAAATAGTCCATCTACGGTGTACTTGGAAAAGAGAAAATCAATATATGTTAGTCTTCCACCAGCCTTAAATGCATGGTCTCACGTGCATTGCATAATTGTCTAGCACTCTAGCTTATTTTGCATATCTAATGAGTAGGAATTGGCAGCTTAAGTTGCTCTTTTATTCAATTTATCCAGGTCTGGACTCAAAGATGCAATTCTTGAAGGAGGAACTCCATTTAACAGGGTACATGGAATGCAATTGTTTGAGTACCCCACTAAAGATCCTAGATTCGGTCAAGTTTACAACACAGCGATGTTCAATCGATCTACACTAGTTGTTAAGAAGATGCTCAAGTCCTATGTTGATTTCAAAAACCTCAAGCAGGTTGTTGATGTGGGTGGCGGAATTGGAGTGGCCCTTAGTTTAATCACTTCCAAATATCCTTCCGTCAAGGGTATCAATTTTGACTTGCCTCATGTTATTCAGCATGCCCCTCCTTTTCCCGGTATGATGTCATTTACCTATTTGGTTTAACAACATTGTTAACCGATCATTTCATTGATCCAAGTATAGCTTTATGCATTTCTTGAATTCTTTAATGGGCAATTCCTTTGATAGGTCGATTAATCCAAGGAGCCCATTATACCTTATTTTATTGATCAATTTGCTTTTGGTTCCATGAATTTGTTCTTGGTTTGGATTCACCATTTTCATTTTTATTTTCTGGTGATGCCTTTTCCAATTATAAACAGAGAAAAGCATGCCACAGGAACCCTATTCTAGTGGGATATTATATATGTTATCAAGCTGTTACTTCTTCTATATTTACATCAGCTAAGCGTTGTCTTTGTCATTGTTACATTACTTATCAGGCATCTCAAATAGAACTTAAACTTGTTTATATACCCTGTTTTCCACAATGTTCCCATAGAGTCGTTTGAGTTTCAGGTTCTTTGGTTCTCTAGCTTGTGTCCTCTCCAAAGACAATACATGACTTTATGCCACTAAGTTGCTACTTGAAATGGCAAATTATATTCAGTTCAAGGTTACTTTGTACAATTTTGCTATTGGCTACCCAGCGAAACCACTGATATCAGTTAACCCAGTTCTTCTGTTTTCTCTTCTTGATATTTGCTAAGATTGGACAGGAGAAGCCAAGATGGACTTGTTTCGATTTGTTGATAAAAGTAGATTTGATTAAGATAGTTAATTTATGGTGCAGGCGTGAAACATGTTGAGGGAGATATGTTTGAAAGTGTACCAAAAGGAGATGCCATTATTCTCATGGTGAGTTATAGATTTTGATGCCTTTTTCTCATTGGCTTGAACCAATGAGTAAGTTCTTTTTTCCCTTTCTTTATAAAGCCAAGAAAATTGAATGGTATAACATGAAAAATAATAGCAGTGGATCATGTTGCTTTGATTCATGCATATCGTAGCACACTTCAAATTCTAAAGTTTTGTTGCTTTCTCATTTTTGACATTTTATCAATCAATCATTTATCCCCAAAATCAAAATCCAGTTACCAATGATGAGATTGTGGATTGTTGCAGTGGATTTTGCATGACTGGGATGATAAGCATTGCTTGAAGTTGCTGAAGAACTGCTATGATGCTCTTCCAGACAATGGGAAGGTAATTGTTGTGGAGCAAATACTACCGATGATGCCAGAGGTATTTGCTGTTGCCAAAGACAAATCCCAGGTAGATGTGCTATCTCTGACTCAAAGCCCAGGAGGGAGGGAGCGGATGCAACATGAAATCATTTTTTTGGCAACGGAAGCTGGATTTAAGGGGGTCGGATTCACATCTTATGTCTATCACTATTGGGTTTTGGAGTTCCTGAAGACTTCATCCGTGCTGTCTTGAAGTTGAGCTTTGTCAGGTTATTGGGTGTTTGATTAGGTTGATGTAAGTATGTTAGGAAAACTAAATGCTTTCTTCCTGGTTGCTTGATCTTTTGATACATTGAATCCCTCAAGCTGAAAAGAAGGCCCGGTATCTCTCAACAGGATTACTATTACCTATTGGATATCTTCTTCTGTGAACTCCAAGGAAAGAGCTTGCAATCCTTGTTTTTAGGGTGTTCCACAAACCCCACCCCCACCCCCACCCCCCCCCCCCCCAACAAAAAAAATGTTCTAAATGTTGGAGATTGCTTACATATTTACAGAGTAATGCTTTCGCTATGTCCTTTTAGGATGTCTAGATGACACAGCCTTTTTGTTAAGCCCCAATTCGTCATTTTTTTTTTTTTTTTTATGACCTGAAAGTTTTGAATTTACTGCACATCCATAACCATAGCAACCAAGGATTGAATGATAATATAAAGCTTTGAAATAGCTTGAAGAGATCATTCCAGTAGAGCAAATACTACCAATGATAATATAAGCCCTTCAATATGATATTCCACAAGTTACCTGATTACACAGTATGGTATATTGCCCGACATTTTGCATAGAGCTCGCTTTTGAATTCTCAAAATATAACATACCATAACCAATATATAAAGCACCCAAGTTCTGAAGAAATTAGCAATGTGGTTTTCTAGATTTTGATATATAATTAAAGAAGGTGATTATGAGCACAAACAGAACTAAAAGGTGGACACTAGAGAAAGAAAATATTTAATTACATCGTGTCTTCGAGACAAACGTTCATCACATGGATTTACTCAGGTTAGAAACTTAATTATGCACAGTGCTGCATATTCTTATTCCCTCCAGAACTTAAAAACACTTCACCTTACTGCAGCAGAGCATTCGGAATAGTATCCTTCTAGCTGCTTCCAATTATATCCTTGTATGTAGCTTTTATTTTCTCTATCAAAGCTTCCCTGTACATTGACCATGCCTGTCAGTCAAACTGTGTTCTTGATGGACAAAGACAGAATTTTTTAAATTTTGTTTTGGCCAATTATTTGCATAAGGAAATTTATACCTGTCAGGCTTGAAAATGAGGTTCTTGTATGCAAACCACTGCAGGGAAAATAAATCAGATACCGCAGGCGCAAAGCAAAATAAACAAAACTGACAAATTAAAACAAACAGTTATATTTTACTTACTCCACTGTAACCAATTCCAACAACCTCAAGAAGCCCAGGAATCAAAGGAAGCCTGTCAATTGCCTGTTACACAAAAAACCAGGACTTTAATGTGTTTGTCTTGTAAAAGAATGATCAATTACAAGAAAATACTAATATCAAATGAGAAAAAAATTTCGCTTTTACCGAGATCATTCCAGTAGAGCCCCAGAGGGCAACTGCACCAGCTACTGCAAGTGAGCTCACTGCATACTTGTCTTCAACCTTATCCCACTGTCAATCCAACGACAAATTCAGTGCCAAAACGACATATAATTCCATTACGAACGTGACTAAAAAAGAATAAAAATCTCACAGCTTCTTGAACTGTCTTGACGATCTCTGGTAACTCAGCTGTAGCAACTTCTGCCGGAGCCTCCCCTGAGGCTGTAGCCATAGCCATAACATTACGAGCTATCTTTCGACCTGAAAAAAGAAAAAAAGCATCATTATCACACACCTTTTCTGAGTCTATAAAAATGAGAACTAATAATTGGAAATTTATCTGCATGTGACATACAATAAGCAGCGCTCTTCCATGGACGGCTCTGAGACTGGACAGGAGGAGGAGGAAGAGTAGGGAGATTCACACATTGCGGTGATGCAGCAGGTGATTGGCGAGGAGCCTTAGCATCGACAAGGGTTGATGAAGAGGAGATTGATAGGGTTGTTGTGGAAGTTGAGGCCATGATTGTTGAGAATCCCTAAAGGTTTTATTGACCTGTGAGAGATTCTAAAGGAAATGCAGAAATGTTAGGATGCAGTGAGTTATTAATATTATTTATTTGTTTATTTTGTTTTTTTGTACAAAAAAAAAAAAAAAATTTCTGGGTTTAGATTTGGGTGTTTGATAATTTCGATTGAGAATGTGGAGATGGAAGTTGTTCCAAGTTTGGAGCTAGGAACCACTCATTCATTTTTGATCTAGATAGTGCTGACGTGGCTCTTGGATAGGCAATTAATGGTGTTTGATTGGATAGAATGGCTCCAGCTGGTCGCCAACAGAGCTATTGTCTTATCTCTTTCTCTCTTACAAATATCTCCTCTTGCCAAAAACGTATATTTAGCCAAAAAAAAAAAACAGCTGATCATGAAAAATTGGAAAAGAAAAATGAGTTCTTTTGTATTGGGCCTCCATGTTAATTGGGTTTTTTCGCATAACCGGATCCTTAGCGGGCTGTACGTAATAGCCGATGTTCTGAGCATACTAAAAAGGCCAATTGAAGTACATAAGCAAATCTTGCTAGAATAGTTAGGCCATATTAGGCAACATTTTTAAAGTAATAATTTAATATTTTAACTGGGATTAAAATATTATTTATGTCTCGGTGGTAGTGTGGTCGCGAACCTAGCTTAGTCTTAATCTTATTATTAATATCATTATTAAAGTGGTTAATAAGAAGAGATCACGCCGAAAGCAATCATGCGCATTTCCAAAACCTTCAAGAGAATCAACGTCTTTTTTGCAACCGTGCAATTATACACCTGAGTACAACCTACTCAAAGTAAGTGCCCCACACGCGCACTCAGTGAATGCGTGATTGACTGGACAAAACCCAATCAGAATTCCTTTTTCGACCTTTGACTTTTTCACTGACTTCAGTTGTTTAAGCAAATCATCATGCGCTTTTCAAATCTCAGGTGTGATTCGCTGCTTATTACTCGAAAATATCATAAATAAGATAAAAATATGTTGTTGATTGATTGGCTTGTACGGTTGATGATGATGAAAAAGAAGAAGATGATGATGATCTAAATTCTTGGAGTTTCAATTGGACCCACCAATGAGGTTTAGATACCCTTCGTTCAGGAATCTATACTGCTGGTGACCTAAACAAAGACTCACCAGAAAGTCCATGCTCATCCCTGCAGGAGCAAACCGACGAGATTAGAAATTATGGAGAAAAATTTTCTATTTAAGTGGTTGAAAAAAAATTAAATTTCAATATTTGAGTTGTATTTTTCTAAGAAAATTGAACTTTTGAGCATTTAAATTTCATTCCTGTCTTAAACGGAGAAAAATTTAATTCCGTTAAGAAATGTTTTTAACCCTTTTTATTTCTTTTATTAATTTAAATGACATTAACTTTATCATTTCTAGTGATGGGGTAAAAAATAAAAAATAGAAAAGCCAAAATTTTTTCCAAAATATTAAGGGAGCAAAATTGAAAATAAATTTCCTATTTTATAGGAAAAATTGAAAATTTTTAACATTTTTTAGGCATGATGATAATTGATTAAATGATTTTTTAATTAATTTTTTATAATTAAAATAGACAGTTGATAAACATAGCAGATAAAAATATAAAAGAAAATCAAAATTGATTACATAGAATTTAAATTTTCTTTCTCGACAATAAAAAAGAATTAGGAATTGGGACTGGGATGTTATTGGAAACTTGGAATCGATTGCAGAGCAGAAAGACACTTGCACATGGTACATGGAACAAACCGTACATCAAAAGTTCCATTCTTTTTCTTTGGAAATTGAAGATTGAATTCCAGAAGGTAAGTTCTTGACTTTGAAATGATTTACGTGTTGGGTAAATTATTCCAAAATTTTTCACTTTTTAAAAACTAAACAACATCAATTTCCCCTTCACATAAAAAGTTAAAAAAAAAAAAAATTAAATTTGTAAACTTTCCCATTCTCATTTTCTGCCAAGCTTGCCATCAACATGAATACTAAAATATTTTCATTTTTCCAGATTAGAACGTAATGAAATTACCAAGTCAATTTGCAAGTAGAAGCAGGTGGAGATCAGATGCAGTTGCTGAAAAATGCCAAAGAGAAAGAAACAAGAATATCATAGTCTTCACTTGGTCTAAAGGCTTTATATTTTTCTGAGCAGACGGCATTTTCATTGGTGATCCTCCGCTTTCCGATTTTCAACCTTCTTATGTATTTTCGTTACATAATTAATAAATTTTACCTGAATAATTAATTAATATAAAATCATTCGTGTAATGTTGGTATAATAGCGCATATTTTTAATGCTGAAGATAACATGGAAACGTGAGAGACAATTGACAACACGTTTAATTTAACACCTAAATTTACACTTGTACCCTTCAAGAAGAAGTTATTAATATTTTTTAATATTTTAATGATTTTTGGCCTTTCACTGTGTATAAGAGATAGATTACAATTTAGAATCCTACAGTGCTACAATTTCAAATATAAATTACTTTAAAATCCATTTAAAGTAGTGCTGCAATTAAAGTAAACCTGCACAATTATAATTTTAAATAAAAATTACATTAAAATCCATTAAGTCAATAATAAAATACAAATATTATACTGTAATAAAAAAATACACTGTATTTTTTATGGTTTGAAAAACACAACTAGTCCATCCCTCTATTGTTAAAATAAAAAAAATGTTTTCGTAAAATATTTATCAAAAAATATATAAAATTTAAATAAAAGGATTTTATATTCTGAAAAAATAAATTATAAAAATATTTTAATCTATTTTCTAAAAAATAGTACCGACTATTTGTATTTTGTAATCTACGATTACAGTGCAGTAATCTCTCCGTATTTGCGCATTGATAATACAAATTCCAAATGTGAATGTTAGTGTGAGAATAAGGGTATAAAGTAGCATGAATTATTTAGTATAGAATGATGTTGGGCTCGGCTTTCCATAGAAAACAGTCCCATATTCCGAGGGCTCAACCCAAATGTCCTTTTGGATCCATCATTTTCAAGGTTCGGGTTGCCCGAGGTTTCTAGCAACCCTAGATCTTTCCTTTCCTGTCCTTTTTGCCCCTTTTACAGTATGAGATTACTCGGGATTGGATTTTTTACTATACAAGTGTAAGCAATTTTGTTTTCATCATTTCCTCCTTAGCCTCATCTAATACTAGTAATTTTACTAATTAATGTGGACTTATCCATCGAATGATTTTGATAGAAAAAATGAAAACGTTCAATGCGGTAGTAGAAACAAAATGCTAATCATGCGGCTGACTGCCACGGCTAAATTTTTTTTTTTTTTTTAAAAAAAAAATACTAAAACGAATCTTCAAATACATGATTGTGTTGGGACTGATGTATTTGTCCACTGCAAACAAAATGATATTGAAAAAAAAAAAAAAAAAAAAAAAGGAAAAAGAGTGGAGAGAGTGGGAAGAGCAAGAACGACTAGGACTGAGGCTAGAGAAAAAGGAAGGTGATATGTCCCTGACCAGACGTTGGTGATGCTTTTGCACATGGGGATGTGTGTTTATTATAGTTGCTGCACACTTCTCTTCTCTTCTCTCTCTCTTTCTGTCTTTATGGGTTTCTCTGTCTGACCCATATGACAATTTTCAGAGACTTGGAACATGGGTTACCCTTTCCCCCCCACCCTTTGACTTTGGCCACTCCCATTCCTTTGCTCTTCACTCCCCATCCTTGCCTGCTTTCTTTCTACTATATTTCAACTATTAAGTATACCTAAATTATAAATTAGGATTCAGCAGCAAGAAACAAATACTTTTTAAAAAAATAATAAAAAAAAGATACGTAAAGTCGGTCCATGGCATGGAGTTTTGAATATTTCAACTTTGTACCAGGGAAGAAGCCAGCTGAAGCTGAAAAGGAGAGTACAAGAAAAAAAGAGCTGGCGCTATGGATATTGTATTGTATTATATACTAATGAAACATCCATATCCATAGATACAAGGACATATCCGAAAGTCAATACAAAAGAGAAGCATCATTTGCAATTTGTCATCATGAACCCCAAATTCACACCTTTTATATATAGACCAAGCAAGCTGGACCCCACCCCAGGCTACAGGATTCATACCCCCTGTTCTAATCTTCTAGCGACTAACAATGGTTAATTAATAAATTAATTAAATAAGATACTAGCTTCTTTCTTTTATTAGTTTTGATTTGAAGTTGAGCAGTAAACATCATTTGCCTGCCTTTGAAAATTAATGGAGCTTCCCTTTCTTTTCATCAACCCAGCTCCAGTTTCCTATCTCCTACCCTATACAAGAGGGCAAGAAAAGGATTATAGAGTCAGCTACTGCTACTATTTCTGTTCGCCAAGTATCTTTGACCAATCACCTGCCGTTGATAATGCTGAATATTTCATGCACTGTTGCTGCTACCTCATCCGCTGATTCTAGCTTACAATCATCCTCTATCTGCCGTTAGACCCACCAACGATTAGCCAAATAAATAAATAAATAAAACAAAAGATAAAGGTTAAGAAATTGAAGAAAATGGTCTTTTTTTTTTTCTTTTTTTTTTTTTTTTAAAAAAGAAGTATCTTGACGCAAGTCAAACTGGTTGACCAGAAAGAAACTAGGCACCTTAAGGTTGAACGAGTAAAGAACTCTGGTTTCAGAAGACGTGATGTTAAGGTGCAAAACAGTAAGCTTGAGATCCTCCAACGCAACAATGGCTCTCAATAACAAGCCAGGACTCCTTTCGCACTGAATCTTTAAATTTACATGGTTTTGTATAGCAGTCACCTCTATCTCCGCCGCCTCTGATGTTCTTTTCACCTTCAATTCCTCTTCGAAATTGCTACTTTCTCTTTGGATTTTACCTTCTATCTGAGACGTAAACAACCCGCTCGATGAAATGCCCATATTAGCCGCGGTTTCTTCTGTTTTTCTCATTCTCTTTTGCGCCTCTAACGAATTCAGAAGCTGCTCTAGCTCCTTCACGAAATCTATTGCACCACCTATAATCGACGCTTGGTCGCCCTTTTGAACCCAATAAAAAAAAAATGTGAACTTTTGACACCGAAATATTTATTAAGAAAAAATATTGAATTTTTGTGGTGTCTAGTGATTACCCTTTGAACGTAGGAGGGAGGCATGAGAGAGCGGAGAGAGTTGAGATGGTCGTTCATTTGGCGACGCCGGTTGCGTTCGACGGTAATGTGGGTCATACGCTGGCTCTCTACTTCTTCTTTGTTCTTTGTTGGCCTGGTTCGCTTTCTTTTCTTTCGTTCCCTAGGGACTAAAGGAGAAGACTTGGAAAATTGGGTTTCGTTAAGCATGGTGGTCTGTGGGTTAGTCCATGAAAAGGAAGAGACTGAGACTGAGCTCCGCTGTTTGCAGAATCGTTGCATGGAGTTGGCTTGTCTATGGTTAGAGTTTGGGCTTACGCTTTCTAGACAGGGGTTGGAATGTGGGTTTTGAAAATCTTTGGTTTCAAATTTGACTGGCGAGTGCAAATTATCAGCTATGTCGTGAGTGATGCAACTTTCCAGCTCTAACGCTTGAACGTGGCTGTCAGTTTCAGTGATGTAACTGTTGATATCCCATGGCTGCTTTTTGATGTGTTGGAGTTTTAGTAATGTCTGAAAGTTCGGTTCTTTGAAAGGAAAATATGGTGGAGTTTCTACACTTTGAAGCATTTGAAGAAACGGCATTTTGTCTTCCAAACTTGGCATTGAAAAGTTTGCTTCTTCTTCTTCAAATCTCAAAATTTCAGTCCCCAAATTTTCACCTAAGAACTGCAAGAAAAACAAAAATTAAGAAAAACAAAAAAGAAAGGAAAGAAATTCTTGGCTCGATGGATAGAATGGTGAATTGAGTATTAAACGGGAAAGGAAGAACAAAAGAAGAATAAGAGTAGAATGTTTAAAAAAAGAATCAGAAGAGCAGATATTAGCATTTCAAGAAAAGCAACACGAGCATTGAATGCAAGCATGTAGAGAAGGAAATGCAGTAAGTCCATTTAATGAGGAATTAAAGGAAAGAGGAAGGGAAAATTTAAGAAAAGTACTAAAATGAGGAAAGTAACATACACAAGGATCAATGGGGCCTTGGAGCCTCTCCATCACAGCTGAGCTAGCAGTAATTGCAAGTATAGCCTTAAAAACATTCCATTGTGATGCTAACAGAACAACAATAATAAATGTAACCTACAAGAAGCAGAAGGAAGAGACCCCATATACAATACAAAGCATAAATAGATTATTCCTTTGTTTTCTGATTCTGCTGGTGATACTCTTAAATAGAATAAACATTTAATGCTTTCAAGAGCTCCACAGTAGAAGAGATAGATATGGAGCCCGCCCAGAAAGACTAGTGAAAAAAAATTGAAATAGGGGAGAAATATGGTAACTGGAAAGAGAGAGAGAGAGAGAGAGAGAGAGAGAGATGTATAACAGATGAATATAGGACTGGAAAGAGTTGGTAGAGACTTAACAGTAGAGGGAGAGAGAGAGAGACAGAGAGAGAGAGAGAGAGAGAAACGGAGAGTTGTCTGGTTTACAAGGTCCCAAGCATTATTGGCGGTGGCAGTTTTGTCCGGCAGCGGGGACAGACAGTTGTGGGGACTCTTCTCTTCTCTTCTCTCTCTCTCAAGTGCACACCAAAGGTTAATAAAAAGCTTTGGAAAGTCCTTCTATGGATTGTGTCACCGAGTCTGATGATGGGTCTCTTCACATCTCTCCACAATTGCCTTGCTTTTTCTGTAGTATTATTATTATTATTATTATTATTAAAAGAATTAGTAATATTATTTGTGTTTGAATTATTAATTTTCTTTTTTTGCTATTCTAGGGGTATATATTCGAATTTTACTGTCATTGTAGTTTTACTCTAGAGTAAGAGTTGATATGGAATGCACATGGAGTCCAGCAGTACGACTATGACTGCCTTAGCGGTTGTCTTTAGGGGTGAGCAAAATTACTGACCGGACCGAACCGAAAACTGAATCAACTCATTTTGGTTCAGTCAAAAATCCAAGAGAGATTTAGCTGATCGATTCATTTGATTTGAATCGAATTTATCGTTCAGTTCAATTTCATTACACAAAAATTCGACGGTTGGACTTAAAACCAAACCTATATAAACCAATAAAAATATATCATACCGAACCGACTGATTTGATTCGATTAATTTGGTTCATTTACAAACTTTCGGTCCAATTCAATTTGTAGTAAAGAAATTTTTTATTTATATTTTGTGATTTCAGTTCGATTCGAATGAAGCGACTGTTTTGCTCAGCATAGCGCTGCTGTGGTCATTTTTTTAAGGGTAATCTTGGAGTCTTGCAAGTTGATGCAATTTTTGTTTCAATTTTCAAACACTTCACATTTAATCATTTTGGTGGTCTTTTTCTTTCATATATTTGTTCATCATATGCTTAATACTAAAATGTCAATCAAGTGGCTTCTTGTTATTTTCATAATAAAGATATTTCTTTGTATCCAATGGTACATACCCCGAATAAGAATACAAATCATAATTTAGAACTTGACTTTGACATGAACAACGTCAATATCAATTCAATTTACATTTAGCTACAGAATTAAGGATGGTCACCAGTGATTTCTACCCCTAATTTTAAAATTATCTTATAAAATATAAAAAACTTTTCATTTTATTTATAAAATAATGAGTTTTTTTTTCGAAATTTTGTAAAAAAATTTTGCCACCTAATTATTTTTTTCTGGTTCCATCGTTGTTGTATTATCTCAAACATTTCTCAAAATTTAGATAAACAATTCTGCGACACGGATAATATTATGCCTAATACCTAGCCAAATGCCTGTAAAAGTCAAGGTTAAAAAAATATTACTTTGCCACAATGTTTGACCTAATATATTATTTAGTATATATTACTTTAAAATATATTACTTATTTTCAAGATTTAAAAATTCTAACTATTTCACCATTCCTCCGAATTAGAGTGACTAGTTAAAGTTTCCTCCCTGCCCTACATTCTCATAAACATATTGTTGCGAGAACTTCCAAAATCACTCGAGAAAAAAAAAAAAAAGAGATTATTATGACTACTTGAAAAGATTTAGACATTTCATGAATTTTAAGAGATTGAAGTTTTAGATAATTAGGAATTTTTCTATTTTGAGTTTCCTCTTATAATTACTGACTAAAATCTTGCTTATCCTAATGAAAGGATCAAATTGTTCTCTTTCCCACACTTTTAAGGCCTAAATGATATATTTTTGAGACATGCAAGAATCAATCCAACATACTAAATTAATCAAACTTCAAAGGGCAAATAATAATTTGATATGATGGATAAGACTAAACAAATGATCCAAAAATATATCTGTGACTTTATCAATATAATTATATTGAGCGTTATAATCATTTCAAAAAATATAACATTCAATAAAAAATTCACCATTTCAAAAATTGCAACTTTCAGTCAAAAATTCACATTTGATGACTCACAGTATCAGCTCGGTCACTAATGCCTCGTCCCTTGCTCCGGCAACAGACACTCCAATTTTCTATAAATTCTTGTCCAAATATCTTTGAAAGACAAATTTGAATCATATATTTTTTTGAATTGCCTACTTGTCGTTCACTTCTATCAATGATAATGGCTTAAATCATACTATCTGTATATACAAGTTGTGTACAAGCAATTGACATCCACGTAAAAGGGCAAACATAAGAAAAGATTCATAAGACTGTTCGTCTTTTATCCGGAGAAGATGAGAATGGCGTCGGGTGTAGCTTTCATTCGCTATAATTGAAAATTTTTGTAGGGTCATATCCCAATAGATAATGGCAAAATTTTCATTAAATGTGTCGGAAAACAAATTTTGTCCCCAAATCAAACCATTTATGGATGCGACGATGCCTCTGATTCTCTACCATTTCCGCTCACTTTCCCTTATGGCCCTTATCAAAGCCTCCCTCAACTGATCAAACCCTTTATGAGAAACACAAGACATGTTTGTGTTCCTCTACTTCAACTTATCTCAGATGTTCTAAATGATTTCCTAATAAAGATTTAATTTTTAAAATTTTTGAGCCAAAAAATACGTGCAACTTTATGAATAAGTAATAATGCAAACTTAACTAATAAGTGGGCTACCATAGTACAGGGTGTTCATGGCTTTATTCAAATACAAAAATATTGAAGTGCAACCCAGAAAAGATTTTCATGTTCGCTTCAACTGTTGAAATGTGCTATTTTGAGAGAACAACCATCTTTATCTTATCTCAATCTGAGTTGTAATGTCAGTTACTTGGAAATGAAGAAACACAAACACCCCATTTACAGCTTCACGAGGTCCTTCTCAACTGACAAGCAGATATATTACCTGATGATCAAGGCACTATGTCTCTCAATTTTAGTGATGATCTTTTATAAAAGGGCCAAGCTTTAAAAAAAGAGAAAAAAAAAAAAGAAAAAAAGAAACAAAGGAACATATAATAAGCCTTTGTGTTGCTATCAGACCTTTCACAATGTCAACAGTTTCATTAGCTTCAGTCCTGTCCTATAAGGCAAAATTGTTTTTTTCCCTTAAAATTATTCCTTCATCTCTCACATGGTAACTTTCTCCTTTCTACATCGCCGGAAGCAATCAAAATTGCTCAGACATGTTCACATACTAGACAAAATATAATCGGCCAAGATGTAAATAATGCAGATCATGTGAGCTTCAAGGAAACACAAAAATTTACTACTGTGATGCAATAAAATTTTCTACTTCAAAATGCCAAGCGTTATTTGATAATGTTTGAAAATCTTATCCACATTGAACTATGGCATATATTCGCCTCCTCTAAAACTATGGTATACCTTAAGCCACACAGCTAGAGTTAGTCTCCTTGTCCTGTAGCTCGCTCCATATCTATCCTACCTAGAGACCATAACAAAAATAAATAAATAAACGAATACCAGAGAGACAGCTACCTTATCCTTACCTCCCAGGGGAATAGCTTCTCTCCAGTAATTATTCTCCAGATATCTTCCTCCAATCAACCGCAGTGCCAGGTCAATTAACTGGTAGTCTTACCTATCATTTCGCCATAAAAAGGATCCAATGACCCCAACGCCCCCACTTCACAGCATCATGCTCCCAGCTGTGACTTCACCAACCGATTCCTGTGACACTTGAAAATTATCAGTGGTAGACCCAAATCCAAGTAACAGAATATGCGTGACTCTAATTGAAGGCAAGCACTCCTTGGAGCCTGACCAAAAAATTCTTCCCGTAGAAAGAAAAAAAAAAAAAATGCACATTGTGTAACACATTTTTGGTAACTTATATCAGATGAAAAGTAAGAATTCAGGGAACTCCATAGTCATACACTCTATAATTACAAATTCAAGTTGTTAATTAGATAAAAAAGCAGCACGGATGCAAATTAAGGATAGGATATTTATTATGCTGCCTAACCAGCTATCTATTACAACATTTGCTAGCTATTACAAAGATTATTTGCACCCACATGATAGTAAATTCTGGAAGTTTCAGAAACAAAAGGCCCCAGATACAATGACCCAATCACCTCCACTAACGTTCTATCTGGATGGTAACATGACTAATATTGTATTCCCTTCTGATGTAGTCTATCACATTGTCCAGAACCATGTCTGCATTCGCTTCTGGTCTGATTTTTACATGACAAGCTAAGAGGACTTTGCCCACTGTGATGGCCCATATATGCAGCTCGTGCACGGCCACCACTTCCTCCATTTCCAATAGCCCCTTTTCTAGTTTTGTTGCATCTATCTCCCGTGGAGTGCTCTCCATCAAGACTTCAAGTATGTTCCGCAGCATTTTGATCGTTGTACCCATAACTACAACTGAAAAAATTAAGGTGCAGATCAGATCAACTATCTTCCATTTAGGTTTCCACCATATGATTCCGCCTCCAATCATTACCCCAATACTCTGGATGAAATCCCCAAGTACATGAAGATATGCTCCTTCTACATTTATATTCTGTTGCTTTTTCCTATGGCTGCCTTTCCCTTTATCAAGCAATGGCTCTGTAATATCTTTCGAAGCAGTATGATGCTCATCTTTTGAGTGCTCCTCGTGACAATGGTGTTCATCTTTTGTGTGTTCCTCGTGACAATGGCGCTTATCTTTTGAATGCTCCTCATGGTGGTTGTGGATCAGATGATGATGACTGGTAATTTTCTTCCTATGGCTGTGTCCAATCCCATGATTGTGATGATCATCATGGCCATGTCGATCATGGCCCAACAGAAGGGCCATGATAATGTTCACCACTAAACCAAATGCAGCAACAATAAACATTAAAAAGCCATTTACATCATCTGTACCATGGATGAGCCTAACAATGGCTTCAAATACCAAAATCCCAGTAAGCAACCATATGAGCTGTATGGAAACAAGTGCACCAAGAATCTCAACCCTAAAAAATCCATAGGATTGACGGGGTGTGGCTTCCCAGCCAGCTGCCCACAAGGAGAACAAGGAAATAGCAAAAGCTGCTACATCTGAAAGCAAATGGGCAGCATCAGTCAATATCGCAAGACTATTGGCTTTGATGCCACCAGCCACCTCAACACTCATGAAGACTACACAAAGTGCAACTGCCATCAAGAGCTTGCGCATGGAGGCTGATCGCTCTTCAGCATCTTTCGAGGTAGCTGCAGCATCAGAGAACCCACAAGGTGCTTCCCCACATATCTTACTCCCCACAATGCTGCTCCCTCCCTCAGGAACATCAACATTTATTTCAATAATCTGTCCATGTTGAGGATTTTGTGCTTCCATCTGAAAATTTGATTTCAACAACACCATGAGTGTGAAATTAATACCATACAGAGCATAACTTGTATACAATTTTCTACAACCTGTTTTATATATGTACTTTCCCTTTTGACTCACGAACATAGAACATTGCCTCAACAAGTCAACATCACAATCATAAACCTGAGCAACTTTAATGCAACAAGAAAGAAACAATCCAATTGTTCTTTATCAAGATTGCTTGGTTGCTAGCACATATGAAAGCAATGCAAGAAGAAACAACAAATGAAAAAAAAAAGGAATCAGTAATAGAACAACGAGAACTTATTCACACCAATAACAATAATTAAAGCAATTGAAAAGAGTGAGAACAATTGATAACAGTATGTTAATCCAAATCCAAGCACTAAATAAACAAATTTCAGGTCTTTGGCATAGCCGGCCCTTGCAGATGAATGAAAGAAATGAAGCAGAACTCTTACGATATTCACCTAGATTAAATAGCTTCACTTGCAGGATGTTTTTCCAACAGAAAAGTGATGATTGTTCACCTTTTGACAACTAAAGACAGCTCAGCTGCAAGGGATTCTCAAATACTTAATCAAATTCATGAATCATAGCCATACAATTAAAGAAAGCAGATGAGCTAAAAAGAGAACACCCCAATCCCAACCTTGAACTCCATTTAATAATAATAATAATAAAAAACTATATTTCTCTAATTTGTGCCGTAGAAATTTGACCGTTGATTTAGGTCAAGGATCCAGCCGAGTCCTTTTAATGCTAAACAAAACCAAACAAAAGAGAGACATATTTTAGTATTCCATATCCTTCAATTCTTTTTTAGGAGAAAACAACCACATTCCAAACTTATCTTTCTGTATCTCTCTCGGTTTCTTTGTCATAATATTGGTATTAACTAAAAAAAAATCTTTAAAAATATTACAAAACGTGATATTTTGCAACTGAATGAAAACATGAGACACATAAAAAGAACAAAACTTTAATGAAAAACTTAATGAAGTTCAGTATACAATTGAATCCAAACACATACGGATTATGAAAATAAAAAATTGAATAAAATAAACAGAGTGAGATAGAGACAAATCCAACAGGCACCTATCGACCAATCTATTATCGAAAATTAAAAAAAAAAAACAGATAGGATAAGACAAACAAAAATATTAAGCGATCAGTATCTACAAAGAACTGGAAACAAAAAGAACATGAAGGTTAGACCATAAACTGAGTGCAAAGCTAACCAAATCCGTGAACTCACTAGAGAAATCGAATTCATCATATATAAATTTAACCAAATACATGCAAGAAACTCAAAAACAAGAAAGAAATGATAATTGATTTATTAGTAACAAAAAGAAAAAAAAAAAGGAAATTTGAGCGTGGACGTACCATCAAATCCTTGTGGTTTTCCAATAGTGAGTTCCTCTCATCAGATAAAACGGAAGTCGGAGTGTGACCAGCGGCCAGTGGAGTCTGTGTATAGTCCTTTCTGTTCGTCTGGAGCTTTGTTTTCAGTTTTAAATAAAATCTTTGAACTGGCTCTTAGAATTACTAGAATGTCCCAGTCCAGACCTTTTAAATTCACCACCCGAGAAGCAGGGAAAGTGGAATATCCTTATCATTGGCAACCAGTCGACAACTACCAAGTTTATCAATGTGTCCTGAAGTTTTTTTAATTTATGAATCTTATTGCACGTGACGGTGGACCGTGGACTGTGGACTGTGGACGTATAGATACCAATCTAACGGAAGATGTAGTAGAATTGGCATCTTGGCCAATGAAAAAGGTTGTTATTGTGACCATTTTGGAAATTCCCATTACAAACTTATTTTGTTGTCTATTTCCGTTAGAAAAAAAAATGAAAATGCGTATCAAAACCTCAAATTTTAATTACTTCACATTAAATTCCTAAATTTTATTTTTTAAAAAGCATATTTTGCAATTGATGTACTATTTCTTCATTACATGATGAGTTTTTCTTAACTTGAATAATTTAAACTTTAAGATTGACATTAATAAGTTTCACTAATTTTACTTTTATAAATAAATAACTAAAGCAGAGAATTCAATTTAAAATAAACATGCTTAATAGACAATAAAATATGCATATGAATATGACTCCCAAATTGGTGTTCTCTTTATATTATCAGAACAACACAGTTGGGCTTCACAAGAAAGAAGACCAAAAACTGATCAGCACAAACTAATAGCAGGCCGGCCCAAATAGACTACAGCTTTTCTAGGCAGTGGACAGGACCATTTA
Source organism: Jatropha curcas (assembly GCF_041381405.1). Taxonomy (NCBI): domain Eukaryota; kingdom Viridiplantae; phylum Streptophyta; class Magnoliopsida; order Malpighiales; family Euphorbiaceae; genus Jatropha; species Jatropha curcas. Next base: position 27,734,312 of record NC_143155.1, read on the forward strand.
TAAAAAACAGGGTACAATCATTAGATGCAAAATAAAAAGGGTTGCCTTTGTTAGATATATTGATTTATATTTTGTATTTTTCCAAATAGCTAATGATAAAAAAAAAATAAAATTAAAAAGGGTTAAAAATTTGGTTGATGTGCCATTGATTTTTTTTAAAAAACGTAGGTAATATTTTGTACTTTTACATAGAAAATATAAAATAAAATCATATAGTTCAGTCTACAATCTGATTCAGTAAAATTAAACCAGACTCAATTATGGTTGGAAGAATTTCATTTCTAGTTAGTAGAGGCCCACTATAGAGTAAAAGCCCATGATGCCCATGTAATGATATCCTTCTAAAAAGCTCACACACCAACACCACCACCAACACCGTGCATAAAATTAATTATCATAAGGAAATGGAGATTAGTAGCAAATCAGTGAATTACATAATTTGTTTAATCTGTATGATTGCCATTAATATAAAGAGAAGTACTTTTTCCTTTTTTTTTTTTTTTTTTTTTAAATACAGTGGAAATGGATATGGTTCGTCCATATCCTTTTCTACAGTTCTCTTTTTTCATATCCTCTATAAGAGAGAGAGCACCAAGGAAAAGTCGGTCGCAACTTCCGAAATTCTCTCAAAGTTGCAGCTTTATGAGAGTGATGTAGAAGCTAGCTTACTTAGAGTACTAAATAAGTAAAATAGCAGTGGAAGTTACGAATCTGATGCCTCCTTGAAGCATCCATGTCATGTGAAGAATCAATTAAAGATATGCGATATTGATGCGAGTATAATTGATTTATTGATAACAAGGAGAACAAATTTTCTAAACCAAGATTTAATTACTGCACTTTGGTTGGCGCGAACACCATAAAAAAATCAGGTCTAAAGGGTTTTGATTATTAATTTCTTCTCTACGAATCATGCTTTTCTCGTCCTTAAATCTTTATACAAACAAATACCATGTTCCCATATATAAGAAAACACTTTTTAGTCTTTTTCATTAAAGAAAAAGAAAAAGTTAGGAGTAACAATAATGCAATTATCTACTCTTGTTCTTTAATCACTCTGATGCTAATTTATAATCAAAACAAATAGAATAAAATAAAAACCCAGTGATGAGTAGTGTTTCTAGTACTCCAGTAGTGAAGACAGATGGTGCATGACTGTCTGCATGGACAGCCACGAGTCTCCAATTTTTCCGATTCACTCCAATTTCTCCGATTAACCCAAAACCCAACAATTAATTTGTGAATTGCAACATTGATTACTGTTTCTTATTGATCTTATTACATTCATTTTACATAAGAAAGGAAAGTGTCTCTGCAAAATATAAAAAACAGAAAACTACATGCACTTGCAGAAATTCACAGAAGGCAAAAAGCAGAACAAGGATTAACCTTACAGGAAGCTTTAATTATTAAGGAGAGGAAAATTTCACACATCAACTTTGCACTTTGGAGATCCAAGCAAAGGAACTTGCCCTATCAAACCCTTCTTCAAACCCACCCAAATATCACACTTGACATAAACCCCATATCTTCCTGTCCTTATTGCCCCTGCTTTCCATCTCAATCTCCCCAACAACACAACCCTTAATGCCACCACCCCATAACTCTCATCCATCACCAACCCATTCGCCACGTCCGCCGACACAGGCACTTTAGAGCCACCCAGCACTGGCGACAGCGCCACAGTGCTCTTCGTGTCATGATAAAGCGGAGGCAACGCTATTGCAGGCGTTATTGCTTGGTCCCTGTAAGAAACGTAAGCAGAGAGTTTATCGTAGATTATGGAGACTCTTTTGTTAGGATTTCTAGTCACAAGAGTGAACTGCATGGAAGTGGAGATGAAAGGTGGAGATGATGTGTTAAGGTCATAAATGGCAGCACCAACTACAGTGAACTGAGGTTTGTAGGGTCGGTAAATTAACCAGACTATAAGAATGGTAAGACCGGCTAAGAGGAGAAAGACGGTGATGATTGTACAGAGAGTCCGACGAGGGTCACTTGCAGTGCACCCAGTGCACCGTGAAGCTGGTGCCATGTGCATGTGATTATGTGTTTCTTTTTCACAGTTCATTTTGGTTTGGGTTTGGTTTTGGTTTTGGTTTTCTTCTTCCATGGAAATCATAATATAATGAAGATGGAAAAGGAGGATACGTCAGGGAAAAGGACTGGTGCATATGGTGAAGGTGGCTAGTGCATATGAGAGAAAAAGGCGGAAGAGAGGAAGAATCTGCGGGACAAATGGAACAAAAAAGGTTGGGGAAAAGGGGGCGAGTTGGGTCACTGGGAGTTAAAGTGATCTTTTTTTTTTTAAGGTTGGTTGGCTTATTTTTTAGCTGATTTTTCTTTGTTTTTCTCTCTGGTTTCTACTTAATAAAGAAGGGTTTATTTAAAAAAAATAAAAGAAAAAGTTTTCTACTAAAAGAAACTTGCCCAAAACAATAGTTTTCTCTAATAAATGTGTATGATAATGGTGCCAGAAGGCCGGAACACGAAAGTATTATGGGGGACTTTGTCTCTACTTTGTGTCAGCGGAATAGAGAAAAGGCAGCGGCCACTAGCGACAACAGTGTCCTTCGCTCACATATGGATAACTCTGCCCTCCTGACTGTTTCTGCATGGGAAAATAATACGTGGCTCTATACATGCTTCTTCTCTAATGTGGTAATGCCTCGTCAGATCCAATCTAACACCTGTTTCATGCATTTCAAAGAAAAATTTTGAACAAAAAAATTATTTTCTTATATATTGACATATGGGAAGGAAAGAAAAAAAATTTTTCCTCTACATAATTTATTAGAATTTTTCTTGACTTTCTCCCCTCTTCTCAAATAAAGAAAAAGAGTATTACCTTTGATATATAATTTTTTTTTAAAATTTTTCTTTCCTCCCACTTTCAAGTGTGAAACATTATTGCCTTTTCCCTCTGGAAAGAAAAACAAAAAGTGCAAAAAAAAAAAAAAAAAAAAAAAAAGAAAGGCATTTTCAGAAGTTGCTTTCTGAATTTAAAAGAAGAAAAAAAGAAAAACCGAAGATATCAATCCAACGACGAAAAAGTGTTCTGTACCAATGCAAATTATGAATACTACTGTTAAACCTTCCTAAAAACTACAATGAGGTCGGTCATCTACTGAACAACGAAACAAATTAACCAGAGTAGCAGAGGACTCGGACAACCCCTCTAGTCTCCAGATAATTTACAAGGCCACCTTTCCAGAATTAAAGTTGTAGGCCATAGCAATAAAGAAAGCTCCCAAACATGTTCAGAATTCACATCATCATCATTCCATCAAATATAATTTCATAATCAATTATTATCACCAGCCGCTGGAGCGTTGTTTTGTACTTGACGAACAAACTGCCCTTTCACTCTAGGACGCTGCTCCGCTAGTCTTTTTCGGCTTTGGTACCGAACCTGCAGAAAAATTGTTCATATGAAAAAGTCGCAGACACTTCTATCCGGTTTGATTTTGCTATTCTCAAATATCAGAATGGGCAACCAAAGCATGAAAGAATTGTAAACCTAGCCATTAGTGCAGTTCAATTTAAATTTATCTTCCCAAATTGGTTCATGATTAAATGTGATACAGCTGCAAAAGTAGAGGCCGATGGAGTGACCTCATTAAATATTTAGTGGCTATGAACACCTCAAATGCATACGATGCATGGTTTTGTTGAGGATAAGCATCTAATGACATATGTAGGTGTAATGATAATGACCATAGTACCTTTTGCTCATAGCATCGATCTTTTCGCTTCAGCCTGAACTTTGTCAGAGCAGCTTCTCTTTGGCTGGAGCGAAAGGGGATCCCCCCATCTTTCAAGCTCTCTGGTTTCACGACCTCCTCAGGTGCTGCAGCCAAAGTAGTATTTCCATCACTTCTACTGCAAGAGCTTCCATATGCACTGCTTTTATTGTGATCTGCAATGCCATTACACATGCTACTGCTAGTACTTTGACCGGCAGCAGGTGAACTATGTCTCAGTTCCTCCACCTGCTCCATATTATCGTGCTTATACAAATTTTGGTCCACAGAATTGATGGTAATGTCATCGGATTGTCTATTATTCTGCTCAGAGTCATGAATTTCAGGATTTGAATGAATAGAGGTGCTAGTTGCAAATGGAGACTGGTCTCGCTGGCTGGACAGTTTAGGATTCCATGCAGGTGATACACCTTTTTGTCCATATAGAGAAGGAAAAACATGGCCATATCCTGTGCTGATGTTGTCAACTCTGACCCCTGGGATAGGAATGGGATTTGGATATGCTAGTTCAGCTTGCCTAGATTGACCAATAACTAGTGTGGTCATAATTTCTTGACCACCATTCAAATTGGGACCATGTTGTTGAGAAAAACCATTGATCTTTTGAGAACGTTCATTGGATGACATCTCTGGAGACTTACTAGTATCTTCCCTGAACTCAATACAATTACTGGTTGATGTTGGAAAAAGAGGTTGCAATATCTTATTGTTATACCTGTAGAGAACCAATCAATTGATCAGAATTCAGAGAAAAATTTTTAACATCAATGTTACCACAACCTAATAACAGAATTGAGCATTATGGGAGAAGGTAGGTTGCAAATAAAAATAAATTTGTCATTTGCACTAAAGAAACTCAAACATTAATTACTGTTTCTTTTCATTCAGTCAAAAGTCAAAGGAGCATACATAATCTCCAGGAAATTCTCTCTGGAAATCGGAAGAAGATGAGAATCTCTTGCTTCTGAAGTTTAGAAAGAAAACTACATATGCTAAGTTTCATCAATTTTTCAGTATCATAAGCTTAGCTTTGTAGTTGAGCTAATATAACAACTCACCATGAAAAAGCAGAGGCATTAGAATGGTTTAGTGCATGCCTATCCTCAATGCCTTGATTCTTTGAGCTATTGGGAAAAAATCTTCTTAGAGAAAGTTCCAGTGGAGTGAATTCAAACTTGTTGGTACCATCCTTTATATTTGTGTCTACATATGTGTGCTTTGGGCCATTATCAAATGTACCAATCAAATCAATAGCTCCACTGGAAGATTCAACTAGATCATCATTGTGGCCCTGAGTGGTATTAGAATTTCCCCTCTCATTTTCTGGTCTCAAACTTTCAGCTTGAATCACTTCCATGGCAGAAGATGCATGTTCTCCCAGTTTCAGAGTAGTTTGATTATAAGCTCCATTGCACGATGCACTCATTGGTCCCAATCTGGTTGACCAGTCTGTAGCTGATGCCATTTGAGATGCTCCATTAATAAGTCAACGAAATAAACACAAGTTTCATTTAAATTTAATCAATTAAAATTGTAAAGAAAATAAGGAATATTATATGCCTTCAGTTTTATTTTCAGGGATAACTGGCCCTTTGTTCAACACAGCACATTCTTCCTCCATATTGCTCAGATTTGAAGCACTCCTAAGCTTTGGCTGTGAAATACCCTGCAAATATTTGCACGTGAACACTCTCAGCTCCGAGTAAGGGGTTGTACAAGAGCTCTGCACAAGAGGTGGCAAACATGCAGTCTCTATGTGAAACTTCATGAAGCCAGCCTAATCTGGAAAGAGAAATATTCCTTGCACTCTGAGAGGCTTTAAAAATGTATTTTGTTAAGATCCCACAGACATAAGAAAGAGTCTTGGGGGGGGCGGGGGGAGGGTAGGTTTGGGTGGAGACGGATGAAGCAACCAATTAGTCACAGTATGTTAAGTAAATGTGGCCATTGTAAAATTGATGGGTAAACTAAGACTTGTCAAGGAAGATTTTCCATAAAGAGATCCTATATCCTTACAAGGATGACTATGAGGTAATCAGTACTTACTTGGTTATCATTCCCTTTCTCACTGCATTCCTTTCTTTTATGTGATGAAGTTGCACAATCACTTGAGTGATCACTAGCTGAATTGTTTTCAGAGGCAGCTTCAACTTTATGCTGTGCATCAGGTGAACTTTGAGGAATATGTCCAGCAGTTAGCTGATAAAGAGTTTAAGAAAATATATATACTCATTCAATTAGTACAGACGTAAAACCAAAAAATGGACCAGGCCCAACAAACTCCAGAAGATAAAATGGAAGACTAAACTTACATTTTGCCTCCTCCAAACATGCCGCCAGAGGTTCCTCAGCTCATTTCTCCTAACAGGCTTAATGAGAAAGTCAGCTGCACCCTTCAACATGCACTTCAAAACCATGCTAATTGAATCATGCGACGACATCACTGTAAGGCCATAAGTAAAATACAAATCCAACATGTTCAGTTACTAGCAGAAACAAAAATCAAGATTGTAGTGATAAAAGCATTTGGCAGAAGATAACATACTTATGACAGGAATATTTTTGCAAATGTCATGCTCCATGACCAAAGTAAGCAGTGCGTATCCCGATATTGATGGCAACTCTACTTCTGTTAAAATGAGATCTATGCTATGGGGCCTACCCTTTAAGGTCTCCCATGCCATTAATCCATCAGGAACAGCAGCAACTGCTTGGAGATGGAAAAAAAAAAGGGAAAAAAGAGCACATACATTCAGCTGAGACCATGATTAAAAGAAAACTGAAAATTTCATAACCTTACTTGCATGCTCAATGAAATAAACATGAACAAAGTCAACTGCACAAGTAACCACATAGAAGAGAGGGGGGGAAGGGGGAATAAGGGGATGGGGAGCCAACAGGTTACTATGCATCCCTCCCAGCTTCATGCTTCATAGAGTTAGTTGGTGGGTTAGTGTATTCAATGAATAAGTCCTGTTATGATTGAATAATTGAATTATTAGTTAGCACATTTTAAAAGTATGAAATGTAATCTTTGGTCAAGAATAATGAGAGCAAGAATCTGGATAGTTCAAGTGTTCAACCAACTTCCAGTGCCTTGATCTATAGTTGACATATTAAAGGCTCAAATTCAACCCCATCAATGACCCTTGAAGGAATAAAGAGTGGGAAAACCAAGTTAACATCCATGAGATTAAACAATCAACAGAACAACTAGAGATGCAGTATGTGCATATGATATCTCTACGAACATCTTGCCCAACAACGGCAGTACAACACTCACAGCAGCGATGTATTTTAGGTGTTCTGGTCAAATGATGCCACTATGACCATTTAGATTTTGAATTTTGAACCTTACACAGCTGTAACATTTCCATTTTCATAGTTTGTCCTGCCTCATTCTTGGCATTGATTTCACACTTTTAATTAACATGGACACAGGTTGCTATATACAACTCAAAATATTCAACTCTGATGTTATTTTTACAGTAAATCCATTTCTCTGGACTTCAAAAAAGGGCAAAAAAGAAAAAATAGAACAGAAAACTATTGAAACACCACCAACTTTCCCCAACCAAATCAATTTATCTGAACATAGCAAAAACTAGACGTCAGCCATTAGACAAACCTAACCACGACAACAACAATAAAATTGCGTATCTCAAACACTTAAAAGGATTACTGTCCAATCCATTATAGGAAAAGGATTCTATGGGAGAAAAAAAGTGAAGTTTAATATTGGAAAAAAGAAAAAAAAAAAGGAATAATCTTAAATACCCTACATCTTAAACCTTTAGCAAATTTCACGAGGTCCAACCCTCAAATACTAATAAAACTCGATAAAGAAAAGAAAATGAATTCAACATCGCAAAATATATTTTAAATATATATAAAACTGGAAAATATAAAGGGAAATTTTGCAAAGGAAATTGAATTATATAGCAACATAAATAAAAGATCAACCAGGAAAGTAGATCACAGGCTAAAGAAGTTGACATTGGCAAAATCAGAACCAAAAACCATAAAATTATCGAGAAAGCAAAGTTTCCTACAGAACTAAACAGAACAAGATGTGAAAAATCAACCAACCGAAAAGAGATTTTATTTTATTTTTTAAATAAGCACTTGAAAGAAACTGACCTCTGTAACTGCATTTTCGAAGAAGAGCAGCGATAATCTGGCGCGTAGAGTCATCGGCCTCAACTAACAGAACTCTAAGTACCATCCTTGGAAGAAACTTTTCCCATCGAACCACCTCCGATGAGGCATCCTCATTAACTGTCTCATTTTGCGTCTTTTTCTTCTCTGCCTCCTCCTCTGTCCCCAACTCCACCTCCATCTCCTCTCCACTGGTCACCACCACCTCACCCATTCTCAAACACGCTATTATTGAATCAAAGAAGAGGAAAAAAAAAAAAAAAAACAGATCAAACGAAAATTGAAAAACGATCCCTAATTTCGTAAGATAGGGAGTAAATAAAACAGAAGCAACAGCAGAAGCAGAAGAGATGTGTTTAAAGTGAAATTAACCTCATCCTTAACGGGATAAAAAGAAATATCTGCAAAGTCCACTGAAATTAGAGTGGGAGAAAGAGAAAGCAAAACTGCCTCAAAATTGATATCCAACTTTGGCTCCCGACCGCGAAAACCGCGAAATATCTTCCTTCGCCTCCAGAGAGAGAGGACTTTCTAATAGTCGAGACTTTATCTCTCTACTATCTGACGTCGATCAAAAGGTGGGCCGCCATTGGCTTCTGGTTGAGTGCTGACGTGGATCAATATGGACCACTGTTTTTGATTTTTCATGTGGGCGTGTTTTCAGGTATGAATTACGATGTGGTGGTAATTTTTCCATGCTGTGGGTCCATATCTGGGACACGTGTTGGGTTATTTTGATATTGTTCCGACGGATATTTTGGGGCTTCCTGCCACGTTGGCTTTGTGAAACCACAGCTCGAGATCTCATGATGGGGAAACGGACACGTGGAGAGTCGAAGAGAATCTTTATTTGTGGCCAGCTGCCAAGCTCAGGGTGATTTCCATTTTGCTCTGTCTAAATAATTAGTAATTTATTATTGTCAAGTCTTCAGTAATGAGTTATTTGACTTTACAAGTTATTGTCGTTTCGCTTCGCTTCGCTTCCTTTACTTGAATTGATAATCCTTCGTGTTTGATAAGAAGGAGAACTTCAGAATCTCCTAATTGAGAATTCTTTTTATTTGTTAATACTCCCAAAATACTTCTTGAACAAGTTGCAGATCAATGAGTTTCTTGCATCGGAATTCAAACCTATTTTTAAGTTAAAAAGTCATATAAAAATTATATTTAATTTGGTTTATAAATTAATAAAAATTATTTAAAATAAATCAAAATTATATATAATTGTAGTTATCTAGTTCCTCTAAAATCACTGTGAACAAGTAAAATATTGTATTGACCACTAGTAAGTTTTGAAAATCCATTTCAATCAGTTTGATAAATTAAATTAGTTAAAAGTTTGTAAATAGTTATTACTAAACACTTTAACTACTTAAATAAATTCTTTTAAATAGTTTTATTAAACTCTGCTTATCTTAAATTGACTAAAAATTAAAAAATATATTTTAAATTAAAAATTTAAAAATGAATTGCTAATACCTCTAAATTTAAAATTATTCCATAAATTTACAAATGGTTGCCTCTACTATACAAATTGTTATGCATCCAACTTGAAACCATCGCTTAATGGGCCCATCATATATTATGGCTATTTTGGGTTTTTGTCTCTTCGTTTTAAAACTATATATTTAATTTTTATAATTTTTTTATTATTTTTAAAATATAGAACTAAATAAATGAAAATTATAAATTAAATGATAATGTATAAAAAATATGAAAGAATTGATAACAAATATTAAATAAACTATAATATTTTAAAAAATTGTGGGCCAAATTGAGCCAATAAATTAGGTAATGGCCCATAAAATTGCGCTGAAATTTTTTAAAATGGGCGTCCAGTAGGTTGATTTAGGCCCACTGAATGGGCCTGAAATTTACATATGGGCCTCAGTAATTTTCATAAATGGGCCAAAATGGGCTTGTAACTTCCCTAATGGGCCTTCTTGGTCCAATAAGGGCCCAATATTTGGGCCTTAATTTTATAAATGGGCCGAAAATTGGGTCCGGAATTTAATAATGGGCCCATACTGGCCCAATAAATTGGACTGGAATTTTATAATGGGCCTGACATTTGTAATAGGCATGTATTAGCCCAAAGGCCCAATAAAATTGAGCGTAGATTTTCATAATGGACCCAAAGTAGGCCCAATAGGAATTCGTATTGCTCCCATAATTCAGCCGTTGGCTATTTCAATCACCTTACTATCCAAGACCTGATCGCGAAAGAAGAAAGAATGCATCAACGATTTCTCCGATTCTCCAAAACTGCAATAACTGTTACTCGCTCTGTTATCTTTCCGCCAAAACTACAACCACTTTTCTTCCACTCCTCATCAGCCCACCTCCACCGGCCGCTAGAGCAAAAACAACAGCAAGACGAAGAACAAAAACTGAAACAAGAACCTCCAAATCCCAATATCATTTCCAAATCCCTAATTGGGTCACCAGCTCGAGTCCAAAAGCTCATCGCTTCCCAATCAGATGCTCTCCTTGCCAAAGAAATATTCGATTACGCTTCTCGCCAGCCTAATTTTCGACATTCTTACTCCTCTTATCTCGTTCTTATTCTCAAACTTGGTCGGTCCAAATACTTCTCTCTTATTGATGAAATTCTTATTGACCTAAAATCCAAACATTATGTTGTAAAATCGAATGTTTTCTCTTATATTATCAAAATCTATGGCGAAGCTAATTTGCCAGACAAGGTTCTTAAAACGTTCTACAAAATGCTTGCATTTAACTGCAAGCCTTTGCCCAAACAGTTAAACCTCATCCTTGAATTCCTTGTTTCTCATCGGAACTACAGGAAACCTGCCTTGGATCTTTTAAATAATGCTCATAGATACGCTGTTTCGTCCAACACTAAATCCTACAACATTTTGATGCGCGCCTTTTGTTTTAGTGGGGAACTCAGTGTTGCATACAAGCTGTTCAATCAAATGTTTAAGAGAGATGTTTTACCAGATGTCGAGTCTTATCGAATTTTGATGCAGGGATTATGTAGAAAAAGTCAGGTTAATGGAGCAGTTGATTTGTTGGAGGATATGTTGAATAAAGGGTTTGTGCCTGATTCTTTGAGTTATACTACTTTGTTGAATAGTTTGTGCAGGAAAAAGAAGCTCAGGGAGGCATATAAGCTTCTCTGCAGAATGAAGTTTAAGGGGTGCAATCCTGATATTGTTCATTATAATACAGTCATACTGGGATTTTGCAGAGAAGGACGTGCAATGGATGCTTGCAAGGTTCTTGAAGACATGGAGTCCAATGGGTGCTTGCCTAATCTGGTGTCTTATAGGACTTTGGTTAGTGGGTTATGTGATCAAGGGATGTTTGATGAAGCAAAGAGTTACTTGGAAAAAATGATATCAAAGGGGTTTTCTCCACATTTTTCAGTTTCTCTTGCTTTGATAAAAGGGTTCAGCAATATAGGCAAGATTGAAGAAGCTTGTGGAGTGGTGGAGGAATTGCTAAAGCATGGAGAAGCTCCTTGTGCGGAGACTTGGATGATTTTGGTACCAAGGATTAGTGAAGTAGATGACTTGGGGAGGATGGGAGAAATTCTAGACAAGGTCAGGATGCTAGAAATAAAGGGTGACACAAGATTAGTGGAGGCTGGTATTGGTTTGGAAGAGTACCTGATCAAGAAAATACAAACAAAATGGCGAGTTTGAGTGCTTTTTGGCATATTAATAACGAGTTATTTCACCCCTGAACAGAGCTTTGGACATTTGAATTCCAGGCTTGAGGATACGATTGATTAATATTCATTTGCTTCTACTTTTCAGTAAATTGAATAATTTTGTACCTGTGGTTCTTCTTCAGAAGAATGGATGCGGACGCAGTGTTGCTTTGGCAAGATGAAATTATAAGTTGACTAACTGTATTCTGCTCAGTGGTTAGAGTACAAAATGGAGAGTCCTTCCCTGTGTCATTCATTGGATATTCGATGAACCTTGCGAAATGCTGGGAGGCTGCTGCCCTTTAGCTGGATGACCATTTGTATTATTGTCTTTCCCACCCACCCCTTCTGTTTAAAGAAGGCTTTTATCCATGTGAAGAAACTCGTCATGAAAGTTCAGCTTTTGACCGAAGGGTATCAAAGAACCTCGTTGGCATTGTTATTCATGATTGAACTGTTTGACCATCTCTTTAAAATATTTTTTGAAACATAGAGACATGATTTTTAATATATACACTCGATATAAGAAACTAAAAATTTATTATTTAACAAAAAAGGACTAAAGTTAAGCTGAAAATAAAAGTTATGTCCTAATTGGCTAAAACAGTTGAATTTTGGCCCTTAGTTGGAGATTGGTAAAATTTTAGGGGCAAAACTTAACTTCTTTCCAATATTTCGATTCCATGGTACTTGTTTACAATAATCAATTTCACAGATTAGCAAAAAACAATCAGCTTGGCTTGTTACTCTATCGAGTAACATCAGCCATTGATTACCAGAACCGCCTAAAGAGAAACATTGTTAACAAAACCGTTTATAAAAGCAAGCAGGCTATAAACATTTGCAGCCCCTGCCAGCAATGACATACAAAGGACACAAGAAAGGAAAACAAAGGGAAAACTCTGCGTCTGATACAAGAAAATATCTTTAAGATTAGATAGATGATTTTGAGATCACCATGAGAAAGAGATCATGAAATTACACGAAACTGTTTCCATTTTATCCCCAAAAAACTGATCTAAACCAGCAACAAGAGACGAAACAAAGTAAGAAACCCATAATCAAAGAAATTGAAGAGCAACTTCTGGCAAAACAAACCTTAAGCTTTCTTTTAAGCTTCTGTATTTGGAGATGGTTTTGGGCAGAAAACAGGACCAAACGAGTAATTAAGAGAAGGAGGGAACAGAGAGAGAGAAAAGGTGATTTATAAAAGATATTTCAAATTTAACTCACATGTTAAAGGACATTATTAACATTAAAATTAACTAGCTTCTCAGTCCATGCCACCGCATTTGGACTACACTCTGAATTCTTCATATCAGCATGGGGCATATTTGTTGTGAAATATAAAAACTTAGGTCCAAGATGGGTCCTTCAAAAATGTTGGGGTACCATGAGGTTTTTTTTGGTAAATGTTGGGGCATTTTTTTGCATTAGGCCATTGATGGTTCATACCTTATAAGATTGTCATTAACTAAACAAAATATTACTGACTTCAAACACAAAACATAAACCTAAATTAGGAAGTAATCCACTGCAATAGTATATAAAAGCACACATGTGAATGTGCAAGTACCTATCAATACATAAAAATGCGGTGAGAAATTAAAGCTGTAAGAGTTTCAATGATACTTTAAAGTAAACTGTCATCTATAAAATTTTGAAGAGTTCAAATATGATGGGCACAATTTGTAGGAGTTTTTTCGATGATATTTTAATTAAATGGTCTAGTACATAACTTCAAAGAGTACCTGAACTCCAGTGCAAGATACACTACTTTGAATGTGCGGAAATGAGGATGGAATAGCCATTCTTCTGCAAGAGAATTTTGAACAAGGTGGATGCTTGGAGCTATCATTCCTCCCTTATGGATATACAGCAAGCAAAATTTCTATCAAGGCTTAGTCATCTCTCTCAACACCTCTTCTAACTACTAATATCCGACCATGAAAAAGCTGCAAAAGAGATTCAAATGAGTAACAAGTAAAACTAAAGAGAGAACAAGGGAAATGAGGCTAAAAAAATGATATTAGTGGACTCAACTGCTCCATTCATACAAAGTGCAGCATCACGCACTGCAGCAGATGCAAAGGACAGAAACGCGTAGGCACGGGTCTTTCCACCTTTACGATCATACAGCACTCTTGTACTAACTACAGTCCCAAACTTGCTAAATTGATTCCTCAGTTCCTCAGGTATAATAGTCCAGGCAAGATTGCCAATGTACAACTTATGTGGACTTTCATAAAAGACAGTTTTCAGGGGTGTCGAAGTCAATCCCTCAGGGTTTCTCTTGCTGGGACTCATAGCAACAGAAAATTTAACCCGCATCTCCCGGCCGCCAACATCCTAAAACGTACAGAAACTTCTTAAACGTTCACGAAAAATGCTAAACAAGAAACAGAAATGATATAGAAAAGATAGCTAATTTGACACTCAACAGATCTATCCAGTGCAGCAATTGCTTTTTTTGCAGAATTTATAGAATCCAAAGTGAGGTAACCACATCCTCGACTAACACCAGTTTCAGGATTCCGTGATACCTGCATCGATGTCACCAAATAGAGAATCAGTACAATCCAGTTGTCCAACTCATGAGATTTGCATCAACCAGTTTAATATTCACATAAAAAGACAACAAAGTTCCAATCCTTAGCTCCAATTGAACCACAAAAGTCTAATCTTTAACATCACACTTGAACTAAGATAGGAACCATTATCACTAATTCTGGATGTGCTTCAAACGCCTATCGATAAACTCTTCATATTTCAAATTTAATTTGAACATCCAATTACTGAATAAATGTACCTCAACCGAAATGACAGTTCCATAAGGCCTGAACATCTCCACAAGTTCTGAAATGTCATAACTCCTTGGAAGATTACACACGTACAGCTCACATGGTTTTGGCTCCTTCTTCCATTCAGAGTCAGCATAATCATTTTGGCTCTTGTTGACGTTTTCCTCTCTGTCAATCTCTTCCGCTACCACCGATTCCTCATCTACCACGGCTAACGTTCTCAAAACCCTCCTACCTTTTGGAGGCCATTGCAGAGAAGACAAAGAAGAAACAAGAGTATCATGACAGTGCAAGTGGGACAAGCAAGAAAATTTTGGGGATTGAACTTGTATTAAGGGATGTAAAGGGGTAGAAGCCAAGGATGCAGTTCTCATAGAAGGAAGAGAGGGTACTAAGCAGCGAAAAGCGGCCATCGAGAGAGTGTTTTTTTTTTTTTTTTTTTTAAGAATGAAAAGGGAAGTTTTTATTTACTACCGGTCTAGCGGATAATGATTTTAAATAGACAAACGTTTTTTTTTTTTTAAAGGGAAAAACATATCGGGTCGAAATGGAAAACGGGTCGGATGTAAATCTATATAAAAGGACAAGTCAGGGTCCGTTGGATCTGAATGTCACTCGCTGCCATTCTTCTTCACGTATCCAAACCTCAGTCTGAACATTTCACGAACGGAAACTGAAAATGCCATCAACTCCTAACGGATCAGTTCCTAAATCTCAAGAAGAAGATGAATCCACTGTATCTTCACCCACTCTTTCCTCCTCTATAAAGTTTGGCACGCCGGAGGCTTTGGACCACGTGCGTAACCTTACCGACGTTGGCGCTATGACGCGGTTGCTCCATGAGTGCATAGCTTACCAGCGGGCTCTGGACGTCGACCTCGACAACCTCCTCGCCCAACGCACAGATCTCGACAAGCACCTCATCCACCTCCAGAAGTCTGCGGAGGTTCTCGATATTGTCAAGGCGGATTCCGATCATATGCTTTCCAATGTCCGCTCAACCTGTGACCTTGCCGACCATGTGAGTGCCAAGGTTCGAGAGCTTGACCTCGCCCAGTCGCGGGTTAGCGGCACGCTTCTCCGCATTGATGCGATTGTGGAAAGAGGAAATTGCATCGAGGGAGTCAAAAATGCTCTGGAAGTGGAGGACTACGAGATGGCTGCCAAGTATGTTCAGACATTTCTGCAAATTGACGCGAAATATAAGGATTCTGGATCGGACCAGAGAGATCAGTTGGTAGCGTCGAAGAAGCAACTGGAAGGAATAGTGAGGAAACGACTTTCAGCTGCTGTGGATCAGCGAGATCATCCAATGATTCTGCGATTTATTAAGTTGTATTCGCCGTTAGGATTGGAGGAAGAAGGGTTGCAGGTGTACGTGGGTTACTTGAAAAAAGTGATATCCATGAGATCTAGGCTTGAATTTGAGCAATTGGTGGAGTTGATGGGACAGAGTCATAATCAGAATCAGGTTAACTTCGTTGGGTGTTTAACAAATTTGTTTAAAGACATTGTTCTGGCTATTGAAGAAAATGATGAAATTTTGAGGAGTCTGTGTGGGGAGGATGCAATTGTTTATGCCATTTGTGAATTACAAGAGGAGTGTGATTCGAGGGGTTCTTTGATTTTGAAGAAATATATGGAGTACAGAAACTTGGCTAAATTATCAACTGAGATTAATGCCCAAAACAAGAATTTACTTACTGTTGGAACGCCAGAAGGGCCTGACCCAAGAGAGGTTGAGTTGTATTTGGAAGAGATACTTTCGCTGATGCAATTAGGTGAAGATTACACAGAATTTATGGTATCAAAGATCAAAGCATTGAGTTCTGTTGATCCAGAATTAGTGCCACGAGCCACCAAGTCCTTTAGGAGCGGAAGTTTTAGCAAAGTACTGCAAGATATTACTGGTTTTTATGTAATTTTGGAGGGATTTTTTATGGTTGAAAATGTAAGGAAAGCAATTAGGATAGATGAGCATGTGCCTGATAGCCTTACCACTTCTACTGTGGACGACGTGTTCTATGTTTTGCAGAGTTGCTTGAGAAGGGCAATATCTACTTCTAATATTAGCTCTGTCATTGCAGTTTTGAGTGGGGCTAGTAGTTTATTGAGTAATGAATACCATGAAGCTTTACAACAGAAAATGAGAGAACCAAACCTTGCTGGGAAGCTGTTTTTGGGTGGTGTTGGTGTGCAAAAGACTGGGACAGAGATTGCAACTGCATTGAATAATATGGATGTGAGCAGTGAGTATGTTCTCAAGCTAAAACATGAGATTGAAGAGCAATGTGCAGAGGTAAGTGAATTGATAATTCTTGATTTAGGGAATGGCAGTAAAGAATATATGTCAATCTCTTCCACGTCTTACTTGTTAACTTGTCTTTGCTGGCAGTTTACTTTTTGTGATATGAGAAGGTAGGTTAAATTATGTGGTAATGTTTAAGAGCATGACCGTTCAAATATATTCATATGCATTTTTTCATTGCAGAAGTTTTCATATAAATATTTTTCTTTAAGAACAACTGCGGGGTACAATGTCTCACCTCTCTAGTTGCTTAAACTAGAATGACTTGTAAACTCAATACTTGAGCCATGAGGGCACTGCACAGAGCTGAGGGATGGATTACTGATTATTGTTACTCTAAGGAACAGCAGCATGTACTAATGTTAATTTCTTGCTTATTGTCTACTGGTTGTCACATCAGAATGCATATTAACTTTTCTTTGTGATATTTTTTCATAATCAAATGGGAAGAGTGCATATTTATTTGCATTTCTTTTTGTTTGTACTTCATATTAAATTTTTGTTGTATTGAGAATTTCCACACGCTAGAACATTTCAACTCTGGATTTGCAAAAGAATGCTTAGGCCATGAGCAAAGGGTTTTTTTTTTTCTTGTGATTGAAAATTTTGTCTTCAGTTTCCTGAAGAAACTTACTCGTTACTAGGTAGATTTGTCATGGTGTTGCAAGCTGGAATGAGAATCTGAATTTGGATGGGTTGGTTGTGCCATATCCTTAATGGTTCAGGTTAAGATTCAGCTAAGCAAAGCCTTAAACTTGAGCATGCATGAGTTTTCTGTTCTTGTCCTTCTCTTTTGTGTAAAGGGCCCTTACCTAATTATGTGCCTTCCTATCTGGATTATAGGAGGAGCCGAGGTGCTTTGTTAGCTGTAGTTCATAATTTTCGGAGGCTTGAAATTCCCTGTTTCTCCCAGTAGTTCTCCAAAATATATTAGAATCTGTCGAACTGAGGGGATGTTTCATGTTTGTTGGAATGTATTAAAAGGGCATAATACTGGATGTGCAAGGAGTATTGTCCTCATCAGAAGTGACAGTGGTTATTTTCAGAGGTTCACCTTCATTGCTTAATATGAGCCATATTTCATGGGACACAGTTAGGCTGGGTAAGGTATTAGATAAATTTAGCTAGTGTTTTTACTCCCACTTTTTAATCTGAACAGAAGGGTATCAATAATTCTCAGGATAACTTGATGATTGGCTAGTCCGCCAGTCGCTAGAGAATCTTCCTTCTGACCGAACCATGTATCTAAAATCTCATCTGAAACTTGGTTCTTGGTCTGAAAATCATACTTGGCTCTGGGTCATGTTTACCATTGCCAATGCCAGTCTAGTTCCATGTCACCTCCTTCATCAAAGTAAAGTGGATAGCCATTTTACCCCCTTCTTGGTGGGGGAAAAAGAAGAAGATGATGATGGGGAGCCATTTTGGGCAGACATTTGGCAGTTAGCATATAAAACAAAGAACAGCTAATTGTCTGTTCTATTTAGGTAAGCATTTAAGCCCTAATCTGCAGAAAGATGCATAATTCTAACTGCAAGCTTGGCTAAAATATGCTTGTGTAAGTTTATTGTATGACCTTTAGTTAGTGGTTTTACACTCTTCCTATGTCGGAAAATCTCTCTTTTGTTCAAAATGTATTTCTGCTACTGGCGTTGTTCAAAACAAATTCATTCTACTAGAATATTGGTTGATGCTTATATGTTCTACTTCTCTGTGCCATTTTTCTGAAGGAAAGAAGAGAATTAATTTGTAGAGTGCCATTTTCTTGAGTTTTTGCATGCAAAAAACTGGGTCTTGAAAGAAATTTAATAAATTGGATTTGGCTCAACTGAAAGAGATGCTGTTGGGCATGTCCAGAGCTTATTTTTATATATTGTTTGTTTGTTTTCACGCTTGTAATATGTTATACCATTCTCTTGTTTACTCTGCTGCTTATTGCGACCATTTTCTGCAGGTATTCCCTGCACCAGCAGATAGAGAAAAGGTGAAATCTTGTTTGTCAGAGTTGGGTGATATGAGCAATACCTTCAAGCAAGCCCTGAATGTTGGCATGGAACAACTTGTGGCAACTGTGACACCTCGAATCCGTCCAGTGTTGGATGGAGTAGCAACCATTAGCTATGAGCTATCTGAGGTGGAATATGCAGATAATGAGGTAAATGACCCATGGGTCCAGAGACTTCTCCATTCTGTTGAGACAAATGTGTCATGGCTCCAGTCACTAATGACTGCCAACAATTACGATTCATTTGTCCATTTGGTTATTGACTTCATTGTGAAGAGGCTTGAAGTGATAATGATGCAGAAGAGGTTTAGTCAGCTTGGAGGCCTTCAACTCGACAGAGATATAAGGGCACTGGTGAGCCATTTCTCCAGCATGACTCAGAGGACTGTTAGAGACAAGTTTGCTCGTCTCACTCAAATGGCAACTATCCTCAACTTAGAGAAGGTATCTGAGATTCTAGATTTCTGGGGTGAAAACTCGGGACCTATGACCTGGAGATTAACCCCTGCTGAGGTTAGGCGAGTGTTGGGTCTCAGGATTGATTTTAAACCTGAAGCGATTGCCGCTCTGAAATTGTAATCGAAATTGCCTTCATTTTCTCAACCCAGTGGACCAACAACACAAAATCACATCCGAGATGCAGTCTTTTTCTGGCGGGCTAGGACATTGCTATATTCTTTTATTGTTTGCTGAGCTTCTGATATCGATTTCTTCTCATCTTTTAACCCAAGTTTTCCTCTGCTATATTTTATTGAGTTTGTCTGATCTTTGAACTTTTTTACACTCGAGAAACGTAAAACATGCTTAGATTGCGAGACAACCAATGAATTTTGCTTGTACAAATTTGGACAAATTTGCAGTATAATACTTCATCCGTTTGTAATTGGGAGATAGAGCAAAGTAATTATATTGTTCTTGTGTAAAGAATAATTCCTTTCACATTATTGTAGCACTCATTATAATTACTCCTTTTTTATTTTTTTATAAATTTGGTTGATCCCTTTTTTTTTTTTTTTTTGTAATGTAATAAAAATGATAATTGAGAAAAAAGATAAATAGAAGAGGTGTTTTTTATTTAATACTCAATATTTAATATATATGTGTAAACTAAATGAATGAATATTATAAAAAAATATAACTAAAATATAATGCAAAAACAAAACTTTATGATTGAAACAAGGTGTAAAAATAAAAATAGTAATAACTCCAGTAAAATAGTATCTTTACTGTTAAAAAGTAAAACAAAAAGAGGAAAAGTTTTTAATGTAAAATAATAGATAATCTTCTGAGAAAAAGGTTACTTACTATACAATGAAACGATCACAGTATGGAAAAGCATAGTAGTTATATCATATTCCTAATTAGCCGCCATTTGTTGGGCACTGTTTACATGCCCCCTCAATTTGAGCTGGATTGTCGTCTACGTCTTCAGCCAACTTGTCTTTAGAGAGAAGAAGCATATCCTTACAGAGAGATTTGGTGGCAAGTTGGAGATCTGATCTGCCGTGGAAATATTAAGAAACAGAAGAAGCTGTTTATTAGATACCTTATCCCAAAGTGAAAGTCGATCTCCAAAAATTTTGGTTAGAGTATGGAAAATTGGATCAGCTGTCGTATAAGTGGCACTCAAGTTATCACACTGAAGGGTCGGTGGGTGCTGAAGAGGGTAACCAATTTCACATAGCAAAGGTTGTAACAAGGGAAGGGATGATTCAGGCAGCTCAAGATTTCTTGTCATCTATTCTTTGGAGTTCTCATATTCTTGCGATACATTGCCATTTAATGAATTATGTTGCTTTTGTAAGAGAATATTCAACCAAATTTACATCAGTCTTTATTTTTCTGGAAAAAAAAAAATCCTATCTGATAATCACACTTCTTCTATGACCACCTTAATCTCCAAAACCTCATCGCCTAAAAGTGGCAAATCTAAAGATTGAAGGCTGCGAGATCAAATTTAAAAATGGAGTAAATCATCTAATAATAGAAATACTGCAAAAAAAAAAAATATATATTTAATTCATCCTTCAATCATAGAAATTTCCAGAGCTACGGACTGCAACTTTCACTCCAAACAATAGACCAATGAACAAGGATAATTAAGAGAAGAGCAATAACCAAAATTTAAATAGAAAAGCAACCTAAAAAAAACATATCCTGCTTACACAAGACGAGCATTATATTTTATGTATAAGCAAAAGTGACTGCTAGCTATAACCAGTATAAACCAATACAGATAACTAAAAGCCACAAGAAGTAAGGTTAATGAATATCCCAATTCTAAAAAACTTAGACATGAGCAGTGCCCTCTGTGAATTTGGGATCCTCGCATCTGTACTGCCCATCAGGACCAATTCCAAAACCTTTTGGATCTGCAAAGACATTCTCAAGAAGTTGGCTGCGAGGTGGATGAGGGCTCCCATCGGCAAACTCAACAGCATCCTCGAGCACTTCATCAATCTTCTTCTCGATGGCTTTCAATTCTGCTTCACTGGCTAGCTTGTTTTCAATCAAGTACTTCTTTAAAGATGTGATGGGATCCCTAGCAGCATAGTGAGCCTTCTCAGCTGCAAGAAGAAACTAAATTATTAATTGAGAAAAACATATCAACTAATAGATAATGACTAAATATAAAACAGAAAGTGATAACATAATTCTCCAGTAGTTGCAAACTTCTACATATGAAACTAAAATTCTAAATGGTTAATGTGCATATCTTTGTTAATTCATATGGTATTCCTGACCAATACATGATTATACAATCTACAATGTGCTGCAAATTTGTAAATGAACCGCATCTCATTGATAATTATGGTCACAGAATTATACTGCGCGCACCAAAAATATCTCTAGAGTTCCAAAAACATCAGTAAAGGAACTAATATCTGCCAAAAAAGAAAAGGTGTCATAATCATCATTCAAATGAAATGGCTACTTTTTCAAGTATCTGATGGTGCCAATCCTAAAGCTGTGATACCTAAATATGGCAAGGGAAAGTGGAAACTTTGACGAGGGACTAAAATCATACGGAGCTGATGTCAAGCATACTAAACAAAGCAGCTAAACCATAGACAAAACAGTTAAGGCATGTAAAATTCTAATGTGTTAATCAATGTCTAAGAAGCAGAATTAATTTGAATGCTTACCAGGGTCGCGGAGTTCATCAGGATCGGCTAACGAGTGTCCTCTAAACCTGTAAGTCTCGCATTCTACCAATGTTGGTCCTTCTCCACTCCTAGCCCTTCGAATTGCCTCCTTGGCCACCTCTCTCACCTTCAAAACATCCATTCCATCAACATGAACACCTGGCATTCCAAACGCTGGACCCTTCTTCCAAATTGCTGGATCCGAAGTTGCCCTGAGGTGCGACATTCCAATTGCCCACAGATTATTCTCCACTACAAACACAATGGGCAATTTCCACAATGCTGCCATATTTAAACACTCAAAGAACTGTCCATTATTACAAGTTCCATCTCCAAAAAATGCCAATGTCACATCATCACAGTTTTGCTTCAAAACGTCCCTCTTATACCTTGAGGTAAAAGCTGCACCAGTAGCCACTGGAATTCCCTCACCAATAAAAGCAAAACCACCAAGCACATTGTGCTCTTTGGAGAACATGTGCATGGACCCACCTTGGCCTCGACAACAACCAGTGGCCTTGCCAAAGAGCTCGCTCATTACAGCACGAGCCGAGACACCCTTACTCAATGCATGCACGTGATCACGATAAGTGCTGACAACAGAATCCTCCTTTTTCAAAAGCTTGATGAACCCAGTGGACACAGCCTCCTGGCCATTATAGAGATGAACAAAACCAAACATTTTTCCTCTGTAATACATCTGGGCACACATGTCCTCAAAGTATCTGCCCAACACCATATCCTCATATAGCTCTAAGCCTTCTTCTTTTGTGATCAACTGAATAGAGGGAACAAGTACATAATAAGAAGAGAAAATAATACTTAATCTCTATTTGGCTAAAAAAGAAGTATCTTCAAGGAAATAGAGTGTTTTGCAGTTTAGATGCCGATTAATACATATATATGCACTATCAAAAGCCAATCACAATTACAGCAACCAGAAACATTATCGAAGACAGGGAAAATATAATCATGATATAGAAGAAAAAATTAAAAACTAAATTCGGTCCTATTATAGCAAAAACAACAAGTAATTTCAAATGTCTGCTTTTCAAGCATTCTAAACTCTAGTGTTAACTAAAACCTCCAAACTTTCGGCTCAAGCATAAATCAAAACTTTTTTTTTTTTTTACCAAAAAGGCAAATAGTTCCCGAAGCAAAGCAATAATCTCAGTAGAGCGCAAAGGTTAGATGAAATTGGAAAAGAGATTAAAGAATTGATTACCAGATTGGAGGTTGATTTGAGCTTCTTCTCCTTAACGGCTTCAGATACAGCAACAATAGCAGATCGACGGTGGGAATTGATTTGATTGAATTTAGGAACAGAATTGAAACGAAGTTTGCGGGTGGATCCGAGAAAAGAAGCAGTAGTTTTAAGAGGATCAAAAAGAGTGTGCTTTTCATGAGATCTGGAGGAGGTGGTATTGAGGGGCAAAGGCTGGGTAAACTTGGTAGCAGAGAAAGCAGTCGCCATTGGAGTTGCGCTAACTTATCTCTCTCTCTTTTCTGTTTCTGTAGTAAACAGAAAGCTGCAGAAGCAAGAGAAAGAGAGAATGAGGGGAAGAGAGGGAAAGGAAGAGGAGTTTAAGAGGAGAAAAAGAGGCGGAGGAAACGAGGGAAGAAAGCGTTGAAGAAAACGCCCAGTTGATTAATTGAAAATGAAAACAAAGTAAAGAAGGACACCCAACTCCCAACTGCACAATAAGACTTAAAAAGGGGTTTTGTTTTGGCTTGTGAAGTCAGTTAACATGTGTTCCTCTCTGTAGTTTGTAGTTGTACACATGGCCTCTTCAACTTCTGCTTTGCCCTTCCTACTCATAGGCCTTAGCCTTTGTTATTTGCCAATTTATTTGGTGAATACATTTATCCTGCTCTCTTTTTTTTTATATATATATATCTGTATCCTACTTATTTCAGAAATACATAGAAATGCAATCTTTCTTTCTATAAGTAATTAGTTTATGAAAAATGAAAGATTACTCCTAATTATAATTACTTAGAAGAGCATTTAGAAAACTTCATGGCTATTAAATTAATTGCCTAACTTATTTTTAAAGAGAGGAATGGTTCCACAATTTAAATGATAATTTACAAATGGTAATGATGTTAGTAATTAGGGTTCTAAGTCCTAGTAATTCACATTTCAGAATATCTTTGTCAACAATATCAATCCGATAATTATGGTCTTTTCTATTTTTATTTACAAGTGATGTTGATTTGTGGTGTGAGTGTAACCGGGAGCCACATCCACTTTCTATTGCCTATTGGCATCATATGCAGTGGGATGAGACGTCCAACGCAGCAGTAGATGAGGTTTTTATCTCACTGGTGTAACATTTGGTTGGGCCGTGTAACTAACTTTTCTAAATTCTTAAATTTAGTTTTCGTATTAACTTTGAAATTTAAAATTTTAATTTTAACCGCTTAAATCTAAAAAATACTTATAATTCCTAGATAAATAGCCAAGCCACAAACAATTCATTTTCCATTTTCAAAAATAAATAAATCGAAAGAAAACAGCATTTACTCTATTTTCTCTATCAATTTTATGAAATTACAAAAACTGCAATATTTCATAAAAACCGTGGTGCTTTTGAGAGCGATTATAAATGGCAATCCTTATTGAACGAGCGATTCCAACTGACTACCGTTGCTACTACCCAAATTGAAACCTTTAGGTTCAAAGCCAGCCCAAAATTAAAAAGACCATTCTGTCTCGATTCTGAAGCTCACTTGCCAAAACCCACCTGTTCAGTGAACCAGCCATCACCATTGATAATCGAGGGTGATAATTAGGCAATCCACTCAAATCAACAAACTTTTACAACAAATTTACTATAATTGAAAGCAGCTTCCCAGCAAAAATAGTTCATTTACTCATCCAGTGATTTGTAAATTCACCTAAATGCCTGTATCATTGCCTCATACAAAATTTATTATACACGGCGATTGGAGAAGATGACAACTATATGGACCAACAAAAAAAAAAAAAGAAATTTTATTTTATACATATGATGAATTACAAAATAATAAGAGGGGTCAAAAAACACTCCACTCAGGTCACCCGTGCAGCTCGGATCAACAAAATTCATCAGCTCGGATCCGTGCAGCTCGGATCAACAAAATTCATCACTGTTAGTCTGTACAAAACAGCTGTGTCACTGTTTATTTCCCTTATCTTTGCCTACAAAAAGACCATTATCCATGTGTTAAAATGCGAAACAACGCAAAGAACTTAAAATCAAGCAAGTAATCATAAACCTCACCAAATAGACTTGATTTTAACTGGAACGGAATAGATGATCCTCTTGCTTTTAGCTCCCTTAGTTGCCTTCTCTTGCTCGATTTTTCAATTTTTGCAATGCTACTGCTAGTCTCTCCTGTCAAAACCTCGAGCCCTTTCTTTACCCTTTCATGATAAACTGCTGGTGGGGCAAGCCTCAACTGTGGCATGTTTTCTATCTGGCCTAATTTCTGGTCTTTCTGAAGTTTAGTCAAGATCTCAAACTGCAGCATCCAAGTTCTATTTTGATTAATCAATAATATTTAAGGCTAATTGTATCACATAAATAAGGTATTGACTTACCCGTGATAATTGGTGCAGCCCATATGAATTGTCTAATGAATCTTCATGAGGAAGTAAAAAGCTAGTTCCTTGTGCTCGTTTGGATCTTGACGAAACCTTGTTCACCAAACCATTTTCAGGAAGGACCGACTTGTTTCTAGGCCTCTGAGTATTCTTCTTGGGCATGCAAACAGGGCATCCAGACAAGGAACCTTGACTTGACGAGTCACTTCCAAGTAGTTCACATTGAAGATGAGTGGCATGACCACAACTGAAAACTCGAATACGAAAACTCGGGGAATCCTTGGTCAGAAGGCAATTGCATATACAACAGAGCAGACTCCGGGGGGCATACCCATGAGATGCACCCTTCTTGAGTAAACTCATGGTATAGAATGTGTCATCCTCAATCAAGGACTTGGCAGTATCCTAAAAGAAAGGACCCAGTTTTCACTGTTAGCACAAATAAAGGGTGATAAAGAATTGAATTCCCGAGACATTTTAGATGCATACAGCAAACCAAATGACTGAAAAACATGTAAGCAAGAAATACCAGAATTCTCCTCTCAAAACCATATGTTCCGAGCATCCCCAATATGGTAATTTTAAAATCTCCAAATTCCTGTCTACCATTATCAGCAAGAAGTTTTGACATGATGGTAGGAAGGCGAACATATCCTATCATTCCTTCAACAATCTCTTTGATGAACTGAGAGAACAGTTTCCTAAGGACATGGGCACCTTTGTGGGTCTTCAAAATTTTCCACGTGATTATTGCCTCAGCATCTTCCTCTCCACCCAATGTTTCAGCTAGCACTCCAACACAAATTTCTTTTAATAACCTTTTATCACCGTATGAATCCATTAAAGGCTCACAGAATCTGTATTGGGTGTTGAGGATTGTCAGTGTTGGAAAGGACAATTATTTTGCTTGCATCAGAAGCAAAGTTCAAGGTGCCATTAAGTATAGAGGTCCTATCTGGGCTCCAAGCACAAAGTACAAGCATGCCCCTAAATAAGCAAGCACATATTTTCACAATGCAAGTATAATTATTTCTGAAATAAAAAGTTGAATTGATTTATGTGAAAAACAAAAGTGATGATTCTTGATTTTAGTAACAAGTCTAGTTATCATAAGTGAGATGAACTCCATCACGCAGCACACTCTGCGTGATAGCCCATATCGATCTTAAATGCGAAACTGAAAGAGAATAAAAGAAATGTAGAAGCAATACAACAATCTTAACCACGAGGAGTTGCTTTAAAACTAAACAAAATGACTGAAGATTTATCCACTCAATCATCAATGTAACCCTTGATCATTACATAACTGAGACAAACGCATTCAATTATTCAAATGTGCAAACCTGGTAACTTTCACACCATGTCAGAAATTAAATCAATGCATAATTCAACTTACGAATCAAGTAATCTAAACCACAGTATCTCTGATTCCTCAGGTTGCAAACGAGGGGTGTTACGCTGACACAATCCAATACAGGAATTCAATATACTGTGTATGTCAGCAACCTGTGAAACAAGGCTAGCAAATTGGATTAAGTTTTTTCAAGGACAAATAAGCATCAAGAAGAAGAAGAAAAAGAAGGAAAGAGGGGAGAAAAAAGCTTAACCACAGACAGAGATTCAGATCTGCAGACCTCTTTCATTTTTAAAACAGTGCTGTAATGATCAATGCCAGTAGAGCCACTTAAAGCTGTACTTGAAATCACACCATCCACAGCTGTATCAAGCTCGGCAAATTTAACATTGAGGTCAGAGAGTGTAAGTAAAAGAGCGCTCCCGACATCACCAACTCTTTCCAATAAAAATGCAGCTGCATCTGTTATCCCATATTCCTGGCACAGGCGTAAACAGTGTTCTACTCGATAGCTATCAAAAGTCTCTAGGAATTTGAGAACTGAATGACTCTCATACTGACACAATAACTGCAAAAACAAAATGCATAATATTTAGCATATGATAGCCACCAGAAAGGAGACACTGTTTCCAGTGTATGTTGCAATCAAGAATCACCAAATCAGCAACAAGAAGTGCAGTGAAAAAGTGGAGAATCATCATAACAGATACAATCTTCTTCAGAACAGATATAAACAGCAAAACCATGAAAACAAAAAATAGTTAAATTCAAGCCCTATGACCAATGAGGAGTAGATAGACCAAGCAAGACCTGCACATGGACCAAAAACAAGGTTTTCCACCCAATTTTACAGTTAGTCTTACTTATTACCATTTTATTTTTCTGTTTCCTGTTATGGGAGCACATAAGCAACATGAGACTGAACAAACAATATTTTGTTGGAATGTCACTTGATCAGTTGCCTATTGCACTACACTGCTCACCTCCATATAAAGCTCTATCATATCATCAGTCAGATGAATGGGATTATTTCGTATGAACTTAGGAAAATCAGAGATTCTCTCAAAGTAAGCCTCAAGTCCTTTCAAACGATCTTCCCTTCTTCTTCCGCTAAATGCAGCTGCACTATCATCCTTTGTTAAATGAGAAAAGTCAAGAGTTCCATACAAGTAAACCTCAATTGTGGTCTTCAAATACAGAAAGAGACTTTTTGGATGAGAGTGAAGTTTGGAGAGAATGTGCGGACTGTCGTTATTAAAATGGTCGATGACCAACAAGAATGTGCCCTCTCTGCAATAGATCATAAGATTTGATTAGAGAAGAAAAATACCAAAATGGAAGAAAATTCAGCAGATGAAGATCTTCAATTAGAATGATGATCGTGACGATGGCGATAAATAAAAAGCATTACCTGCTCAAGACAACCAAATCTGGAATCCGAGACAAGACAGCTGATTGAAAAGCACTCTGTTCACTACCACTTAGCTGTGTCAATGTATCATTGATATAGGCAAAGGTATGGATTGGTTCATCCACATCTTTCATATAGCTGTCCAGTGCCGCGACATACTGGTTTCTTATGTTGTGAATGAAGCCACAAACCTGAAAACCACATTAGACCAAACAGTATAAAGAAGACAAGAAGGAAACTTTGAATTATGAAGTACTCTCTCAGAGATAATGTCTCATATTTGAACTATAGATACCTGATGAAAGCATGCTTTCTCACATAGCTGTAAGACATAAGACAGGTTCCAATCAGTCTCAGGTACCACTTCCAGAAGGGCAAGAACCTGCTTCTCTCTCTGTTTTGAAGTTCTGATAATATGTGTGGGGATACTTGCTGAAAAATCGTTCTCTGATGTCAAGTACTCCAAAATCTGACTCAGCACACTGCTTGAAACATAAGCTTTTTTACATGCAACATGGGATGCAATGAATTCAAACAGGTACCCTATGTCCTTCATTGAAGGCCACAATTTGACTGATACCAAGTCATCAACACTAGCAGTAGATTCAGCTCTTTGGGGTACCTCTATTTCAGTGATTTGAACAAGAGCATCTATAGCATTTTGAACCAATAAATTCTGGCTTTCAATTATTGTAACATTCTCTTGCTCAGTCTCCATATTTGCACTGGCACTATCATGAAAAGAAAATTCAGGTTTTGAATTTTCATCATCTACAAAAGCCAACCTCAGAACATCTAAAGTAGCTTCAGTATCTAGTTCTAAGAGATGATATAGATTCAGGTATGTTCCTCTAGATGACCAGCCTGAAGCTACTTCTGAATTTGGGGCACTGGAATTCTCTAATAAAAACCGAACAAGTTCGGTCCTCAGAGATGCCAAGCGTGGAGGAGGTAGAGCTCCATGTCCTGCAAATATGATGCTTAACGAGTTATAAATCAAATGTGAATTTCTACAGATTATGATTGTTTCAAGTTCGATGATAGTGCCCATTGTAGAATCCAAGTAGTACAATAGAATAATAGTTCAATGTCCTCAAAGCATGAAAAAACTCGAAGGATAAACAAACTGTTGGGCCTGAGACTTGCATATTGACAAACAGAGCACTTAATAACTCTGGACAAGCTAAGTCCACATGCAATTGGAAAAAACTTGTATGATACTGGATTTTAATTGCCATAGAACTATTTGACTATTTGTCAATGAATATGGTACCAAAATACATTGGCCAACAACGTTGAGCAATCAGCATCAAGCTCCCACCAAGGTCATCATAAAGACAAACTACTTCAACAACATTTCTTTCAAGATGATAGCACAGTAAAATAGTTAGATACTGATTCAAGTGCATGTTGTGTGCATTATACAACATAACATCATCAAAGCAAAAGCTATAACTGCCTAGGACTAAGATAAATTGACAGTATATTGTTAAGATTTTTGTTTCCATTTACAGTGCATGCTGCTGAAGCATTGTTCTTTACTCATTCTTTTGATCAAGTTATTTTGAGAAAGTGAGGCTTGAATTTGTCGTGCAGGCTAGGATCTGATTTCATTAGTTTTGATGGTATAAATAGGACTATAATAACCAGATTAAGAGAGCACACTTTCCATTATGTTCGATTATGCACTTTTGGTTATTGTAATATCCTGACTGGGAAACCATAAAGCTGTCCATTGGCTGATCTTATTTTGTTAACAGCTAACTAGGCCTAAGAGCAACATTAGGGAGTCATAATAGTAGCATCAATTTCAAACATCAGCCTTTTCCTTTTTCCCGGAGGAAATCCAAACACAGTTCATATAAGGACCTACTAGATCTGTACCATCATTTTCTTCTCAAAAGTAATAACCCATCTCTTAGATGCAACAGTTAGCCTTACAAGCAAGAATCCTAACCTAGTAGTTATGAGTTAATAAGGGATCAATAGAGTAGTCATTTAAACCACAAATACTATCTAGTACTTGACACCATTTAATATTAACCTTCTTGTTCAAGGTGTAAAACACCCAAATGTTATTGTTAAAGTGTGCAAAAACCAATTAATAAACCAGATTGTTTAAGGTTCCAATCTCACATAAATTACAAACCTGTAACATCACTCAAAGAAAGACCACAATCATAATCACAGCCAAGAAAGATTTAGTTCACTCAATAGTCACCAGTAGAATATCAAAAGACATTCTCTAGTAACAGTTGAATTGGATCAAGGCCTATGATAACTGAGAAGTGTACCTGGTGGAAAGGCAAGACCGGAAAAGCAATACTTCAGATAAACAAGCATCCTGTACCTGTTATGAGAATAGTAGGCAAAGGTCATGCCTATGATGCAATAACATGAAATGTGTAATCAAATGTCAGCCAATTGATCTGAACAATTAAACAGGTATATACAGCCAATATGTATGATCATGTAACAGTGACTAAACCAATCCACTCCAAATGCTTAAACATCCACAATAAGTTGGCCAAGGCATTTCATTGACAATCCACTCAACTCAGCATTTATTTTGTATTTTTTAAAAACGTATACCTAGCACTTAAAAATTCATGTAGTTCAAGTTGTAAATTGATGATATAATCCTATGAGTTTACTTTGATTTTTATTCTCTTAACAAACAATAAAGTATAACAAAGTAAATTTCCTCAGTAAAAATCCTGAAACACGAGACCACTGCCTTTTTAGTAAAAAAGCAAAAGTTTCATTAAGAAAATATGCTGTCTTTGACATGATAAAATCTTCAAAAGGGAACATATTATTGAAAAGAACAGTTTACTTCTCAACACCATTACCCAAGGGCAGCAGCACTGTCTCCATGACTATTTCGTGAAACTATTAACAACTCCTCTAAAGGTGCTCTGAAATCATCCAATCCTTTATTGAAAAGATAAATCAAGGCACCATACAATCCATGCTCCCGACATAGCCTGACAACCTAAAAGAAATAAGAATTAAGAACTCACAGTTTCTGGTTGAAAAGTTATAACAAAGGCATCAGTTGAACAAGAAAACAAAGATTAGAAACCTGATTGAAATCCAGGGAAGATATATCCATGTGAAGGACACATTGTTCAACTCTCTGGAGCCACCCTTTACTACTGTAATGCTCTACCAGTGCTTGCATAATCTTTAAAAGGAGAGAGAAGGGAAGAGAACAGAGAAGATAAATGAAAATGCATCAGTTTAGCAACTGTAATTTCACCGCTTTTTCTCAAGTGAACAATCAATACGGACATAAGGCTGAACACACCTCGGGAGGTAGGGATCCAAGCATATCCCTCAATATATATGGCTCCAGAAGCTCCAAAAATGTATCTAAAACAAAGAGTGGAAAAGACAAGAGAATGATTGAAAGAGTACCATTTAATGACCACCCAAGAGTATGATGATGCAGCATCAAATTATAGAATAGTGCTTTAACACAGATGGACATGGCATTTTGTCAAATTATAATGTCTTCTCCTATCATATGGCAATATGAATTGTATCACTAAGGGTGTACTACTTTTATGCCTATATGAATTGTACCACTGAAAGTGAAACAGAAAGCTGTAAAACCCCTCTGTTAAATGTATAAATGGAAATTATAACCCAAAACATTAAACAAAATTTCGATATGAGCATTTAGTACTTCAACCTCCAAATATCAATATCAAACTACTAATGAATTTCTGTGGGGGTTGAAAATGCACCTCTATGTTGAACAGCCACAAACTTTGAGAAAATTTCATCAAAAAGGATGTCAGTCCGCCGTACATGGACACAAAATTCTACTGCAACACCACCGACGCGAGTGAATTGTTCTTTAATTTCTGAATGCAGAGAACTGCTTCCACTCTTCGAGTCATCTTGTTTTTCAACTTTTCCAATTTGGTTGCAAAAAGCAACTGAAATATAAGAAAATACTTCATCTACATAAGACAGTAGTAACTCCACCAGATAGGGCATTATGGTTTCTTGTACAGCATCCATAGATTTAGGAAGGTCAATAACACCATGAGCTTGGCCATCATAAAGTGTAATTGCCATGTTCAAGGCACCCATCCAATCACCTGCTCTCCGCAGAACCTGAATCCGTTCCTTCCATGGGAGAAGCCGGGAAACAATAAGCTGCATGGGTCCAATTATGTATATAGAAGCTCCTCTGACTGCTATACAATTATGATAGGCCTTCTCAGGATTGCCAAAGATATTTATAAGATGTGTATGATATGCAACAAGATCATCCCCTCCAGAACCGTCAACAGCAAAGCTAGTCTGGTGAATCAACGTACCATCCTTTGCAAACAAGTAAAGCTGTCCAGTCAAGGTAAGAACCACCAGCATCTGATCAAGCATAAAACCTTTGTTAGGCTCAAGTTGCAAAGACAACGAACACATGGACAAAAATGACAGAATATAAAGACACACACTAAACAAAGTTACAAGTGAACAAATTTGCATGACACAAATCATAACAAACTAAAACCATACATGAGCATCCAACCAAGCCACGCCTATGGCTGCACTTTCAAGAGACCATGTTCCACATACTTTCAGCTCTGATTTCACCAGCTTTGCTACTTGGACTTTCCGATCCCAAGCAATTGCAAGCAATGAAACTCGCTCTGCTGCATCTGTAGTAACAATTTCTGCAACGAATTTCTTTTAGGCAGGTGCCCACTTGAAATCTAAGAAATCCAATCACAACATACCAGATGATGAGCTGTGCAATTGTGTAGTACATTTCCATGCAGTATATGGCATGGAACCCTCTCGCACTCCATCTGGCTTGGAGAGTTGTGCATATACTTCCAAACTGGGAGTAAGCCTAACCTGTAACAAAGACATAGTTGAACACATTCTGAAGAATACAATTCCATACAGATGCAAGCACCAAGAAATTCACAACACAAAAGGTACATGGAATTTGCGCAATCATCCGAGGACTTCATACCACCAGAGCAGTTTGATGGGTGACAAATATGACGACACCTTCTTCAACCATAGAAGAGCCCTCATTGAATAGTTTCCATCCTGCATCTCCCCCAACTACACCTCCCATCATGTTACCAATGCTGCTGGATGAAAGTGAAGCATTTCCCTGTGATGAAGGCAAAGTGCCTCCAAAAGATTCATCGTAAAGAAGGGGGGAAGCAGATAGTACAGTGCCTGTTCTTTGTCCATCTAGAAGACACTATCACATCATGGGCAAGAGATCATTAATTTGGCAATTATAATACTGCTGCCTACCATACGCCAACTAAGATAAGGAGATTTCAGAAATCAACACATCAATCCATAATAATGTTTTACCTGTGTTTTGATGGTGAATCTGTTAAGCAAGGGAACCACAGAGAAAGCATGTAAAAGAACTAGACCTTTACTGTCACCAGTAACTGCTTTAAATTGACGAGTAACTTGAGAATCTTGGCCTAGGAATAATGCATGTACTACTGGTGATGTGTGCTCCCCAGTTATAACTTTTGCTGCCGATGACCTCTGGACATCCCAAACAGTAATGTGACCATCACCATAACCGGCCAAAAGCAGGTCCCCTTGCTGATTGAAGCACATGGAAGTTACTGGAGCATGAGATCTATCCCCTTGTAAACCAAGTATTAGCATCTGAATACACATAGCATGTTTCAGTAGCATATTGACTACCCTTAATGATTTATATTAAAAAAATCTACTTGCAGAAGCTTGACAACATCAGATCAACGATTTTCATACTGGAATTTCAGCCAAAACGAACGTACACTGACATCAAATATTTTTTTTAGAGACTTTTGATACTGGGAAAGAGTTATGAAGCATCTACTGGTTGAGGAACATTCTATTGTATAGTTCTATAGCCACTATGATCCTGTACTATGCGTAATTTTTAAAAGTTCATCTAATTAGTTCTAGAATTGCCTTTTAAAATTATTTCATTGGAAACGATCAAAGAAGCAAACAAGTAAAGCAATATGAATGATCAGACCTTTACGTCCATGCTGTCAGTATTATAAGGAGAATATTTACTTGGGACAACAACTATAACGCCTTTCGCCATTCCCACTGCAATATAGTTAAGATGAACTGCCAGAACTTGTGGAGAACCATGCTCTCGCCTAAATGCTTGAGATGAAATGGTCCGTGTGATGGCATTGTTAGCGTCAATATCAAAGTATCCCAAAGTAGTAGACCCTCTTCGAACACCCTCAAGCTTCATTGGCTGAGCAGCTGCACCCTCCTCCAAATGCAAACCTGTAGAAGCCTGTTTCTTCTCAAGTTCTTCTGCCAGTTCAAGCGGCTTCATACTGGATCTAAGTTTCTCTTCTGCTCTTTTACTAATCCTCTCACTTTCCAGCTGCCCAATTCTCTCTTCTACAAGTTCTGAAATGTCACTTATTGAACTGATATCATCACCAGCACCAGTCGCAATACCTGCCTCATCATCTTTAGAGCTCTCCGTATCTTTGTCCAAATTATCTTCCTTTTCTAAGACCAGCATTATTGAGTCGGCCTCATTATTTCCACCATTATCAAATCCTCCAGAAGAATAGGACGGAATATCAGTTTTGTAAGAATCATTCGTATCCAAAAACTTTGAACCATCATCAGCAGAAATAGATGAGATAGTTTCATCTTTTCTCTTACTTCCAAAAAATTTCATGCCATCATCCAAGTTAACAGTTGAATTGGAGATTGAAGTAATAGAATTTAACAGATCTTGCTCGGCCCTTAATTCTTCCACTTTAACTGCAGCTTCTGCTTCACTTTCCAAACCTTTACTAGTAAAAACCCCAGTTGTATTTTCCAAACTCCCCTCTCTTGTGGAAATTTCATCGTCCATAACACATTGAAAATCACCTATATTGTCATTGTCCTCTGCCAATATATCACCTGACCCGGTTCTCTCGGTAGCAACTCCAATTGAATCACTGGTGGATGCATTTGAAACAATCTCGTGATCATCACCAACAATGGAACTCGATTCTCCAGTGTCCACAACCTTCTGGAGACTGACGGCTCTCCTCGATTTGATCGCGGCAGCATGTGGAGTAGGCACCGACCGAGACGCCGCAGCTGCAGCCGCCAGTGCCGCCCCGGGCTTCGCGTTTGATCTCACCCCACCGAATAAGGACGGCAAAGGTCTCGACGAAGAAGGAACCCTCCATATCGGATCACCCGAAAACCCTCCTGACTTAGCTCGAGTAAATGAATTGAGTCGTGTTTGGTCAGACTTGTCACCCAAAAGCTGAGATTGACTTTGCTTCAGAGATTCTGTGCAATCTTCTGAAACGGCGTCATTCTGGGAGACAGAAAAATCATAGAGACGACGTTGCTGAGCTTTCACTGATAGCGGAGAAGATGTAGGAGAAGGTGACGTGGAAGCATCGGAATCATTGAGGATTTCATCGAGTGAACGGTGAGGGACGGCGGTGGAGTCATCGTCGGATTCGGAATGCAAACTGAGGAAAGAATCGAGGTCAAGCTCCGTGGGCAGTTTGTCGGTTGTGAGTTTCTTAGTCATTTTTTGACGGGCACAAGAAGATTTATTCCTTCATCTTCTTCTGTATCTGATGATTAAGAAACCTGTCATCGACATTGGGCTCTGCTTTCTTAGTCTTTAGTTAGCAAGACAGTTGCTTCTTTCCAAGGGGCCATGCTTCGGTATGCTCATGTACACGTAAAACCTTTCACATTTATTTCACAGCATTAGAAAATAGTTAAAATACTGACGTAAGAATTGGAGATCATGTCATTTTTTTGAAAGGAGTTGTCGTTTCATGCTCAAGCTTGCATCGTAATTGAATATGTCAAACGACGTGGAAGACAGGACGCCAGATTTTGCGGGACTTTTGATTGTGTTCTTATTCACAATTTTGCAAACGCCTGGTCGTTTCAAGAGCATATAGAATTTGAATTTGTTTCAAGCGCATATAGAATTTGAATTTGTTTAACCGACATGATGAGGGACAAATGAGATGAGAATATGTACTCCGGATTATTTTCTAAAAATTTGAAGGTGACCAAGTGTCATACTTCTGTTGCTTTTTTAATTTTCGAACTATTTGCCAAAATAATAATGTATTGAAATCAGCTGTATGAAAAGGCAAATTATAGTGAAAAGAGTCCCTTCAAGAATAAAAAAAAAAAAAAATTTAAAAATAAGCGCTCTTCTTAGTTATCTTTACCGAATATAATAATATAGATAATGCTTTGAAATAATAGATTTCAAAATTTTTATATTTAACATCTGCGCTCCCCATCAGCAAATTTTGGTTTTTGAATTATTTCTAGACATTTTAAGAAACTAAGTATATGAGCAAATATTTTAATTAATTACATAATATTTATTTTTCAAACTAAAGTAAATATTTTAATTAATATTTGTTACATCAATTGAACTACGCAACTTCATGGTTCACTCAATTAGAAACTATTTAGGTGATACACAGTAAAACACCATATAATCGCCAATAATTCCAACATGAAATGCTAACCTCACTAGCATGCTGCATTATCTAATGCTCGAAATCCAAGCTCAATAAAAAAATCAACAAGGCTCTCTATGGAATAGCGCACAACAAACTAAAGTGGTAATAAGAAACTTCCTCATTCTATGTTAAACTCTCACTATACAATTCCAATGACACAAATACGTTCAAATTATGATCAATTATGAAGGAACAAAGATTCATATATCAGAAAATGACGCATGCCAGAAGATGCACAATGATGAGTCCTACAATCCATAGCTCAACATCAGGGAAAAAAGAAAACTTATCTTAAATATATATATATATATATATATATATATTAAAGCAGAATCATATAGTAGCTCAAAAACCTTACTCTCCAAGTCTACATTCACGAAATTTATAATGAAACGAAACAGCAAAAAGATCCAAAATGAACTAATGAACTACTAAGACAAACGTAGGACTTTGGCATACAGAGAGGAGCTCCTAATCAAACAAGCTAAATCCCATGTCGTCATCACTCTCTTCTTGTGGCTCTTCCTGTAAAACCATCAAATTAATCAAATACATCAATTAGACAAACTCAAACCCAGAAACATATCACAGACACAATAAAAAAAAAAAAAGACATTATAAGTACCTTCTTCTTCTCTTCAGCAGGAGGAGGGGCAGCAGCTCCACCAGCAGCAGCACCTCCAGCTGGAGCTGCAACAGCAACTGGGGCACCACCACCACCACCAGACCCAACATTTGTGATAAGATCCTCAATGTTACGCTTCTCGGCTAGCTTAGCAAACAAGCTAGGCCAGTAAGATTCAACTTGCACATTGGCTGCTTTGACCAATTGGGCAATTTTCTCTGCCTATTAATAAGAGTTAACGGAGAAACAACCATCCTCCAAGAGGATAATATTTTAAGCGCGCACAAAAAATTATCAACTCTACGGCCAAATTATTTTGTTAAAAGAAACCAAACAGCAAAACAAAATTCTTCAAAAGCCAAAACTTACAAGCCAAATAAACTAGAAAATATACATGAAACTGAAAATGGGCACAATTCTTCGAAAAAATTCAGATTATGAACCAAAAATAAAAAATCGAGGCATCAAGGGAAAACTGAAAACTGAATCCTATAAGCTACTTAACCTACCTACCACATAGAGTGCTAGAATAAATTGAATAGAAATTACGAGTCAAGAGTTCCAACTTTCAGGTAAGGATACAGTGATGGGAATACCATCATCATATAGAATCATAACAGCGTAAGAGCAAGCAATTTCTCCGACCGACATAGTTATATCTGTATCGCACAGCAGATACATATAAATAATTGCAAAAGGTAAATAAAAAGTTACAGGAACTATCAGTTCGAACTTCCAAAGCAATGAAAATGATAACAGGTATAATATTTAATAAGCAAGTAAATGAGAATGTAAGGAGAGATTAGACGGTTTAGAATTTTGAATTTACCTTGAGATAGTCCGATCTGCTAAGGGAGAGCTGGCTTGTGCACTTGGCTGCGCAGCGGCAAAGGAATGTGGTGTAATCTAGGGTTTGCGAAGTGAGCCAATAAGAGACTTAATAAGGTAGAGAGGTGGGTTGAGACCTAAGAGTGATATTATATTGGGCCTTGGGTTGGGATAAGGCCTACCATACGCAAAGGCCCTAGCCCAAATAAAAAATAATACTACTTGATAGAACATGGCTCGCTTTCTCCTGAAATTATTATTTTCAAAAGAATATTCAATTTGTTAACGAATATCGGAACAAAATAAAACAAAAAATTTAAGGTAAGTACTTATAAAAGATGTTTAATTTAATCAAACATGGTTATACTAACCTGACCGTAGTCTAGTTGACTTTTTGAGGAAAAATTTTATGTATTATAAACGGAAATTATATTGTGAGCATTATATAAGGCTCTTAGATATTAAACATTAATTTAGATTATTTTTAAGAACATATCACTTTTTTTTTTTAATATTTTACTATTAGACTTTATGCTTTGTGAGGATATATAATTAGATTTATAATAATAATCAATATAAGCACTTCCTAAGCTGTAAAGGGAAATGTCACAATGTTACTAAGGTTCCGTTTATTTCCGTGAAATAACTTGCAAGAAAAAAACTTGCCGAAAATATTTTCATGGAAAATATTTTTCTTGAAAAATGTTTTATAAATGACTTATTTTCCGTTATTTGGTTGTAATATTGAAAATTAATTAAAAACATTAAAGTCTTTGTCTCATAAGGCCATAAAAAATATTATTAATAATAGAAATTTTATAATTTAAAAATTTTATTCTTAAATATGAAAAGAATGCAAAAAAAAAAAAAATTGTAAATTATGAAAGCTGCCGGTGGCCGGTGGTGATGGTCGGTAGTAAATGGAAACTTATGATGATTAATAAATGAAAAAATATGGATTTATAAGGTTTGCCAATATTCGGAAAATGTTAGTCTCTCAAAAGATGGAAAGTTGTTTTCCTTAAAAAAATGACTTAATTTTCCTTTGACCAAAAAAATATTTTTCCATTGATTTGTTTTCTTGAACGCCCCAAATAACGGAAAATTGTAGAAAATATTTTCCTGCAAGTTATTTTATAGAAACAAGCAGAGCCTAAAAGCCAAATGTATAAAAACACACTATCAATTCCACAGTCAATAATCAGTGTACCCTCTACTCTTACTATTAGCATTCTTTGTACCAGAATCAGAAGTGCAGACCCGTCTTTCTGACATGAAGCACAAGATACCACAAAATAACTTGGAAATTGTGATTTGCCATTGAAAAAATATATATATTTCACAATAACTACCTCCTCAAATTTAGTTGAAAGAAAGACTAACTACAAAGCTTATTCTTTACTGTAAGCCAAAAGTATTGTGACTGGAGCTTTTATAGATATAGAAATCAAAAATTTAACTTTTCATAACATAATGTACAGATTATTTTATCATCTCTATGAGAAAAATGGACGATTACCTAAGAAGAATTTGTATATATCAGCATGGACACTTAATACAACAAACTCATACGAGAACAACTGCAAGCTATGCACAATTACCAAGCTGTTTAAATGTCTGTCAATGAAATATCAATGTCAGATAAATTGCAACATGCCAAAGCTACCAGGGAGTTCCATACAGAAAGTTCTGGTGACTTGCCCAGACTAATGATCTCTTCTAACCACATAGTAGCTTCATATTGCCTTCCCATGGAGCAAAGGCCTGATATAAGCATATTGAAAATGTTAACAGGAGGCCGATATGATTTAATTAACATCTCCTCCAAAAGGCTACTTGCTTCAATAAATCGACCGTCTTGGCACCGCCCATGCACTAAAATGCAATAAGTTTCCTCATTGGCGACACAACCCACTTGCTTTGCCATTTTCTTCAAATACCCAACAGCTGTTCTTGACTTCCCTGCATTACATAAGCCTTCCAATAAGATATTATACAATCTGACATTTGGAACACAATTTGCCTCCACCATCTCCACCTCAATTACATCAACTGCTTCATGAACTCTACCTTCCTTACAAAATGCTGCCACCTTTGCTTCATAAGTTAAAAGTGATGGCCTAAAGCCTCTATCCCGTGTTTCATCAACCACTTTATTCGCTTGACTAATATTACCTTCATTGTAAAGATCGATAGCCATAGCAGTATAACTACACAAATTAGGAACTGCACCTCTGACTAGAGCTTCATTGATCAAATGCTTAGCTTTTTCTATATCTTCACCACTATTGCATTGACTGATATCCAGGTGGTGACGACATCGTTTAGGAGCCTTCAGCCCCTTCCTTAAGATCTTGCTGAGAATTTCGAGAGCTTGTTCAACCTGTCCATTATCACATAAGGAATCCAAAAGGATTCTATATATTACAATATCCTCACCACTTCCCTTCTGAGAAATCCTCCAAAACATTGAGTACAACAAATGGGTAGCTTCATTCAGCCTTCTATCGTTACACAAACCCTTCATAAGAATTCGATAACTATCCCTATCAGGGTAGCAACCCTGATAATCCATCTCTTGGAAGACTTGCAATGCAAGATCAGAGCGGTTATGTTGACAAAGAACATCCATAAGCATGTTCAAGGAACGGACACGAGATTTTACTTCCCACCCATATGAGTGCTCTAAGAAAAGATGGTGAGCTGCATCAAGCTTGGATTCTTTTACCATTATTTGTAAGAGGGTGTTAAAAGATTCAGTCCAATTCACACAATTGAAATGGGGAATGTTTTTGAAGAGAGTGATGGCTTCATTTAGAAGGCCAGCGGATGCATAGGTCTTGATTGCAGTCGCAAAGACTGAATCCTTGCACTCACAGGAATCCTCTCGCATCTGATTAATTACCTCCTTCATCTCAACAATTTGGCCTGAGCTGCCAAGGATACCAATCATGGTGGCATACACTGGACCATTATGACGATAGTTGGGGTATTTGTTTTTGGCTTCCTTAAAAATCTGTAGAGCTGATAATGGATTCTTTTGTTTCCTTATGATCTGAGAGAGATGTGTGGGTGTTAGAAGCCTTGGCCATCTTATACTCATTGCTACAGGAAAACTATTTTGTACCTAGAACAAACTGGACATGAAAGAAGAAGCACTAAGAACCATTAATCATCTACCAGATATTGGACAATAAAAAAGATAGTGATTGGAGTTGTAACAGAGGAGAAGAAAACCAAACATCATCGACAACCATCCTCACAACTTATCTTGGAATTACAAATAGTAAACACTGGAAAAGCATGATAAATATTAATTAATTTACATAAAATCTTAAATGAAAACACAAAATAATCACAAACTCTCTGATTAAGGTACACCGTCGCAACAATTCAATCAAAATGCTTCAGACAATTTTATTATTTATCCAATTAAACATCCAAGGACCAAAGGTGCTTTATAAATTGCCAATGCAAATTCCAGAATAGAAGATGCGTTTTTGGGCTGCATGAAAGACTACTGATGATATCGACAAATAGTTTCAGAAATTATACAATTGCATTTTCAGTCAGGTAAAACATCAAGCGACTTGCGTGCAAAACGAGTAGTAGAGTTAAAAGCAAAAAGATGCAAAATTTGAAAGCTAAATAATAACCAGTAGCAGGAAAGCGAATTAACGGTGACTATGATAGTGGAAGTTGCGGTGAGAAATCAATACAATACACTGCACGGTGAGACCGAAGAGAAGAAAATAGGCAATCGTAGTTCAGTTTTTTGTTTTTATCCTTTCACTTGCAGCTTCGCTTCCGTAATCCGCAACGACAATAGACGACGCCGTTTGTCAGTTGAAGACCGTTAACTAATGAAATATTCAATTTGTAACTCGATTCGGTTGTTCACCATCAAAGAGAAAAGCCAAAAAAGGCCAAACGACAACGTTTTTTTCCTGAAATAGACAAGGCCTAGTCTTCTTCGGCTATAAATATATAGAAGTCCAAAAAGATCTGTGGAAAAAGTAGTTTGCGCCATTTCTCAAAATTTTCACGGGCTAGGGATTCCACGGTCAAATCAGGTGCGCTTCCTCTATCTCTGTGTGCATGTTTATCTAAATATTCTATTTGTGCTTCTTTCTCTGGTTATGGTATTAATGCGTTTTCGTCGACTTTTTCCTTGTTATTTGGTGTTTTGTTTTCTAGACCTGTTTTTCCCTGACTTTTCTTTTCTTGAACTGTGTAGAACGAATCCAACTTACGCTGTAGGATTTAAAGTTTTCAATTTTTACATTTTTGGGATAGAATTTGGTATAGGGGTTCTAAGTAGAATTGATCTGAATTTAGTGCAAAACCTTTTGGTAAGATCGGTAATTGGTTGAAATTTAGTTAGAAATTTTTTTAGCTACAAGTAATTATGGGTCATAGATTATGCATAGAGCTTTAAAAGAATTCTGCCAAACCTATTGTACCAAATAATGATTGTGGTTTCTAATTGATACTGACTGAAGCTAATTTTAGTTTCCAATTATATGCTGGAGAATGTTTATGTCTCTAATAATTCTTCCAACATGTACCTAACAACAAAGAAGTGCAACAGGCTTAATTAGTAAGTAATTACTGGAATGAAAATGTGGAATCGCTTTTGTGCTCGTGAAGAAATACTTAATGCTCTTGTTGGACAATAACAAATAGAATTATAAAGTAATTAAAAACTATATGAAGTAGGCCCTGGTTATATAATGAACTGTGTGAATAAGGGTCAAAGCAAATATCAGAACTTGAAAATTAGAAGGAAGGAGTAAAATCGGGGGTTCCTAGGCAAGTCAAGTGAATAATGATAGGAAAATAGTGCAAGTTGGCATTACTAACTCTAAGTGGTTGAATGAAGGATCCCTTTTACATTTTATGGAGTTTGAAACACCCCTTCCAACGTCATTATTATTATGCCAATCTTCAGAGTTCTCATTTAAAAGTTCAATAATAATCATAGCATTTGAAAAAAGGCCAGTGGAATTAGTGAGGAAGGAGATTTTTAGTCAAGAAAAGGCTAAGGAAAGGAGATGCAGTTACTAAAGTGAAGGAGTATAGCATCTTGCTTACTCCTTCCCATTGTTTGGAGTAATGAGTGTTGCTGGGGAACAAGGGCTTGGGATATGGATGAAAATCCTGTATATGGAGTCAAAAGGGTTGGTTTTTTACCAGAAAG
Source organism: Jatropha curcas (assembly GCF_041381405.1). Taxonomy (NCBI): domain Eukaryota; kingdom Viridiplantae; phylum Streptophyta; class Magnoliopsida; order Malpighiales; family Euphorbiaceae; genus Jatropha; species Jatropha curcas. Next base: position 27,777,708 of record NC_143155.1, read on the forward strand.
ATATGGTATATCAGTGCCAAGTGAGATGAAAAACTCAAAATTTTAAGTTGAAAATGGTTCTACTGGATGATCTTTGAACAAGATGATAATTATTACTGTAACTTTCAGTTTCAGGATACACATGCATTAGGGGTAGGGTTAGGGGTGGGCATGGGGGGTGGTGAGGGGGTTGAGAACCCTTTTTGTCTTAACTCAAGAATCACAACACATTAATAGAAATGCCCTTCAAGGTGGAACATTATTAAAATTTTGTGTTCAAATTGAAGGATATAATTGCTTCATACCAAGAAGATCATAAAAATAAGGTGCAGCAAAGCACTTTCTCAATGTAAATGGTTTAGCCTCTCACTTCTTGTGGAGGAAAAGTTGCACCGGTTTTCAATAGCATGAATTGACATGTCCACATTTGTTAGCGTCAAAATAGCAACAGGGGCATTACTTTGACCTATTAGGTAACAGGATTTTTCTAGTTGCACATTGCTTAGATGCTGAAGATTTGGAATATAGATACGCAATGTGCACATTCTTGTTCACTTCTTTTCAGTGCTTTGAGGTTTCTATTTGATAGTGGATGGGACATGATGCATAAGTGAAATTTAGTTGGTACATTACATTTCTTTGACATAACAAGATTTTTGAATTTTTTTTGTTACTATTTTAGGAGAAAAAGCGCACTTGATATATAGAATTCAGAATTGCTCATGTTCTTCTAAACTTGTGTTGCTTGTTTTTATCAGCTTTTGATCCCATCATTTGTATCAATTGATTAAGTACTGTTATCCACTAGATAAAAGCCAAGCAATCAAAGGAGTGAATTACAGAGATGGCCAGGGATGTCGGGAGACAAGTTAGGGCAAATGGGGGCAGAAAAAGGGATGAGTCATTGTTGACTCGAATGGTTAATGCTGTCTTTTCTTTTGTGAAATTTGCAGAATTTGAGATACTCTTCTTTTTCTTCTTCCTTATTGCTTTTATCATCTTCAAAGATCTTACATCAAGGCCTGAGTACAACCAAATTCTTGTGAAGAAGCCCGATGGCATGGATTTCTGGGCTTACTAGAAAGCATTGGGAGGGGTTTCTGCCAATTTTCTGTTACTTATAGAATTTTACAGGGAAAATGTTGTGTAATTTCATATGAAAATCAATAGAAAACATGTTCCAGGACCCTCGTTCTCCTCATGTACTGATGTTGTAGAATGAAGCATATGTATGAGATTATATGTGATGCTATATAGAAGAAGCTTGGTTCCTTCTTCCTAGGATAATACCCAATGCCAACTGCTAATTGTGTCCACTGATTATGTTTGGAATATAGAGAGATGATGTATTTGAAACTGATCATGGCTTGTATAGTTTGATGACTTTCTGAGATTTTGAAAATGGTTCATTTTTCAGCTGTTGAAATGAAGTGATGAATGTTTAGATTCTAATACATTTGATTGTTGAATGTTTGGATGTGATGTAGCCTAACCATCATTCACCAGTCAACAGAATGTATTTAGGTAGTTTGCAAGTTGAATTGATTAATGCTGCTGCAAAGCTATTCGTTTTAGACGATGAGACTATCGCAAGGCACTGCAGGTTGGATAAATGTACATTTTTGCGTACTATAGCAACAACAGACTTGTGTGCCTAGCCTTCCATGAACATTTTCAATATGGCTTATTGAGGCTTTGCGGTAAAAGCAGTAGTTGCAAGCATAATTAACTGGCGAAACGGAATGTTATGGTTGTTTCTCTAGAGAAGAAACTAGGATGAATGAGCAATGTATGTCTGGGCTGCGAATTTGAGTGTGTTGCATTGCTAAATTAAATTACTTTCAAATTATTAGAGAAGCTTCTAATCTATTAGGACCTACAAGACGAGAAGATAAAATTCTTAGACGTCCATAACAAAATTAAAAGCTCTCTATATCATTAGGATTTTACCTAAGCTCTCTATATCACAACGGGTGGGGGCTAGCTAACTATTCGCTACTGGTTTCAAGGGGTTGTCCTTTATTCTTCAAAACCAACCAGCTCAGTCCTTAGGATTCTATTTCCGGTTCCAAGCATTATATTCGAGTACTCTAGGACAGCACTTATTAACCCAAGGATCTATATTGGTGATTTCACATACTTGGATTATGGGATCTTAATGATGTTGGATACGTATGATTGTGATTTGTGTTCAGCAGAAACTTCTTCTCTCCACACTTTTGACAACCATGTGCAGACCCGCATGCCCAACTTTTGAACAGAAAAAGGTACACAACATCTCAAAGTGTGAGTTCCTCCTTGGATTCCAAAGGAATAAAATAAATATAGAACAACAAAAGAAGGATTTGAATAGGAAAGAAAAATACCCAATTGAAAGCGATAGATGAAAGATGAGAAAGAGATGATGATTATCTGTTACAGGAAATAAAGAAAAAAGAGAGATGGAGACACCGTTTTTCTTTCTTCCCCCATCTAATGTTCTAATCCTATCATTAAAAATAACAATAATAAAAAGAAGAAAGTATCAATCATAAATAATCAACAAACGAAAAAATTACAAGTTAATGGCTGAGCTACCCCCTAGCTCACCTTTCGTCTTCCGACCAAATTTTGGGTTTAAAGATATAAAATCAATCTTGCAACCCAATTACTTCCAAATATAAACAGGACTATGTCATTGGATGCTTTCTGCGTCCCAAAACATAATAAAATCATCTGGTGATTAGTATCTGAGGTAGAATCCAAAGCCAATATTGGTTTCCACCTTATGCTAATACATGAAATGAATATGATTTCTTCTCCTAATGCTAACAACTACTTTGACTCCGTAGTCTCCTAATTAACGAAACATGTATAATGATGAAGTTGAAAAATATTGGGGCCCGAATGGAGGAATTAATTGAAGACAGTTAATGGAGTGAGCTTTGCATCTAAAAAATGCCTGTTTCCATGATTAAACAAGTCTCATGCTGAATCAATTCTTGAATTTCCTCTGTTTTTGTTATGCTTAATGCTAGCTGATTTCAGGCATTCTTTTCTTGAACCAATGTTTTTCTTTTCCCTTATTCATTTCCTCCATTTTTTCTCTTGACCCATTTCGCCATTTTGTTGATATTTGTTAGTCTTGTAAGAAGACAAAGAACAAATTTTTTCCATGCTTATTAGGTTGATGAATTCTGTTCTGAAGCCATTCCAGAGGCTTGCAAAGCACCTGGTCCTGCTCCTACTACCCCTGTTGTTGCTGTGGTTGTAGCCACTGTCGTAGTCGTTGGAGATGTAGTCATTGTTGTAGCACCTGTTGCAAACAACATTTAAATTGTAATCTGGTACTTGAAAGGATAGAAATTTTGAAAGATTTATCAGAATTATCACCTGTGGTAGAAGTAGCCATTCCCATTGAAGAAGGAAGTGATAAAATTCCTGTAGAGCCATAATGGTGAGGTAAATATGGGTATTGTACCATTTGAGGATACTGAACACCAAAACCATGAGCTTGACTATTGTGTGGATATTGTGTATAGAATGGGTAGAAATTATGGAACATTCCCGGAGTTCCTGATGCCCCAGTAGAGTAATAAGGTGAAAGTTGTTGACCTCCATATACCCCATAATAATTCTGTATGTATAATATGGATGCAATAAAAGTTTGGTCAAGAAATGAAGATAAATTTTAGTATTACAGTATTATTTATGGGAATACACTATCATGCTAATACTGACCAAAGGATAAACTGTGTCCTGTGAATATCCGGCGTACCTGTTAGTTGACCCAAAAGAAAAGAGAACAAAAAAGGGAATAGAAGAATCAATAAAGTATTGAATGCAGATTAGAAGGGAGAGGAGGAAAGAGCAAGCATTTTATTCTCTTGTCTGTATTATTTTCTCTTTTGCTTACCCATAAGCTGAATAAGGAAATGTGTATTGTCCAGTGGGTTGATGAATATATGAAGAAGAAGAACCATGATAAGCAGGTGGAGCCACCAGTCCATGTGCTGATCTAAACCGTCCTGTGCCTGCAAGTTTTTAACTTGAATATTTGTCTCATTGTTTTAATACATTGTTTAGATCCATATTTCATTGGAAAAGCAGATGAATCTAGAGTTTGCTGGAGCTAATGAAAATGAAAGTGGGGTACTGAAAATGAAATATGAAAAAAGAGGAAGACTTTTTAAGATTTTAATAAAATCCAATAACAAAATCATTTAGTCATTAGCATTGTCTCATTGTTCAATTAATCGAGTAATTTTGCAAAATAAAAATGAAAAAGTGAAATTGATAGAGAGACCATGTTGAGGAGTTGGTGGACGAGTCTTGTGTGCACCAAGTGATGCAAGATTGCAGTTTGCCCTTCTTCCATCAATAACTGGAGATGGGTTTTGACAAGCTCTCATGGCTGAATCTGGATCCTTAAATGTAACCTATAAAAACAAAAACCCAGTTTTTAAGCCTCAAATACACAAGAAAAAGAAAATATTAACTTGAAAAGCGAAAAAGGATCATCAAGCCAAATTTAAAAAAGAAAAGGAAAGAAAAAGCTTACAAAGCCATAGCCCTTGGATCTCCCAGTATTCTTATCTGTAATAACAACAGCCTCAAGGATCTCACCAAACTGCTCAAAATAACGCCTCATAGTATCTCTTTGTGTCTCCCAAGCCAAACCTCCAACAAAGATTTTGGTAAAAGTTGTGTCATTGTACTGGCCAAGATTGCTGCCACCCACCATCTGAAATTGCCTTTGTTGAGACATGATATACAATATAGCACCAAAAGAAACGATACAAAAAAGAAAAGCCCAAGTGAAACAAGGAAAAAGAGATTGTAAAAAAAATAAAAAAGAAAAGAAACCGCCTGAACAAAATCAACCAAACCCGCCACCCTCTTCTCCCTCAAGGAACCAAATATAGAGAGAAAAAGATGATAAATAATGAATAAAAGCCAGAAAAGAGCCGTTTGTTTTTTTGATGATCACATCAATCAAAATAAACACTCTTCTTTTTTTCTCTCGCGCACACTCGTGTGCGTTTGCGTTTGTTTTTCTTGGTCTTGTTGATGTTTTTCTAATGTTATAACTGCCGCTTTTTCACACCCACAACTCCTCAGATTCCTCAACAACGATACCCTTAACGAGAAAATCATTACTGTGAGAGTGTCCCGTGTGTATTGAATAATAAGAATAGAAAAAAAAGAAAGCAAAACAAAAACACAAGAAAATATATTTATATATGTAAAAAAAATAAATAAATAAATATATATATATATATAGATATGTATATATATATATAGCACACAAAGAGAGATTGAAGGGGGAGAAGAAGAGGATGAAGAAGAAGAAGAAGAAGAAGAAGAGAAAGGGAAAGAAAGAGGACAAAAAAGCTGCAAGTGGGTACCCACAAAAATAGTAGGCAAAGGTTGTCCAATGAAATTTCAAGAAACAAAGACCAACCTTTTTCGCTGTATCAGCACTTTTTCTCTCTATATTATACATATCGATATTATACATAATATGTATGTATTATGTGTTTGTGTTGGGTGGGTCTGCACAAACATCTGCTTCGCTGTACTCAACCTTCTACTTCCTCCCCCCCCCCCCCCCTCTCTCTCTTAATATTGCATGTTCTGTTTATGGCATTTTGTGGGTCTTCGAGATATGATACCTTGATCCTCTCTCTCTCTCTCTCTCTCTCTCTCTCTCTCTAAAACGCTTCTTCTGTTCCGTTCAACTCACTCTCTGCAGCTGCAGCTATTCTCTTAACCGAAAAAGAACAGGTAATGGAGGTTCTGTTTAGTGGGCCAAAACTTTCTGGCACGACCTTCTAAACTCTTACAACATTAAAACAATAACAAAATTACGGACGATTCTTTAGGACACGCCTCCATAGCATGCGCACCCTCGTTAATTTTTGTTAAAAACCCATAACTGCCCTGCTCTCTACCTTCATTATATTTATCAAAATCCAGTTTTTATTTGTTTATTTAACATTAAAACACAATTAGAAAAGGAAAACATATGAGGGACTTGGAAAGAGACATAACAAAATAGGGGGGTCAGTTAACAGTGTCCATCACCAGCCAATCAATACCCTAAATTTCTCATTTTGACAAAAAGGGTTCCCTTTATTTATGGTTCTGGATTCCAAAATCCTTCTTCTTCTACCACCATCATCATAATTAACCAATAGGGTATCTAAAACTAATCATCTAATCTAATCTAAATCTAAATAACACAGCTGTATTTTTATTTAATACAGTAAGGGACAAGATTGGTTAAAAGCAAGGGACAAGATTGTATTTTTATTTAATAAGGCATTGGTGGATGGTGATGCAAAAACAAGGGCACCCATTTAATCCTCAATCAATGAATATAAAAATCAAGGGCACAAAAATAGTAATAAAGAAATAATGAGTGATTAAATTAGAGGAGAATAAAAAAGCAAAGGCAAGCGGAGTAAGCGGCGTCTATAGTGGTCAAATGAGACGGGACAGAGACAGAGACAGAGAGAGAGAGAGAGAGAGAGAGAGAGAGGAGGAGAGGAGGGTAATTACTGATTAGAGCTCCACGGGATATAATTAAGACTCTGAAACAGAATCATGAGTGTCGCTACCACACAAACGCCCTTGGACTGTCGAAGAGATCGGTCAAACCTCTTCTTTTCTTTTTTTTATTTTTTTGTAAATGTAATACAAGAGAATACTTTTTAGAAAATTAACCCAACAAAACAAAGAAAAAAAATCCTCGGAAATTTCACGAGTTTCTTTTTTATTTCTAATGTTGGTTTGTTCTTTTCTCACCATTGTTTTGTCGGCTCTGTTGGCGGCTGCTTGCGCTGGATTCGGAGTTGGAAGTTGGAAGAATTGGGTTTCTGCTGTCGAAGTAGTCATGTACAGATGTCCACCACCACCTTTGTTTTTTTTTTTTTTTTTTAATAAACTAAAAATTAAAAATTGTTGAAATCTTCAATCTTAGAAAAGAATTGATAATGACAGCATATCCGGACCTGAATTCTTTAGGAAAATCTAGGTAACTTGAGTAACGGGTCGGATATAATCCAACTGTTCCAGCAAATTAAAACTTAATTAAGGCTTTTTTCCTGTATCAGTATTTTTCTTTTCTGATAGAACCTTCTTTTTTTTTTTTTTTTTTACCTCACATTTTCCCTCTGAAGATAAACTATAATTCAACTTATAATCCAAACCAAATATAATTCGACTTATAACTCTGAACTGGAATCAGAAGCACATGCTGAGTGTGAATAAGCTAAAGGCAGCAATAATATTTATAAATTAGATTTTGTGATCACTTAATATACAGTTAATTAGTTGAACAAATATATTTAGTATAATGGTAGCTCGTTTTGTCATTATCGGCATCATGATTAAACAATGGATCGAGGATAAGATAGGATAGGAGAATATATGTGGAATATGGCCAAAACAATGTATTGCTAATTAAATTGATATTTATACCTGAAAATAGTTATGACAGTTGGATTTTAACTTATGTATTCATATAGTGTCTAAATCGTACATTACTCTATTATTTATGTCCAAATCATTTTCTCCATTAAGTACGTATTTATTTATTTATTTATTTTTCATCAATTTTATTACTACTTAATTATGCTTCATGTAATTGATTAATTAAGATTGGTTATCATTATTAATAAATTAATATCTGCAGTCTTAATTAATGTCTTGTTGCCTGTTTTTTCAGATATGAAACTGGCATTAGATACTAGTAGATAGCTAGGTTGTCATGTACCAAAAGAGAGTGATAAAATTATTAATAGAAAATAAAGAAGAAAGGAGCAGCCTAACTCATTAATTAATCAATTAATATATGTTAAAAATCAAAATATATATATTTGCATGAATAATTAACACGTAGCTTTTATATATGAGAATATACTCTGGCAATCCCATACCTCTCTCCATTATGAAAGAAGAACAATGGCCTCTTCTTCTTTAGAATGATTTATATATTTGATCTGTTTCCCACTTTAATCATTAAATTAGGTGGAGTCCATTTTGTAGTTGGATTGTGAATAATGTACAGAGAGCATCGATGTAATAATGAGGGAGAGCTAGCTAGCTACTAATATATATCTAAGAGAATCACTCATCTGCCCAGAAAAAGGAAGAGAAAAAAAGAAAAAAAAAAAATTTTTAATTAGAGAGGGACTTCCATGAACTTTTGGGAACAGTTTCTCTGTATTAACAGTAGTATGCCTTCCTTTTTTATGACCATCATCACATGGTTGACTCAAATAAAGCAGTCAAACTATTTGAATTTTGCAGAGATCAAAAGCTAAATGGAACTTGCAATACATTGATTTAACTATGGACATGGTTTTGATTAATTGATTGCCCTTAATTTTTGCAGAAACTTAATAGTTACGTACAAAAATTCTGCAACGTTTCAAATGAAATACATATATTATTATTATTATTTGGGGACGCGACGGAGCTTAGGAAATGAGAAATGAAGTGGTGGAAGGAAGAAAAGGGGAATGAGGGAGAGTGTCGTACTATCCACATGAAGGCTGCAAATCCAGGCAGGCAGTGGCACCCGTCAGAGCGGAGCACATGCCTTTGCCAGTGTGCTTTCCATTGTTGTCCCCTCTATCTATTTTTCATTTTTACCCTCTCTTATAAGACTTGCTTTAAAAATTATTGGATAAATTTTCTCAAAATTTAGTCAATTACTTTAAAATTGTTATCATTTTACTCATATTTGTTAGTAATTGTATGGTTAGAAATTCTCGCATTCAAAAAAAAAAAAAAAACTATTAATTTAATCCATACACAAAGCCATTAGCCCGATTTAAATAAGTAATTTTCCAAATTATTATTATTTTATTCTGTTTTTTTCTATTAAATATAAATTATATTTATCTAAACTCAATTTATGACTTATTCACGGATCAAATATAATAAAAAAAATTGAAATTGCCTATTTTATCTTTTTCTTTAGTAAATGATTAGAAATATCGTGATTATGAAGTTTATTTTTAATTATTTTGGTCTATTAAGGTGCTTCTAGACTTAATTTAGATAAGTCAATATTGAGTAAATAGTTAGAAATACTCAGCTTAAAACAAAAAAATTGATTTTGCTTGCTCTGATGTATGTATGGATATGCCTCCTTGCTTTTCCATCGTTGGATTGGATGGCCTTTTCGACAATCTCGCGATCTATATTTAAGCATAACGTACTCCCGCGCATGCGCAGTCAATGGGGAGACTTTTACCATAACGTGGCCAGATATGTTTCCTTGGACTTACTTTATCCATTCTATTTTCTTTTGTAACAATATAAACCTTGCTTCAGGCTGAATAGCAAATAACCTATTCCAGTTCTGGGGAAAAAAAAAGGTAACTAAATATATTTATTGAATAATATTTTCAAAAGCTTCCCTGAATAAATTGAATAATAGGCATCAGAGCAACTCTCCCAACACTTCAGACTCTAATGAAATTCATGAGTATTGAAATAAATATGCCATGAATACACATCATTCAATCAGAATTGCAATTAGATGTTTTCAATTTTTTATAAAAGAGTAAAAAATCTTGACTTCGAGCGTTACCAATTTGATGAATTAAGAGGAGAATTCTTTCTAATCTATTTTGCAATAAAATTTTTCATATGATAACCAATTATATAATAATGTTATTTTAAGGAGACAAAAAAAATTACAATCCTTTAGTTAAATAATTATGATTAATATTTTGCTAAACAATACATCAACTGCTATTTACTTTTTCTTTTGAAATTAATCATGGTATTTTTATTTCATTGGACCGTGACTAAATCGTCCAACTCATCTTAATATTGGTTAATATCAATTTTCTATTTTTTAGAACGAGAATATTCATATTATTTTTAATTTCATTTTTCATCAACACGAATTTTTTTTTTGGAAAATTCAATACATCATTGAAATCATATTTATTGGAAAATATGTTTTTTAAAAAAGTACATTTTTAAGAAATAAATCATGTCGAACCAAAGGAGCTGGCTATTTAAGGAAGGATTCGAGACACTGGGCCCAGGTGTTGGAAGAAGGGCTCGCGTTTGAGATTGTTAATAAAAAAACATTCCCTTGTAGGGCTTTGAATAGACTCTTTTACCCTAAATGCTCTGCAACAGGTGCTGTACTAAGCCTACACTACACTGAAGCTATATAACTCAAACCTGTTAGGCCCAACTAACCTCTTATTGGTCTCTTTCCACTATTAGAGACAGGTGAAATTAAAATTTATATTTTAATTAATCATGTTAGGGTCTTATTTATATAAAAATCTGTAAGTTTATTATTGCATAAGATGTAATTATATTTATTCCACTAAAGAGAAAAAAAAAAAAAAAAAAACTAAGAAACGTAAAAGTTAAGCATAGGTATTGGGTTTTCTAACTGTATTTCTTTTAATGGATTTCAAGCCCAGTAAATGAGTTGTACGATCTGAAAGATGGACTGCGTGTGGCTTGGGCTTATCCACTACAGAGGTCTCCGTAACTAAGTTACGGGCCCATCAATTAAAATACTATTCAAATTCGACAAACCTTCTATGATTGATTCTACAATTATAAAACAAACAAATGTTAAATCAATTTATTTAAAAATATTTTTTTAAAAAAACTTTGATTGATTTTCTCATTCATTAAATCAATAAAAGAGATGAAATCATCTATTTGTAAAATGAATTTCGTTTAAAATAAATTTTTTAATTCAATTTTTGATTATAGATTATTTTAAAAAAAAAATTTATTACCTCCTTTTTGAAATTCTTTTGTAATTTATACCAACTTTATAACTGAAAAGACCAAAACAAAACATTTTGGAACATTCAGAGTAGAACCATGACTATTTGGTGAGCCAAAAGACATAATAAAACTTAACTGAGATCGTTTCAGGTAAAAAAAAATAATAATAATAAAAAACCTTAACAGAGATAATAACAGGAACAAGGAAACATTATTATTGCTATTTCATTCATTAAGGAAGAGTAATTAACATGGATTTTTTGTATATATATATAACACAAATTCTTTTAATTACTCTTCTTTAATGGTGCTCAAACTATTTGCACATTGAAATTTCAAACCCTGGTCAACAAGAATGCGAGAACGTAACCTACCCTCTAAACATTCTTGCAAGATCATACGACCGAGCTCTGAGTTGTTTTTGCTGGAATCCGCCAGTTCCAAAAACTGGGTTTTAGTCATCCGCACCTTCATCCTTAAATTAGTTGACGAGATAGTGTTGATATGGCTCATAAAATTGTCCTCTTCCTCTTGGTGATGGTCTGCTGTTATGGGGTTCACCACCCAATTCCTTCCTAAACAACATCCCATTGCGTGCTTCAATAGAGAAACAGATAAAAGCTTAAGACAGGTTTTATAACTAAATATATAAATGCATGAAAACCAAGCCAGCTTTAATTTGACAAATCGGAGCAAATAATTAGAATTTATAGGTTGTCAAAATGTGATTGATTGGGATATACCTAATATTGTATCTGCATTTCTTAGTCATGCAAATTCTTCCTTGCAATATTTAAATGAGATTTTTAAGAATATAAGCATGCATGGTTCATGTGTTGTGACTGGTCCATGACGACAGGCTAAATCAAATAAATAATTTTCAGGAAAAGGACAATATATTGTAATAAACGTTTATATTGTCATATATGTTCGCGTAAGTCATGATATATGCCGACTGTAGTATGAACAAAAAAGCCTACAACAAATCTGATACAGAAGCTTCTCAACAGGTTCAATGGGCATGTTATGGGGCCTGCGATCTAGCCAAGAATCATGCACTCGCAGATGAATTCCTTTGTCTATTCTAAATTCATACATGGCACACGCGTTTACCGTCGTGCAACAAATTTTTCCAAAAAATTATTTTACGTACAGAATTGTAACTTGACTACTACTTGCCCTTTGATTTTGCTATAACTCTACTGTCCATTTCTCTCTTTTAAAAAATAAATGAATGAATTTCTAATCAATAATTATACGAGAGACTCATTTTAATTAAAATTGCTACCCAAGAGTGGGACTGCAATGTCCTGCTTGGCAATATCAAATAAATGGACTTGTTTTGATTGAAAAAAATTTAAAAAAAAATAAAAACTTAATGTTTTAAGGTTGCAACTGTTCATAAGAACATCGACAAGCATACTGATTATTACAACATAAGGCAAGTCAAATACCATACTGCTAATGCATCTTCAAGACACAGCTTTTCTGATGCTGGTGGATGATTAGAACCGTTGCATGCAATGATAGATATGAATTGGGTAAAATTCTAATCAGTATGATGAATAATTAAAAAGGAGTCATCCAGATCAATCAGCCCCCAATAATTTTTCAAATTTTGAGCAATAATCCCACTCTTCCCCCTTAAATAAGTCCAATATGAGTTACATTATATGCCTATTGCCTAAGGTTCTGTCATCATATTCATGTGTTAACTTTATACTTTAACAGCCTTTTTAATGACGAAATTATTTGCTAAACAATATGCTATGCAAACATACAAAAATTGTGAGCATTGTCTGCTTTCTAATATCTCTATATTTCTGGTTAGGAGTTAGGAGCAGTCCATCGTCATCATTATTATACATCATGCACAACAAAAAAATTTCAACACATAATGAGTACCGCCGAAAGAGTAAATTTACTACAATTGTCAATTACTATATGCACCGTAGGATCCATAACGAACATCACCCTTCCTTCCCGATATAACCTTTTTTTTTTTTTTTTTTAATTACATTTTAAATCCATTTTCAAACATAAAATATTACCGTTTTAAGATAAGTATAATATTATTAAATTATTATCATATGTGTTTAGTATAAGTTGTTTGACACTCTTAATTCTGAAGTAAATTCATAAATTCGATCGCGTATATAAAAAAAAATTATATGTATTGAAAGGGAGTATGAATACTTTATAAATAAATTCCAAAAAATAGTTATTGAGCCAAAGACTTGCCAACTTACAAAACAATTAACAACTATTGTTTTTTTAATTACAACCATTCACTTTGGTTTAGTTATTAGAGACTGAACATCGACAATTAATTATCTTACAATAGGAACTAAATTCTCGTTTAATTATCATAATCAAGATTCAAACCACAGCTAAATTCTCTTTTATTATCAGATGAAGTGTAGGAAATGGGACCCTTCTGGATATACATTCCTAACATATCCAAGATCCTCTAACCAAGTTTTGTACAGACAAAAAATTGGCCAGATGTAAGCGAAAACGACATCGCTTCCTGAAGTGAAAGACAAAACCGACAACGATTGGTGCTTACTAGTAGCCGCCAGTGGCAAACAGATCGATAAAGAAATGAAAAGAGTTAGGACAACTAACCTCCCTCACAAAGACTTCCAAATTCTCTATTCTTTTCATGGCTGCCATATAAACAAAAATGAATCTGTAGGTCTCACCATCGCCAAAAGGCATAAACACATTGATTTGCTCATTGACCTTAAAAAACCTAATAATGATGATCCGATCGTTGCTTGGTCAAACGACTAACAATTTTGACCTTTGGATTCTATACTTACAAGTAATCTCAATCACCGCTTCTTAAACAAAGGATCAATTACCCTCAAAGCATTCGAACAAACCCTTGGTAAAGTAATGCGGGGCCACCAGACTATAAAAACCATAAGATTTTGGTTTGGGTCAGCCAAGAAAAGGATTTTTGTGTCGGCTGAATAAACCATGGCCCCCATTCAAGAAACTCTCAAGAAACCCTCCACCGACGCTTAATCACCTCTCTGTATATATACATCTTCGTGATCTTTGATCCTTTGTAATTCGTTGATTCTTGACGACGTTGTGCAATATTGTTAGTCATTCATACATATTCTTTTAACAGAATGGGGAATTGCGTTTTCAGAGGATTTGGAGTAATGGAAGAAGAAGAAATGATAAAAGTCGTTACAACTAACGGCGGCATAATGGAGTTATATGCACCGATCACCGCCGAGTCTATAACGAATGAGTTTCCAGGACACGCCATTTACCGTAGCCGCGACGTTTCTCCACCTCTTCTCCATAACGAAGTGTTGCAAGCTGGCCATCTCTACTATCTCCTCCCTATGAACGCTAGTAAATTAAACGCCGGTACTGCGACTGCCATTAATTCTATATCTAATTGTAGCAGCATAAATTCTTCAACTTCATCCAAATCCAAACTCGCGCCGTATCGGATGTCGTTTGATAATCAGAGGTATATGAAGCGCTTAACGGAGGCCGAAGTATTTCCGAGATATAATAGTACCGGAGTTTGGAAAGTGAAGCTTGTGATAAGTCCGGAGCAGTTGACGGAGATACTGGCGCAAGAGGCGCGAACAGAAGAATTGATAGAGAACGTGAGGACAGTGGCTAAATGTGGAAACGGGTTAGCTTCTAATTCGGTGGCTAATTCGGATCAGTGGAGTGTGGCCACTAGCCAGTAGCTGGAAAGTATCCGCTGACAAATATGGGTCGGGTCGTAGTTAATTAGTATAGTTGTTGACTATTGCTGTATCTGATTTTTAATTTCTACCCTAATTTTATTAGTTTTACGTATTTGTCTAGCTACTGGATTTTTTAACTGCCTTAATTAATTATAGTAGTATATATAATTAAATGCATGACATAAGTTTATTTTCATTTTTTCTTTTAGATGCCTAATTAATTCTTCGTTTGAATTGAAACAACAATAAATATTTGTAATTGAAAATTGGAAGTTATATAGAAATAGATTATTATGAATATAACTTAGATTAGAAAACGTGAAAGTTCTGGAAGAAAAAAGGAAAATAAGCTTGATTATTTTGAATTAAGGAAATGTTTCATTTCGAGATTGTTGATAAATGGTATCTGGCTGTTGACAATAAATTTATTGTGTGCTGAAGAAATTAATGTGTCATTTGCTGAAAAAGGAAAAAAATATTGTAAGAAAGTCCAAGTATTTGACATGTACGTTCATACTCTTAATTACCTAATGTCAACAATACAAATTCTACTATTTGGGATATTATTTTATATATATAATTAAAAAAAATAAAGCTCATATAATTTGTAAAGAATTTTGTTTCTTTACTATCATTTGTTTTTTCTCTGTTTTGTCTTCGCTGCTCCGGACAATCCCAATATAAATTAAACCCTAAATTTAAATGAATAGATCTTTTAGGTACAATTTATTTATTTTTGCATTCTAAATATTAAGAGAATAAAACAAATTCATTTTGCCAAAAAAAAATCACAATTATGTAAAAATATAAACTCTAAAAAATTGATTTAAAATGCCAAAAAGAAGAAAAAGCAAATGTTGGACTCAAAGAATGCACATCAATTTTCCATGGGGAAGGAGTTTAATAAAAGGTAAGTTTGAAACATAAGATGCACTATATTAGTTTTTTTTAAAAAAAAATTATTTTGAGTCGATTAAAAAATTATAATAGAGTTGAATGATCATAAAATATAGAGATTATTTAATTGATTTTTTTAAAATAAAAGTTTTAACTAATATAATATGTAATAATATATAGAATTAATTAATTATTGAATCGGATAAGTGGACTTGTACACCGGATCATTAAAAAAGAAAATACGTTTTATAAGACAATTTCACCATCTGGGAAGTTTCACCAAAAAGCCCATAATGAAATCAAAGCCCAAATTGGTTGGACATGAAGAGCAGTTTAACCTACGGGCTATAACCCAACTTTACTCCATTTTGCAAAATTGTGACATTACATCTCAAAATTTTGGTTTTGAAAGTATCTTTACTCAAATTACAATACAAGGTACATAAGAACTGATCCAAGTTGGTCTAAATGAAATAGACTCGGATCTTTTAATGAAGAGGCGTGGTGTTCAATCTTTGTAAATGAAGAAAATCATTATTGGAATGTTTTTCTTTGTACTTATACTCATATATATATGATATTGTAAGTATTAAAAATATTTTACTTGAATCTCAATCTGTTTTAAACTAAATCCTTAAGAATGACTCGTTTTGTTTTATTTTTGTTATTGACAAATAATATTTAATGAACTAATTTTTATATTTATAAATATATAGGTGCTTGAGTGGGCTGAAAATACATTTGATGATGTTGTTTCAATACTTAGTTTTAACCAAGCTCAGTTGTGGAATTCGCAATTTTTTTTTTTTTTTTGAATATTACTCTCAAAATTGTAATTCGAGATATGTAAATAAAAATAGAATGTAATTCCAACAACTTGGAAAGTTAGGATATCCTTGGATTTAAGCTTTATAAAGGGCTTGCTGCTCTACTTTTTTTTTTATTATTATTATTTTTTGAGTGGGATAATGACGATAACGATAAAAAAAAAAATTAATAATGTCGAATGTAAATAAAGAATGAAAAAAAAGGAACATGAGATGCAAATCAAGAAAAGTCAAAAGGGTCATAGGTGGCCATTGGGAAACGGGCGCTGGTCTTAGCCAAATTCCAAAATAACTGTCCCTGTTGGAAAAACAACAATTTAAAACTTTAGCGAAATTGATTTATTTTTTATTTTCCTCTTTTCATTTTGGGCCTAGTTGTGTCCTTTTAACTCTCCATTACTGAGACAATGCCTCTTTGGAATCATTTTTTTAATCATTCACTTCACTTTTCTTCGAGAGACAAATAAAGAAGAGAGAGGGAAAAGAATCCTTTTGGCCCTACTGCTCTTTGCTACAGAATCGTAATTTCCTCCTCCACGGGAATCTCCACCCCACCGCCAATAATGCTACTACTAGGGTAAATAAAATTTAAATATTAACAGACATGACCACCAGTTCATTTTAAATCGCAATTGAATCGTATTGTAGATAAATCAAAATCGGAATGAAACTATCGGTTTAAAATTTGAACAGGAATCGACGGTTCAAAGGCCGGTTAAGGTTCATGTGAATGTTAAAATCTGAACTTGAACTAGCCCTGAACAGTCGGTCAACCGGCGGTTCCGGTCCTGTTCGAACCGAATATTTTCTATTTTTATTTGCAAAATAATAATCACTTAGCCTATTTTATACATCTTTAAAAGTCTCAATAATATTTTACTACATGATATATTTTACTTAATTTTTTTTTTAAAAATACACTTCACTTTAAAAATTAAAAATCTAAAAAGTAAAATGGTAAAAAAAAGTGAAATATTTAGTCTAAAGTTATATTATTTTTAACTTTTTTTTACCCTTTTAAATTATTTACTGAGTTTAAAATTACATTCTTTTTGAAGTATTTTTCAAAATTTTCTTATAATTTATTTAATTAATAACATTTAAACAAAATAAAGTGACAACTTATTTGATTATTTTGTAAAATTAATTAATTTTATTCTTATATGAGTATGAGCATTCTAAATTTATCAATATTTTTTAAACTCATATTAATATTTTCAAAAGAAAGATGTAACGTTAGAATCGATTTTTTTATATAAAAAAAAACATATATCACCGGAAACCGTGATCGGAACTGGCCAGAAACGAAACCGACTGTTCAAGGATCGATTCAGGTTTCACATTTTAAAAATTTTGAACCATCGGTTTCGTAAACAGAAATTTACGGTTTAATGAATCGGTCATGCCTAAATATTACAACGCCAAAAAATTAAAATACAATTAGATTTTAAACATTTAAAATTTTAAAGGTAAAAGTTGGGTAAAAAGAGTCTCATTTCTCACATAACCTCATGTCTCTTGTTGCTTGGAGCCTCGCGAAAAGAGCGTAAACGTGTGAATAAAAAGAGAGAGAGAGAGAGAGAGATAAACAATATTAAATGAAAATTAATACACGTTTATTATTTATAGATAAAAGAAAGGGAATAATCTCGGGCTTGGCCAACTTTTAATCACATCATCAAATATTGTATGGGATTTGATTCTCTAGCCTTTGTCTTTGGAAAATATATTATAAGCTTCCAAATGAAAACCTTTCAATTCAGCTATAGAATAGAATAGAATAGAATCATTATATCATTTCCCCCAATTTTGATACAGATGTAACACCTCGCCAACATGGTACGACCCTGCCTCTGCCTCACCTAACTTTATTAATTCAATAACACTAATTTATTTTACTCTAATTAAGCTTTTGCTTCGCCCAATTATGATTAATAGCTTTAGGAAACTAATTAAGGACTGATTATCCATTCAACTTCTAGATAAAAGCTATAGCTGGCTGGTTTGATTTTACTGGAGATCATAATAGCTTTTATTTAATATATGATGATCGAAAATCTGGTTATTATACTCTTTTTTATATTAGTTGGTAACAGAAAATTTTTTGTATAAATAACGTTTTCGTCGTTTCAAAATATAAATTGTTTTGAGTATTTTAAATTATTTAAAAAAATCTATTCCTACTTGAAAAATCCTTTGTAGCCAGATTGTTTTTTTGAAAAAAAAAAAACCTACTAATAAAACAAGTTAATAGCTAAAGTTAGGGGTAGGTATAATTTGTCGGCATATCCTCTGTTTACATGGCGATTTATGATAACCACTATTTAACTAAAAGGTTGGTTCCTTATATTCTCCAACCTTGAATAACATTTATGTTTTATAATTAGGGGGTTGACAGTTGACTTTCTTGGTAATAACTGCAAAAAGTAATTATTATTTAAATTAGATTAAATTACAGTTTTGCCACATCTATATAATTTATAGCTCTACTTTCCTTAAAGATGAATTATTGCACTGACCTCCAATTTTTTTTTTTTTTTTTAAAAATAAAAGGTTTGCCTAGATAAATAGGTGTATAGGCCTTTTGTTGGAAGCTTTTTTTTTTTTTTTTAATTTTGTCCTTGTGATAGATAAAAAAGGTTTGTCCTTTTTTTTTTTTTTAATTTTGACAGATAAATTAAACCCTTTTTTTTTTAATTTCAGAAATGTTCTTAAAATAAACGAAAAATTGTAATATTTTATAAATTTCATAATTCATGCATTTTTACATTCTATAATCAGTATCCAACCGACAAAAAATAATAATTTCTCAATGAAAATAAGTTTCACGTCTTTGCTTCATTGTAGCATTATTAAAAAAAGTACATGTGTAAGTGTAAATGTTAAAAACATTAATTTATGACTCAAATATACAGAATGTTTTTATTATGGGATTAATTTGTATCCTCCACTAAAGATATTTTGACTAAAAAACAAACATGCTTATTGCAAATTTTTATGAGTTAGAAAAGAATCTCAAAAGGTCTTCAATCAGCACTTGTTACTCTGTAAACTTTTGGCAGGGCAAACGTCAATTATTCGGTTGACTAATTACAACTTTTCACACTTAATTACTAATTAGATTCTCAACTCTGTCTTCCACTGCTAATCTTGTTTAAATTTTTTAATTAATTGCAGAAGAACATAAAGTCAATTACCTAATTGCTCATGTTCCCACAGAATTTGCAAAACTCAGAATTGGGATGCAAGGACACTGTAGAAAATCCACATAAATCTCCAATTTATAGGCCTTTTTTCCCAAAAAAAAAACTCGAAAAAAATAATAAAAAGGCATAGGCTGGTGTTTGTCGGATTACATGGAAAAGTAGATAAAAAAGCATTTCAGCTTTCGTATTAGTGGTTGCTGACTTGGTCCAAGAATCCCGGTTGCTCTCTTCTTTTCCTTCACATTTATCTCATCGTATGCTAACAATTTAAATTAAGTGGGGCAAGATAAGATAGCTAACAGGACTTAGGGTTTGAATATAAATTTTTAAATGAATTAAAATTTATATAGTTTATTTTTAACGCATTAATATTTTAATTTTCACATGTCTTGAATAAATATCAATAATAGTTATCTTAAACAAAAAATATTAAGTTTAATTGTTGATTACAAATCAATTATCAGCTTCATAAAAGTACTAAACCATAAATTCCCTTAATAACCTTCTAGCAAATAGGGACCAACATTTTATTAACGTTCACAGAGAAATATTATAATATTTGCTCTCTTTGCATCTTAATTGATAAACTATAGTGAGATATACTAAAAGTCTAGATGAATATCAAATATTTTTTTAGCATATGGATATCAGACTAGACTTTGAGCCTATATATCGATCTAAATAATACAATTTTTTTTAATCATTAGATAGTTATTCCAAAATGTATTTTGGACCTTTGATTCTAAGTGGTCTTAGAAGCGCCATAACACCATAAGATATCGGTGATCTCTTCTTCTCCCTTTTCTTTAGGTTGCATAGACAACCAATGTTCATCGGTTCTCCATTTTCTTTTGTGAAAAGGATTTTAATAATGCCTCTCAAAATCCAAACTCTGAATACGACAGTGATAGTTGGCGGTAGAAACTGTGGCAGCTATGGGTTATTTTATATTACTTATAAAGAGAAAAAAAAAAAAAAAAAAAAAAACAAACTTGATTGATTTCTCTATCCATAATAATAATTGAAAAAATAACAAAAAGAAGAAAGGGGAAAAAACAATCAATGAGAATCGGAATTTTCTTGCCTAAAACAAAAAATAACAGCAGGCTTGACCAAAATTAAAACTCTTAAGCTTATAATTACAGATAATCCAGCCATACTAATCAAATCTTAAAGCTAGGTTGAAGCAAAAAATTTTGTTTCCCACTAAATTGGTATCTATTATGTCCCACAAACTTTTGTTCTCCTTTGATCGCAGAGGACCAATCGAGTTGGAGGCAAATACTGCTTCTCATCTCAGATTCTAGACAAACCATGTGAACGCAACCCAAGGATAATTAATTACAGACACCTCTATCTTCTTCCTCATCATCTTAATTAACTTGAAGAATAAAAAGCTAGCAGGAATTATAACTGCAGTTGGAGAGATATAATATTCTCTTAAAGTAAATCACCCACAGATTATTGCCATCTAGCTAGCTAGCGCTTAGTTTCTAGATAACAAATAGGAAAATTGCTAAACATCTTAATCAAGAAAAAGATAATGGTTGACAACGCCATCCCATCTAAGAAACCCTCTTCACTTTTTATTATTTTATCATTAATCTATCATAATACTCCTTCTGACTTTATAAACTATGATATGATTATATATGTTGCTAGGGTTATTCATCTGTTATACACTAGAGCTTGCAACGTGGCATATTGGGTCCGACGAAGACGATGTTCGTGTGGTGAAATTCCACAAGTCAATCTCACTATCATAATCTTGATTATGGACTTGATTTCCATGGTATGCCCTGTTGGATGGTAATGAGAATGATGATCGTACGGTTGGCAATTGAAGATCATCGTGAGGTTGATCAGTAGGTTTACAATAGGCCACGATGGGTTCATTGAAGCAAGAAATTTGGCCGTTAAGCTGTGAAGCTACTAGACGATCAAGGGCCGCCCAGTTGGTTAAGCCAGAATCCAATGGGTAAACTGAATTAGCATCCATTGAACCCTCATTATTAACCATGGATGGGTAACAATTTTGTGTACTTCCAGAATTTGGATTCTCTAGGGTTGGAAGTTTCATAAATGTATCGTGGTAGCCATTGCTGATAGCTGTGTCGATATTTGACCGGAGAAATCTCAATTTATTTGCTTCATAATTTTCTTCTTTGCAAGCCCTTCCCATATGTTGAAGTATTTGATCTAAAGCACCTTCGTTGAATGAATTCAAAATCTGGCTCGTCGATCTCGTTTCAACGGCAGCGATAATAGATGACGAAGTACTTAAAGGACTGTGACTGTCTAGGGTTTTATGATGATTCTTCTTCTTGAAGATACGGCAAACTACCCATCCTTCTTCTTGTGAAGCATCTCCCATAACATTGGAGACCTGTGACGACAAAAATAAAAAACAAAAAGACAAACTTAATTAAATGCGAACAGGAATAATAATAAATAAAGGGGAATCAGCAACATTTTGCTCATTAAATGCGAATTGAGTTATTAAAAGCGGAAGTACAATAATTACAAAAAAAATATATAAATAAATTAAAATGGCGGCTTACATTAGTATCGGGAAAATTAAGGTTGTCGTCCAGCCTATATTCATGCATAATCCAATCAGATTTTTGGCCATGTGGAGCTCGACCTTTGTAGAACACTAGAGTCTTCCTCATACCAATGCGTCTACCACTACTGTATATAACCTTATCGCGGCCAGTAGCTTTCCAAAACCCAGCAGCAGTTGCACGATTTGTGCGAGTTCCGGTTGGATATTTCTTATCTTTGTGGCTAAAGAAGTACCAATCATTTTGAGGGGTGGTACCAATTTTGCACTTCTCTGCAAAAAAGGGTTCACATAATGAGTATCATCAATCATTCACGGGTAGATTATATCGAAAAGTTCTTGTAGAAGAAGTGGAGAAGAGTTAAAGAAAAGCCCACCTTGTATATCCCATGGCTCCAGCTTGTTAAGATCCACATCGCCAATAACATCCAAGTCGATTTTCTCATACGAGACTTTCTTCTTCAAGTAGTAATGTAAGAGCTCCTCTTCAGTTGGATGAAATCGAAAACCAGGAGGCACCTGTGATTGGCCATTTACAGATATACTCATGTCTTGATGCATTTAACTGAGAGAGAGAGGAAAGATAGAAATAAGATATTAATTATACATAAAAAAAATGAGTATGAGAGTATATATATAAGGGGTGCAAGGCATAAAGGGCAACGAAGAAGAGAGAAAATAAATAGTGTTGATTTCATAGAAAATAGCTAGCAAAGGCGGCATGTAGTGTTTGGAAGTGGGGTTAGTTTTACTGTAGAAATGAGAAGAGCCAACTACCTAAATAGATAGAGAAAGGGAATTGTTTTTGGAAATATAAAATGGGTCCAATGTGTAGGGTATCAGATGTGCACATGGATGTTGTTAGCGACCAGAGAACAGCAGGCACGCCCCCATCGCAATTACGACCTTCGATCTTAATATCTCCATAGAAAAGCACCTCTTAAACCACCATGGACCTCTCTCTCTCTCTCTCTCTCTCTCTCTCTCTCTCTCTATTTCTGCAACCAACATAACAATTGAAAAGATTAAAAAAAAAAAAAAAAAATGGAGGTGGGTCTCCCTTCTCTCTACTCTCTCCCTCTTTCCTTTTGCTAGTGCAACCACCGCAACAAAGAAAGAGACTATGGGGTAGGCATTGTTCTATCGTGGCCCGTTATGAGAAGAATTTAGGTTAAAAAAAAAAAATCTTAAAATATAAACGAAAGAAATTTTGAAAAAAAAAATTCCATTTGTCACATGCTTGCTCGTGTCCATTTTTATATACATTATAATGATATAAATATTTCTATATATAGTTATGACTTACTCGAATATTATTAAAAATATTGCTCAGTAATGTCAGTCTCTGTCTTGCTCATTGTACACATTAAAGATCAATTCTTTTTTTTTTCTTTTTTTTTTTGAGAGGAAAAGATTAATTCTTTTTTTTTTATGTTTTATAGATGTTTTTACTTTATACTTGTGTTTAGTAATATAATATATCCAAAATTAACACTTAACAATATCGCTTAAATATTTATAATGTATTTCTTTCAAAAACAGAAATTTATAATGTATTATATAAAAAAATCTCCCACTAAGCTTATGGTAATGCTATTATTATTTTGAATTTAAGTCAACACGCGTTAGAAATAGAAATACTAGTTTGTGCTTTGTCCTAAATGCCATTTTGTAACAAACAGCACTAATTGTAAGCTAAACAAGATATCGATCACTTTAAGTCGTCTAATCTCATCATTACTGCTTAATTTCGCTTGTAAATCTAGACATTTCTCCTAATCACAATCTTCTAACACCATATCTGGTAAGTCGTAATGTGATGTAACCAAAGATAACGTTTATGCTAAAAGTACTTTAACTATATTACATTATGTTTCATTACAATTTATTAAACATAATTTTAACTTTCCTTTTCTTTTTCTTTTTACATTTAGATATATAAATATTTTCAACTAACTTGCAAATACATGAAATAAATTCATTTAATAAGCAATTTTTGTTGGGACCGCGCGTACCATCCAACCCCGAATTAGTATGATATTGTCCGCTTTGGGCCAAGCCCTCACGGATTTGTTTTGGTCACCTCCCAAAAGGCCTCATACTAATGGGTTGGGTTTGAACCATTATATTTTGGTTTCTCTTCTCACATTTTTCCGATGTGGGACTTGGGAGGATATCCCCAACAAACCTCCCCTCCAACCAAGGACCACACAAATCGTGACCTCCCCTCCAGGGATAATCTGCCCACCATCTTGTACCGCCGCTACAACTTTGCTGGACACGCCGCCCGACCTCCTCTTGTCGGGAAGATTTTCGACACAAGGCACCACTTGCAGATCTTCTTCGGGTCTTGGTCCTGTTGTTACAACAACACATCGAAATTTTCTCACACTGCGCAGTCCGCTCCGCTCCGCTCCAAACCTGGGCTCTGATACCACTTGTTGGGACCGCGCGTACCATCCAACCCCGAATGTGAATTTCGTGAAGTTAATTCTGTCAAAGTTACTATTCACATGAATAGTGAATTTCGTGAATAGTGGAATTTCATTAGATTCAGAATTCAACATGGCTAATGATGGGGCAATGATCAAATTGACGGATTCGAATTATTCAATGTGGAAATCCAGAATGGAGGACTACCTCAATTGTAAAGATCTGTACGATCCAATTGAAGGTGACAATGCAAAGCCAGAAGATATGAAAGAAAGACAGTGGGAGAAATTAAAAAAGCAGACATTGGGTACAATACGCCAATGGATAGATGCTAGCCTGTACAATCATGTGAGAAATGAAAAAGATCCCCAAGTTCTCTATAAGAAATTGGAGAATATGTACGAGGCTACGAATGCTCAAGGAAAAGTCTTCATGATGCGTAAAGTCATGAACTTGAAGCTGTCAGAGGGACGATCAATTACACAACACCTGAATGATTTTGAAGGACTCGTAACTGAGTTAGCAGTGAGCGGTATGACCTTAGAAGATGAGATGCAAGCATGCCTACTGTTGGGATCTCTACCGGATAGCTGGGATACTCTTGTGGTGTCTTTAAGTAACTCAGCTCCAAATGGTGTGGTAATAATGTCTATGGTAAAGAATAGACTACTTAATGAAGAACTCAGAAGAAGAGATGTTGCCAGTACCAGTTCACAAGCCCTTGTCACAGAGAATAGGGGCCGGAGCAAGAGTAGAGGTCCAAGGCATGTAAAGTCAGGTGGTAGATCCAGGTCCAGAGAGATGAGAAAATGTTACCATTGTGGTAAGGAGGGTCATCTCAAAAGAAATTGTCATTTACTCAAACAAGATAATACAGACCAAAGACAGGAGAATGACAAAAATACATCTGCTACAGTCTCAGGAGAAGATGGTGAGGTGACTTTAGTCACTCATGATGCAGATTGTTGTCATGTTGGAGATGCAGATACCGAGTGGATAGTAGACTCCAGTGCTTCATACCACTGTGTTCCAAAAAGGGAATACTTTTCCACTTATAAAGCAGGAGATTTTGGCACTATTAAAATGGGAAATAATAGTATCTCGCAAGTAGTGGGAATCGGTGATATTTGCATTAAAACAAGTGTCGGGTGCACATTAATACTTAAAAATGTGCGACATATTCCCGATCTTCGGTTGAACCTGTTGTTTGTGAGTGTACTGGACAAGGAAGGCTATCACCATCATACAAGTGGCGGTAATTGGAAACTCACCAAAGGGTCTTTGGTGGTGGGGAGAGGAATATTATGCTGCTCGCTGTATAAGACGCACGCAACAATATGTGCGGGTCAACTGAATACAGTTGAAGATGATGCTTCACCAAATTTGTGGCATAGGCGGCTGGCGCACGTTAGTGAGAAAGGGTTTAATATGTTGGCTAAGAAGTCCCTCATACCATTAGCCAAAGGTAAAATAAACCCTTGTGATTATTGTTTATTTGGGAAGCAACATCGGGTCTCATTTTTGAAAAGCTCTAGAAGGAGAGACAACAAGTTGGAGTTGGTACACTCTGACGTATGTGGTCCCATGGAGGTAGAATCACTTGGAGGAAGTAGGTATTTTCTTACCTTCATTGATGATTTCTCACGGAAGACATGGATATATTTATTGCGCACAAAAGACCAAGTATTCAAGCACTTTCAGCAATTCCATGCTATGGTGGAAAGGGAGACTGGAGTGGCATTGAAGTGTTTACGCACGGATAATGGTGGTGAGTATATCTCTAAGGAGTTTAGAGATTATTGTAGTCAGCACGGTATCAGGCATGAAAAGACAGTTCCTGGTACGCCTCAACACAACGGCGTCGCTGAACGGATGAATCGCACCATTATTGAGAGAGTCAGATCCATGCTCAAAATGGCAAACTTACCTAAGCCATTTTGGGGAGAAGCTGTCAATACTGCTGTCTACCTAATCAATCGACTACCTTCAGCACCATTGGATTTTGATATCCCGGAGAAGGTCTGGACAGGTAGAAATATTCCATACTCTCACTTGAGGATATTTGGATGCAAGGCATTTATGCATGTTCTGAAGGAACAGAGATCAAAGCTTGACGACAAGTCAGTTCCTTGCACTTTTGTTGGTTATAGAGACGAAGAGTTTGGCTATATGTTGTGGGACCCAGTGAAAAAGAAAGTTGCCCGGAGCCGAGACGTAGTATTCCATGAGAATGAGATCGTGGGAGAAACAACTTGTGAAGAATCCACAAGTGATGGTGTTGTTGATATTACACCAGGAAGCATTCCTACAGATGATGCCACAGGAGGAGGAATGCCAGAATCAGAACAAGAAGAAGAAGAAGAGCCATTCGTAGGGGATCAAGAGACAATTGTAGATGATAACAGTGATGCAGAGGGTGTTGAGCAGGGGGAGCCAGAGAACCCCATTACACCAGAAGGAGTTGAACCTCAGTTAAGAAGGTCAACCAGAGAACGCCAACCATCTACAAGGTACCCTAGTTCTGATTACATTTTGATTTCTGATGAGGGGGAGCCAGAGAGCTTCCAAGATGTGCAATCTTGCAAAGATAGAGATTGCTGGAGAAAGGCCATGCAAGAAGAGATGAATTCTTTGAAAAAGAATGACACCTATGAGCTGGTGAAACTTCCAAAAGGGAAGAGAACACTCAAGAACAAATGGGTGTACAAACTGAAGAAAGATGATGGCAACCTAGTGAGATACAAAGCTCGATTGGTCGTCAAAGGCTTTACTCAAAAGAAAGGTATTGACTTTGATGAGATTTTTTCACCAGTTGTGAAAATGAGTTCTATTCGAGTTGTGCTAGGTCTAGTAGCCAGTTTGAATCTTGAGTTGGAGCAGCTTGATGTAAAGACCGCATTCTTGCATGGGGATCTAGAGGAAGAAATCTATATGGAACAACCAGAAGGTTTCAAGGTCAAGGGAAAAGAGGACATGGTTTGTCGCTTGAAGAAGAGCTTGTACGGGTTGAAACAAGCACCGCGACAGTGGTATAAAAAGTTTGATTCTTTCATGGTGAATCAAGGCTACAAAAGGACAGATGCAGATCCTTGTGTATATGTTCAGAAATTCCCTGATGGTAAATTTATCATTCTTCTCTTATATGTTGATGATATGCTAATCGTTGGACCAGATGCACATATGATTAGCAAGTTAAAGAGAGATTTATCAAAAGCATTTGACATGAAGGATTTGGGATCGGCAAGGCGAATTCTCGGAATGGAGATTATTCGAGACAGAAAGTCCTGCAGGTTATGGGTATCACAGGAAAAATATATTGAACGAGTTCTAGAGAGGTTCAATATGAAGAATGCTAAACCAGTTAGCACTCCGCTTGCCACTCACTTCAAGTTGAGTAAGAAATCCTACCCATCAACAGAGAAAGAAAAAGGAGATATGTCAAATGTTCCATATTCTTCAGCGGTCGGAAGTTTAATGTACGCAATGGTGTGTACGAGACTAGATATCGCTCATGCAGTTGGCGTTGTGAGCCGATTTCTGTCAAAACCCCAGAAGACACATTAGGAAGCAGTAAAGTGGATCTTCAGATACCTGAGAGGAACTTCAAAGTTATGTTTAACTTTTGGAGGTGAAAAGTCTGCACTTGTTGGTTATACAGATGCAGATATGGCCGGTGATCTTGATGAAAGAAAATCTACATCAGGATACCTATTTACATTCTCAGGGGGAGCTATTTCATGGCAGTCAAGATTACAGAAATGTGTTTCATTATCAACGACTGAAGCAGAGTACGTTGCAGCAACGGAAGCAGGAAAGGAAATGCTTTGGTTAAAGAGATTCTTTCAAGAATTGGGTGTGCAGCAGGAAGAATATATAGTTTATTGTGATAGTCAAAATGCATTAGACTTGAGCAAAAATACTATGTATCATGCACGGACGAAGCACATTGATGTAAGACATCATTGGATTAGATCTGCCATTGAAGAGAAGCAGTTTCTGTTGCGAAAGATCCACACAGACAAAAATGTTGCAGATATATTGACAGAGATCGTTCCGAAAGAGAAGTTCGAGCTATGTGTCAAAGCAGCAGGGATGGAGAGTCCCACCATGTAGTCGGGAGGGGGAGAATTGTTGTGGGGTCCCTCCTACATGTGGGACCCACAAAAGTTTGGAAAGAAAAAAAAAAAGAAAGGAAGAAAAAAAAAAAAAAAAACAACACGTTTTTATTTATTTTTCAAAGGTTGGCAGCCAACCATTTGAATGGTTGGCATGCCATTTGACAAAGGGGTGCCGTGCATTGGTAATGCACGGCACTCTCCCTCTCAACCTTCTCCTATAAATAGGAGAAGGATCCTTCTTAAACAGACGGACAAAAAAACAAAAACAAAAGAAAAACGAAAGTTATAATTTTAGGAAAAGGGTTCCTAAAATTGGGAAAGAGAGAAAATAGTGAGAAAATTATTTTTGGGGTGTTTTTGTGAAACACTTTGTGTGCCACTATTTTTTGTAATCTCTTTTGTACCTACTATTTTTAGTAGAAGAATTATTCGGAGTTTTTGTCCCGTGGACGTAGCCCATAACAGTTGAAGGGTGGACCACGTAATTCTCGGTGTTCTTATTTTTCTGGCATTTACGGTAATTATTTAATTTTTATCGTAACTATTATTTCTGGTGGATTCGATCGTCAATATTTAATATTTAATTATTGGAGGTATATGTGGTAATAGTAATTTTATTTTACTTTTATCACTGGTAATTTTTTCTGCGGGCCCCACTCGGGATAAGTTATAATCCCAACAACTGGTATCAGAGCCCAGGTTTGGAGCGGAGCGGAGCGAACTGCGCAGTGTGAGAAAATTTCGGTGTGTTGTTGTAACAACAGGACCAAGACCCGAAGAAGATCTGCAAGTGGTGCCTTGTGTCGAAAGTCTTCCCGACAAGAGGAGGTCGAGCGGCGTGTCCCGCAAAGTTGTAGCGGCGGTACAAGATGGTGGGCAGATTATCCCTGGAGGGGAGGTCACGATTTGTGTGGTCCTTGGTTGGAGGGGAGGTTTGTTGGGGATATCCTCCCAAGTCCCACATCGGAAAAATGTGAGAAGAGAAACCAAAATATAATGGTTCAAACCCAACCCATTAGTATGAGGCCTTTTGGGAGGTGCCCAAAACAAATCCGTGAGGGCTTGGCCCAAAGCGGACAATATCATACTAATTCGGGATTGGATGGTACGCGCAGTCCCAACAATTTTAAGAATATATTCCCTCATATTTTCAGAAATATTTTTTCTAAAATTTTCAAAGTAATTTAAACAAATCCATCCATGAATAGGAAAAAAGAGCTTATATATTTCATCAACTGGACTAATTCTATTGACTATCTTTTCATATAATGTCTGGTGAGTCGTAAAAGAGTGTAACGTACTGTAATCAAAAGCTTTTTTAATCTAATGTTTGTACTAAAAATATTTTTAACTATCTAATATTACGTTTTAGTACGATTCATCCAATATAATCTCTTGGGCTGTAATTGATAAACCATATTATAATATAATAATAATTAAATTGTATAAATTTATTAACAATACTAAAAGGAAGCTTGTGTGATAAAATATTATCTGGTTGGTTTTCTCAATAATATAAATAATGAAAAAATTATGAATTTAAGGTCTCTCGATGACAAAAATTTTTATCAATTGAATAAATTAAGGGAGAGTATTGGTGTAGCCCATCATATGACTTTGTTCATTATTAAATAAGTAAATAGATAAAATGTTGCAACGTAACTATTATTATTATATTACATTACCAGCTACCAATCATAGATTAGAATTTTGGAGGTAGCAGACCTTTGTGCAGCAAAATATTATTTTACTTTTGCTATTGGACATAGTTTAGATGCTACGGTCCCCCTTTTGTTCCTTGTTTAAGCGAGTAATAAGGAGAAATAGTCACTAAAATTATAAAAAAAATAATGAGAATATATATGTTAGGCTGCATCCTTCCAAATCTAAGATTTATTGTTCCTTCTTAAGGGAAAAAAAAAAAAAAAAGATTTGTGCCATTATTTTTTGATAAAAAAACAAAATAGAACGACTAATTTTGTTCTTGAATCACTAATTAATTAATTAATGAATAACCTAATTAAGTTAATTGATTATTTATATATATATAAATAAATCATTCTCTCAAAAAACGTCAAAAGAAAATTATGAAGACTGTAAGTATGCAATTAGTTATGGACTTTTAGAGGTCCCCAAACCTATCATTTCATGGCTCTTCTAAATTCCGTGATCCTAATCATTATTTTTTGCTGATAAATGACTCTGCAACCACTCTCTATATTTTAATTACTAACAGACGCTGTCGGGCTTCCCATTTCTATCTCTTTAATGACTAATATTATTTAATTTTAATAAATATTTTTTGTATTGGACCAAAGAAAAAGGGAAGAAGAAGAACGAAAGGTTGCTCTCGTGGTTGTTGCTGGTGAGTATAATCAAATCGAAAATCGATTTTATTGCTTTATTACTTCTCCAAGCTTAACAACCGCAACTTATGACTAATTCATAAATTTTTTTTTCTCTTTTCTGGGGAAGAATTAATGAATTTCTCCTACGTTATATGTTGAATTATCAAATAATATATTCATTCTAACAGAGATTTTTTCCCACGTGAAGCTCCTTTAATGAAAGATGACGTTTCTCACATAATTATAATAAATCTCTTCTTGAATTAATTGATAGACACAGACTGGATTTAGAACAAGAAAGCTGAATGCAAGTTAAATTATTTAATGGTAGCCCTCTCCTCCTTTACCTTTTATTTATTCGTTTTCTTATTTTTGCAAGTATTTTTACACTTTTTTTTTATTTCGTATTAGTCATTTATTTACAATAATATTTATCATTTTATAAATTTTTAAAAGTAAATATTATTATCATAAATATTCTTTTATATAACAATAAAATAAAATTAAATATTAAAAGATAAATATCTTTTTATTTTTAAAAATAATTTCATCTTTTTATTTAAAAATAGTTTATTTTTATTGGGTTATATAAAGTATATAAAACTAAATTTAATTGTTGAGTGTCGACATAATTGTCTTCAATAACTTTCTTAATGAATAAAATATTTTTAAAAAAAATCTAAAATACTAATTGGTAATAGCATAATACAATTACTCTGTTATTTTAATACCATTTTAATTATAATTAATGGCTTATAAGATTGATGTTATATAAAGACGAGCTTACATGTGAAATGAAAGGGATTTGTTTGTTTTCTGAAAAAGTGATTAAATGGGAGTCATCAATAGACGAATTATTTGCATGTAAAGGATCGAATTAAAGATCACCACTTCATTTCATACTAATTAAACATGTCTATATTTACTTTCTCTTTCGTTTTGTTATTTAATGTAATGTAATCTATTGAAGATAATTTGTTATGTCAATCAGATTATGAGCAGTGAGAGACTAATATGTAATTTGAATTTAACAATATTAGTTAAGTCTTGTTTGGAATAGCATTTAAAACTAAAGTTTAATTTTTTTTTTTTTTATTGTATTAGTATAATTTGCATTGCAGTTTTTATTTTTATGAGTAATTGACAATAAAATACGAAAAAAAGCAGTGGAATTTGTAATAAATAGTTCTGGTTAGTACTTATAAAACTTTCTCCTTTCTGATTTCATTACTGAAAAACATACAAAAATTCTATAATTAAATTACAATAACTATTTTTTTTTTTTTTTACAAAAAAAAGGAGATAGAAGTCGACTTTAATAATCACTGCAGTAAATTTTAACTTAGGCTTGGAAAAGTCCGGCCCATTAGATATTACAATAGAATGTTTAGGTTTTCAGGCCCAGTTAACTTCACGACGCAACGAAAGTGGAGGTTACAGGAGGAATTAGGAACAGTGTGGGCAGGTCAGGTCTTCCTCGTATAGGTAATACTAATAGGCTTCTTATCACCATCAAAATCGTAGAATGGCCTTTTGTCTGAAAGTTAAACCCATCAAAGCAATTCTTCTGCTTAGTTCGAAGTAGAGATCGGATCGAGCATTGTTTTCGAGAAAGCCCAACGGAAACAATTAAATGGATCCAAGGTCCAATTAAATGGAGATCGCTTACTGACCACAAGTCCACAACACAGTGTTGGCTTTATACAAGTGAGAAGAACCGCAGTTCAAGTTGCTATGTAGACAGATCTAAAGTGCGTAATAGAGGAGAGAAAACGTGTCATTGTGGAGTAAAAGAAAACTATTGCAAGGAAGGGTTTGAACTTTGAACCAAACCTAGAGTAAATTACTGGCTATTATTTTTTTCTTTTTGGTCAGTTTGAAGATAACAGTGGAGGGTTTTTAATTTCTTTGAAGTTTCAAATGGAAGCACAAACTGAACTCTATACAAGTGCAGCTTGTTGGCTTTGAATTGTCCTTAGACAGGTGCTCTGGTTTTCACAATTCTGAAATTAAATAATCAAAACTTAATCCAATGTAGAATAACCCCACTCAATTATTTTTTTTATTGGATTTAGAATTTCATTCGAGTAAAATAACATCCTAAATCAAGCTGAATCAAAAAAAAAATTAGAAGGGTTGTTCTTGAGAATTAAATCACAGTACTGCTATTATACTACTTGAAAATGCTGTTCAATAATGAATAAACATTTATATTTGTTTGATTTGCGTCATTAAGGAATCCAAACCAGCTTTGACCAGTCTTGCCATGACATTTGTTTAATAAGCTAATCTACGCATTTGTTTATTTCTCTCTTTTTCTTTTCTAATTTTTTAATTATTTAAAAAAAATTAATGGATTTACTAGTTATATGCAAATGCAACCGGTAGGCAAGTAGTATTATCTTTTCAAGTGTTAACCAAAGAACGTGGTGGCTGAGTTAATGCTTCAATACTTGAGTGGTCCATGAAGCACCTGGTCGATGCTCTGTCCCCACTCCATGGTCGTAGTTGATAACTTAGATATGGTGGTACCGATAGCACTTAGCATGTGACTCCATGCGAGGTGAGCCTTTATTTTTAATAAAAAGTGAGAATCACAACACAAAGAAAGGCGAAATGAAAAAGAAATAAGCTTTTGTTTCGTCCCGTTAAAAGCTGTTTTTGATGGCTGTGCACTCTCTAACCCAACTTCCTGCCTTGCTCGTGGGCATGGCTTTCCGAGTTTCAACGTTCTTCGCGATACCACTCTGTTTCTCTCCTTCACGTTCTCTCTCTGTTACTGTACTGTTTTTCTTTCTTAATTTATTAAATCCAAAACAATTTTTGAGGTAGTAGCTCTCTGACATGCACTACCCACCACCACCTCCATCACTATCCTCCAGGCCACAGAATATAAAATAAATTAAACTTTTAGGCTTTTTAGCCATTTAAGATTAGGATTAAGAATTATGATTCATATTAGCTGTGCATTTCCATGTTACATTCCATTAATTAATCAAATCTCCTCTGTCTCACAACCTGTCACAGTTGAACAAGTGGGGGGCTCTTCTTCATCCATATTTAGTCTTTATTTACCTCACATTTTCTGGCTTCTTCTGATGTTTTTGTTTTTCTAGTGGTGTCGCTGTAAGTGTAAATGCAGCTTCGTTTAAGTACATTATCATTTTTTGATGGGGAAGAAAGGAGGTAGCTCTTGGTTGACTGCTGTGAAAAGGGCTTTTAGATCTCCTACTAAAGAGATTGACAAAAGGGTTAGCAGAAGAAGGGAGGACCATGACCAAGAAGAAGATGAAGAAAAGGTTTTTGGCCTCTCGATTTCTTTTCGTTTTATTTTATTTTTTTTTTGGGATCTATTTTTCACTCTATGTTAATTCCCTGTTTCTTTTTCCCCTCAGAAGAGAGAGAAGAGAAGATGGATATTTAGGAAACCGACGAATCAAGAAGCGGTGACTCCACCCAAGACAGCAACTGATAAGGCTTACAGTAGTGGTGGTAGCGCGGCACCGACAGACCATGTGTCGACGGCGGCAGCTGAGCACAAACATGCCATTGCAGTAGCCATTGCCCAGGCACCGGCACAAGTTGCTCGGCTCACTAGGTCTTCTTATCATGCCAGAGAAAACTATGCTGCCATTGTTATTCAAACCGCTTTCAGGGGATATCTAGTAAGCAGATTTGTCATTTGGTTTTGATTAAAAGATTTAATTGTTCAACAGGCATAAAAGTCAATACCTGTGATACTGGATTTTTAATTTCTAGAATTGGAATTATTACAAACAACTATTGTTACTTATGAGAAGAAATGGATGTGTGTGTGATCTGTGGTTGAAGGCAAGAAGAGCACTTCGTGCACTTAAAGGACTTGTAAAGTTGCAAGCTTTAGTAAGAGGACATAATGTAAGAAAGCAAGCTAAGATGACCTTGCGATGCATGCAAGCCCTAGTTCGAGTACAGGCTCGAGTGCTAGATCAACGCGTAAGGCTTTCACATGAAGGCAGCAGGAAATCCACATTTAGCGACACCAATAGCGTAATTGAGTCACGATATCTTCAAGATATTTCAGATAGAAAATCAATGGTAACTAATTCATTTTTCTTGAACATTTTATGTGTTTTAGTAGAAAGAGAAGATAAGAAACGCTAACAAGGGAATATTTTCTTGGCATTTTCTGGTTTTGTACTTCTGAAAAGTTTATAAATATTCTCATGTATAGTTCAATTTGACAGTCAAGAGAAGGAAGTAGCATTGCAGATGATTGGGATGAAAGACCGCATACAATTGAGGAAGTTAAGGCAATGTTGCAACACAGGAAAGAGGCTGCAATGAAGCGTGAAAAGACCTTATCTCATGCTTTCTCTCAACAGGTTCATTTCTTACACGCACTCTGTTTTTTTTTTTTTTTTCTTTGATTTTATCATTTTTATTGCTGAATTGATTCAATTTTTGTACAACGCATTTAAAAGATATGGACGACTCGTAGAAGCCCATCAATAGGAACTGAAGATGAGCTCCAAGAAAGACCGCAATGGCTTGACCGCTGGACACCTGCAAAACCATGGGATAGCAGCAGAGCAAGAGCTTCAACAGATCAAAGAGAACCCATTAAAACTGTAGAAATTGACACTTCACAGCCTTACTCATATTTAGCGACAAATTTTAGAAGAACCAACCACCCCCAATATAACCAACACCACCACCACCACCAACCAAGGCCTAATTCTCCTCTTCACAGAGCCCATCAAACAGCAACTCTCCACCTCCACTCTCCCATTACACCTTCTCCATCAAAAACCAGGCCTGTGCAAGTCAGGTCAGCGAGCCCGCGTTGTGGAAGAGAAGATAGAAGCTATAATCCCTCCCAAACGCCAAGCCTAAGATCTAATTACTACTACACTGGCAATTTGCATCAACATGGAAGAAATGGAGCAAGTGGTAGTAATGCTGGTAATTCAAATTTGCCTAATTACATGGCTGCAACAGAGTCTGCTAAGGCTAGAGTTAGATCCCAAAGTGCACCAAGGCAAAGGCCATCAACTCCAGAAAGAGACAGAGTTGGGTCAGCAAAAAAACGGCTTTCTTTTCCTGCTCCAGATCCATATAGCGCAGGGATTGGCTATGGCGGTGGTTTTGGTCATGGGTTAAGGAGTCCAAGTTTTAAGAGTGTTAGTGCCGTACAATTTGGTGGTTTAGAACAACAGTCTAACTATTCTTGCTGTACGGAAAGTCTTGGAGGTGAGGTTTCACCTTCTTCAACCAGTGACCTTAGGAGGTGGTTGAGGTGATATAATAACTCCACAATGTGATTCATGAAATTTTAATTTTTCTCAATTTAATTCGTGACTGTGACTTTACAAATGGTTGTTAGTTTGTAACGTTGAAACAGAGTATTCATTAATTGTGCTTCCTTTTTCTTTTACCATATTGTTCTCAATATATTCATTTGAACTTGTAATCTTTCTTATTGGAAATTAAAGCTAAAGTTATCTTTTATTTTTCTTTGATTATTTCGATTCTGAATGAAATTTTGAAATGAGTTCAGTAAGAGTAACTTTTGTGTCTGTTATTGGTATAAAGGTCATGGCAAACAATTACAAGCCAAGATATGCATCATTTTAGGAATAGAAATATCATAGATGGACCCAATAAAGAAAGCATATGATTGGTTCAGAATCAGAGATATCTCTATGCTTATCCTGTGCTTAATAGTGGAATCTGGGTACACATGCTTTTGTGACTTGATCCATTTATGAGGTATCTTTACTAGCCTTTTCCCATGTTTGTAAACAAAAGCTACAGAGAATCAGAGATCATGTGCAGCGTTGTTCATAGAAGTCTTATCGTCACTGAAATTGATAGTGATGATGGAATTGATGCTGACTCATATCGTTCCTCTTTCTACATTCAATTAGTGTGGTTGTCCTAAAAGCATCCCTTGGCTCTTGCTATTATAAATATTTCCATTTTCCAAGAAGATGATGATACACAGGATTTGGAGAATCTGTGATTGTAATGATGCTCTATAACAGCAATCCGACAAATTGAGAATCGGAGAGGGCTAATGCTTGGACAAAATAAGTTTTTAAGTTTTACGTCCATTTATAATATGGTAAAATACTTTTCAATTTGACTAAACTACAGTTATCGTGCTCGATAGACATTTTTTCCATAAAATGGACCTGAGCCCATCCGCCTTCTAGGTTGACGTGGCATTCGTTTTGATGGTTCAACCTTTTGAAGCCCAATCTTAACAAAGAAAGCCCAATCCAATTGTGCAAGGTCAATGAATATCCCCGTTCCAAATCCATGGACCGTTTCACACGAAATGGACTTTAACCCATTATGCAGTCTCCGTGATGTGGCAATGGCATTGCTCTAGCAGTGCCGTGATTAAGTTGACTTTTCTACACGGCGGTTCATCGACAAAAGCTGTTCAACCTGATCGTGGACCTCAGTGCTAGTGATTACTGATTAGTGACGGCACATGAATCATGATCACGCAAGTCAAACTTGATGCGTACTTTGGTATGACTTGTGAAGAAGATAGCAACTTGAAGAAGTGGAGGTGTTCTTCCATTCTTTATCATCTCAATTTTGAAAAATAAAAGAATAGAAAAAAGAAAAAAAATGTGGAATTAGAACCAGAATTGAATTAGCGACAACTATTTTTCTTCGTCCTCGAAGGAAACCTCTCCCTATCCTCACGCTGAGTTATAAATATGAAAATATGAAATTTGAAACATGTGTAATTAAAATAAATAAGAAATTATTTTTTATTTTTTATTAAAAATAACAATTTGGCTATATTATTAAATCTAAAAATTACAATAAATTAGGATTTTTTCATTCTCAAATATATAATATGAAAATAAAATATGTAATTGAAAATTATATTTTATTAATTTAATTTTTATACAATGTTCCGGAATTTTTTAGTAAGTAACAAAAATTATGTTATTAAATTATAACTACTATATTTACTTTAAAAATTAGAATTTAATGTATGCAACATTAATTAGTTAACTGATGAATTTTTTTTTTCAATTTTTTCTGAATGCATATGATGATTTAAAAAAATGATGAAAATACTAGTATATTTGTAATTACATCATTAATAACAATTGAGATAAAATTGCAAATGCTTATACTATTTGAAGTATTCTTGTTAGGATACAGGCAATAAAATTACGAAAATAATTACAGCAGCGGAAAAATAAAAATAGGACACACAAAAATTTACGTGGTTCACCCTCAACTGTTTTAGGGCTACGTCCACGGGACAAACTCCGAATAATTCTTTCACTGTTAAAAATAGTAGGTACACAGAGAGTAATATAAAAATAGTGACGCACAAAGCGTTTCCCAAAAACACCCCATAATAATTTCCTCACTATTTTTCTCTTATTAATTTTAGAAAACCCTTCCTAAAACTATATCTATCTCTCTCTACATTTTTTTCTCTTTCTGCTGTGTGTTGTGTATTGAGCCTTGGCTCATATCCTCTATTTATAGGAGAGAATTCGAGAGAGCCGTGCATCTATTTTGTCAAAATTCCATACAAATTTTTCTTTCCTTTTTTTTTTGAGCACGTGGGTGGGCACGCCACACCACTAACAAATATGTGGGTTCCACTTAAGTGGACACCACCACAACAGTATTCTGATATATCATAACCAATTTCGTGTTGGTGATGAATTAATTGACTGCACCCACTAAGAAAATAAAAATGAAATAGAAAAGATTTGTAACAGGCTGGATCCTTTATGTGGGATATAAATGGTTGGGGTACGTTAGTTACTTGCCATGAAGATACATTAATTATAGGCTAGATTTCTTTTTATTTTTGTAAGGGCTGGATTAAGCGACATGCAAGTTGATTTAATTAACTATATTATCTCATTTTGGTTGCCATGTGGCAATAAATATCAATGTTTGTAAAACTGGATATATTAGTTTTGTTGTGTAAAAATACAAAAATATGTTTGTATCATATAATCCTTTTTCTAAAAAATATGTTTGTAAAACTCTGACATTGTAGTACTTTTTTTTTTTTCCAATTGAAGTGAGTGTTTCTAGAAAATTTTCAAAAAATAAGCAACTGGATTAGCTCTACCCAACATCACGCTGCGTTTCACTAATCCCTTAGAAAGGAAGCGTATCATTTTTAACTTTCCAGAATAGCACCAAAGCAAGGAGAAGTTAAACCATTTTATAAACCACACTAATTAAAATTTAATCCTAACTTGTCGCATTAGTTACTTCCTCCGTTTTGCTTGCAGATAAGAGGATCTATTTCGGGGTTGGTGGCACTGGCACGATCTTAAAATGGAAATATTGCAGCTTTTAGTTGGTTTTTGCATTCTAAACACACAAGTAGAGTAGGTATTCGTATTTCAATGCAACAGGTAATTAGCTAAATATTAGAAAGAGCTCCTTAGTCTTCGCTTCTTCTTTAGATCTTTTGTGCGTGTAAATGTAATAAATTGCAAATTGCTGACCATAGAAAGCAGTTATGTAATCTCCTAATTTGACTGCCAAAGTAAGACATGAAATCTGGATATCACGTTTAAAACGACGTTGAAATTTTCTCAGCTTGCTTTCACACTGCAGGTATTGCATTAGTTTGGTAATTCCTTTTAAAAAATTAACCTAATATGGGTAAGATTTCATTTGGTAATTATATTTGTGCAAATTCATGACGAGGGTTCTTTACTGGTGCAGAGTTGTTGTCTATCCTTCGCTCCTAAAAATATGTAGTCTATCTTTAAGTCTATTTTTTTTAGCTTTAAGACGTAAATTCCACCGACTTGTTAATTTTTCAATTATATTATTTGGTCTTAAATTATGCAAATATCAGAAAACTATAGATTTATAAAAATAAATCAAACCATTCTTGACTACACTAAACTAATAAATAGTTCTCATAACTAGATTTAGATTTAGAGTCTCATCATGCTTAAATACAATGTTCATAAAAATTCCAGTAGAAATAAGGGGACAAGAAGCATGAATAACTAACTACTCATGGACTTCTCCTTTTACTATCTTTAAACTCCACGTCCAAGTCTTGCAATTCAGCTACTGTCCATCTCCTCTTATTGGCCCACTTACCTTATTCTCCTCTGTTGACAAGTGCTTGAATGGCTTGTCCTTAATTAGTGCTCCTTTTGTGCCTTAATCTTTGATTTTGTACCGCTGTGGATGAGAAAGAGATGGAAGAGTGCGTGTGTGACGCTTCTTTATTCTCTTGCTTTTCTTTTTATATTGCTTCATAGTGTTTGCAGCTTCTTCACTGACATATTCAAAGAAATAATTAAAAAAAAAAAAAATTTACAAAAGAGGATTGCAGGCAAAAATGCTACAATGCTGATGTCCGAAACGATGCTCCAAAGGGACTTTTCGTAGTCCTTTCGGAGGCTACGGAAAGCACTTGTTTTTGTGCTTCGATTGCATCTTACGATAGCCTTTTCTAATTGAATTCATCAAGCGTAGGAAAAACAAATTAAATCAAGCCCGACCTTTAGTCAAATTGCTAATTAGATAATCTAAATGCAACAAAAAAAATAGAAAATAAATATAAAATTACATGCATTTTTAATTGTTATCAGGAGTTGGAAGTAGGCAAAATATGGATGGCTCCCATTATGAATTTTAAAAAGAATATATTATTATTTTTTCAGACACAAAATAAGGAAAATCCTTACTCTATGTCCATAGCATCCAAGAAAGATGCACAGAAACTCGCCCTAGACCTAGAGAAAGAACTTTTAATCTACTGATCCAAACGTAATCCAATAACCTTGAAATTTGGTCCTTTTCCTTAACTGGAGATTTGGTCCATGATACAAAAATCTACAGGAAAACAGAACGTGAACCCCGTAATAAGTCATGCAAGTTAGAAGCAAGGAGGCTTCTGCAGGTATAATAGCTAGCTGGTAGAAAAATTTATAGTTAAGAAAATCTGGTGTACATATGCCATTGTCCAGATTATATAAAAATAT
Source organism: Jatropha curcas (assembly GCF_041381405.1). Classification (NCBI taxonomy): domain Eukaryota; kingdom Viridiplantae; phylum Streptophyta; class Magnoliopsida; order Malpighiales; family Euphorbiaceae; genus Jatropha; species Jatropha curcas. Next base: position 27,818,566 of record NC_143155.1, read on the forward strand.
AAACCACGTAAATTGTGTATCCAATATAATAAACTTGCATATATATTAATTTGTAATCCACACCTTTGTCTCCTTGCAATTGATGCATTTAGTAGGACAAAAAATTTACTCCTGGGATAACTTTTCGATCTGTTTTCATGATTTCATAAATGTAGTTCACCTAAAAATACAGTGGATTTTCACATTTGCTAACTGAAAACATGTTGTTTTACAGGAAAGTGGTTGATTGTCATAATTCATATAACGTAACTATAAAGCTAATTAAATCAAAGGAATTACTTAACTCGAGCGATTCAGATTATAATGGTTGTCCCCTTGCTGTGACGAGACAAATATAATTAAAAATGAAATCTATTGAGGAAGAGAAATAATTGAAAATGAAGACAAATTAAGGCCAAAAGAATATAATTAACCGTCCTGCACAAACTTTGCCACGAAGAAAAATCCATTACAGACATGGCCACTTCATAACCATATATTGTGTCTCCACCCACAGAAATTCTTTGGACACAGCAGTTGCTTTTTGTTGAAATGTTGCGTGGGAAAATGCGTTGGCTGTCACACAATAATAATGTTAAGCACTACCAAATAGTGCACTACCCATCAAAACACAAACAGACTACATATATAAAACAATATTATATAGGATATATATACTTCCATCGCATTGCACCACCTTCTCTTTGAATGTTTGCCACGTGTGAATATTATATAGGATATATTTACTTCCATTGCATTGCACCACCTTCTCTTAGTTTGAATGTTTGCCACGTGTGAATATTTAAGCTACTTCAATTCCCACATACCTCTAATGTATTGTATTTTAGCTCCCAAAGAAAGTAATCTCATTATTCATCCATGTGAAATGTTCATGGAGAATTACATGTATCATTGTCTCGTTAAGCAAAAATTTGATATTTCTTTACTATTGATTTATGAAAACAAATCCAAATTAAGGTATTATTCACCAAAGTTGCAATAAGTGAACAACCTTATTATAAGTTACAATAAGCTATCTTCACTTATTGCAACTTTGGAAAATGATACCTTAATTTAGGTTTGCGTTCATAAATTAATAGTAAAGAAGGATCAAATTTTTCTTTAATGAGAGAATGATACATGGAATCCGCCATAGACATCTCACATGAATGAATAATGAAATTATGAATGATAAATGAATGTAGAACTTTCAATGTTTATATAAATAGGATATAAATAAATAATTAATATTGCATTAAGAAATACTTTTGATTATATTATAATAGAAATTTTAAATTTTTTATCATAATATTTACAAATTTATTAGAAAGAAAGATAAATAATTATCTTTTTTTTTTTTTTTTTTGTGTAAATCATAGATTCCAGACTCATTACTAGGGACCGCCTAATCCGGCTCGAGAATTAGTCTCAGTTAAAGTCCCTCAAATAAATTTTTGTCTTTTAAAATTATGATAAATGAATTGGAAATGGAATTGTTCCTTCCTCAACTAGATTAATCAATTCTTAAAATTCTTAAATTATTTTATATATTTCTTTTCAATTTGATTAATTAAAGATGTTGGACTTATTATATGCTTAATATAAATACAAGTATAATTAAATTAAACTCCCACCAAATAGTGCACTACCCATCAAAACACAAACATACTACATATATATACTGCATACATATATAAAACAATACTATTATATAGGATATGCTTCCTTTGCATTGCAATACAAATGCTAGCTGCAAGAGTGGAGGTAGAGATACACAGTCACCATCTTCTCTTTGAAGGTTTGCCACGTGTGATAATTTAAGCCAGTTCAATTGCAACATGCCTCTAATGTATTGTATTTTTTCCACATTAAAAATAAGAAAAAAACAAAGGAACTAAATGCTTTTTTGGATTTAACTGTCTTCCTCTTTCCTCAATACTAATTTTCAAATAAAATATTACATATCACTCTCATTTTTGTATGCAGCCACTTATATATTCTTAATTACTTAGCCAATTACTTAACAGGGAAAGAATTACTTACAACTGGTATATAAATCCATCTCTGTGTCAAATCAATTATAAACAATATTTCAATTCAAATGAAACTATATCCGATTATATACTAAAAAAAAAAAAAACAGTAACTTTTTTTAAAAAAAAATTTTTTGATTGGTTTGGTATATGAAACGTGTGAAACAAAAAATTTTCAACTTTTCATTGAATTAGTGATAGGTGAAGCCATTTAATCTGTCTAGAAAAGTATATTCCGACTTAACCCAAAGCTGTAAACAAATCTCTTCACGCTAGCTATTATAACTCGTACTACTACGACTATATATTATCCATATTTTGCAAGCCAAAGTCACACTGATCGATCATCATATTCCAATATGGGTAAAATATTCCGGCGAGTTCTCCGATCAACTTATTGTCTCTTCCTATTACTATTCGCCGTGAATTGTACTCCTCCAGAGGATCCGATCAAATGCGCTTCAAAAAACACAAATTGCACGATTACAAACTCTTACGGCACTTTCCCTGACAGAAGTATATGCAAGGCAGCAAACGTGGCGTATCCTACCACAGAAAAAGAACTAGTTTCAGTTGTAGCCAATGCAACAAAGGCCAAAACGAAGATGAAAGTAGCAACTCGCTATTCCCATAGCATTCCTAAGCTAGTTTGTCCAGAGGGTGAAAATGGGCTTCTCATAAGCACCAAATACCTGAATAAAGTGTTAGAAATTGATTTTGAATCCATGAAAATGACCGTAGAAAGTGGTGTTACCTTAAGACAGCTTATTGATGAAGCTGCTAAGGCTGGACTCGTATTGCCTTATTCGCCGTACTGGTGGGGATTGACGATCGGCGGATTACTGAGCACGGGTGCCCATGGAAGCACGCTGTGGAATAAAGGAAGTTCGGTTCATGATTATGTGGTGGCATTAACGATAGTGAGCCCAGGAAGTGCAGAAGATGGGTATGTTAATGTCAGGAGACTTGATGAAAGGAACAGTGAACTCAAGGCTGCCAGGGTCTCGCTTGGAGTTCTTGGAGTTATTTCGAAGGTACGTTATGTCTGGTCATTGTTGTGTCATGATTTTGTTTTGGATTTTGTATTTGGGCTCTTGTCGGTGGAATTTTATCATACATTCCTTATCGTTGACAAAACCGGCCGGTGTCAAGTAACCTTTCGTTAATTAATTAATTGGAATTGGGATTAGCGAATTGATTAGTCATACTCATGTATAGGTAAACAGTCTGCATTATTTCTCTCTCAGTTTCCTGTGTCTGTTTTTGCAGAGATTTCTTCGTTATAGGGAAGTTATCAAATCAAACAATCTTCATATAGCTGTTTTTATGGGTTTTAGCACATACAGAACTTTTTAAGGAATAGGGTCCTCTTACCTTCACCTTCTATATATATGTAAGTAATTATGACATTATTTTTTTTTTTTTTTGAAAGGAATTATGATATTATATTAAGCATTGAAAGTTGATTAATGAAAATGAAATTTTGCATATAGTTAATAGATTTAGGAATATATATATAGTTCAAAGGTTAAACATGTATTGCTCCCGTTAATTAATTACTTAAATTTATATGGAATATATTTTACATTTTCACATCAACCTTAAATGTATTTGATTCGTTTAGTTATTTTTTTTTCTAATATTATATATGTTACATTTAATTTTTGCTACGTAGATAATTAATCACTTTTTGTTTTTCTTTTTCGGAAAAATTTATATTGATTTTTATATGGTTTGCTGTGGTGTTTATGCTACTGGTTAGTATTAATTTAATTTGCCCAGAAGATTTTGGTCTTAAAAACAATTATTAAAAGAAAAAAGCTTATATTAAAAACCAATGAAATCTATATAATCATTCTCCACTTGTTTAAGAATAAAGGAAGGTTTCCACTCAAAAAAAAATAAAGGTAGAGTCTAATCCAATTAAGAGTTAAAACCTTAAACTTGAAAGTTTGGATTTAAATCATTAGATTAAAAGCCTCATTAAAAAACAAAACTCAAATAATTAGTCTTTTTACCTTGTTCTTGAGAAAAAAAAAAAAAAAGAAAGAAAAGAAAAGATCTTTGGAATCAACTGATTTGCAGATACAAACGTAGCCATTGTCTATAACTCAAATGCACCTTGATCTTTCTGGGTGCAGCCTTTCATCAACGTCCATCTTCCTCTCCATGCAGTACATTGCATATACTTAACAACTATTCCTCTTTGCTTTAAATCACATATTCCGAAAAACATATGATATAGGTATGACAATGGAGTACTAGATTCTGCGGCCTACAACTAAATTTGTTAAGAGTTGTCTGATTTTATGTTTCTCGAAAATTGTCTACGAAATGACATCATAAAAACATTATTGGATTAAATTTCACATGTGTACAGGTTACGTTTCAACTTGAACCCTTGTTCAAGCGATCCATCTCCTTTGTGGTGAAGAATGACTCGGACCTAGCAGATCAAGCGGCTAGCTTTGGCCGTCAACATGAGTTTGCAGATATAACATGGTATCCCAGTCAACATCAGGCAGTCTATCGAACCGATGATCGCGTTCCCATTAACACATCTGGCAATGGCAAATATGACTCCATTCCATTCCGCTCTGCACCGTCACTTGGTTTGGCTGTCATCAGAGCAACAGGTTTGTCCTTATACCGTAAAATCTTATAATTATTGAATTACTCTCTCTGATTTTGCTTTTCTAATTTTATATATATGTATATATATTAAAAATATTTTTCTTTTTTCCTTTTCTTCAGAGGAAAGTCAAGAATCTTTAGGTGATGCAGAGGGCAAGTGTATTAGTGCAAGGCTAGTCACAACCTCGCTTTTGACCTCAGCTTTTGGACTAACAAACAATGGTATCAATAATCAAACTACACATCTCAGCTAGCTACCAAAGTCAATATAATTGACCTTAATTAAAATGTGAATATATATATGTGACAAAGATTGCTGTACCAATTTTTTTCAGGTATTATTTTTACAGGATACCCTGTAATTGGGTTTCAAAACCGGATCCAATCATCAGGGACCTGCCTTGATAGTCTTGAAGATGCACTAATCACAGCTTGTCCGTGGGACCCGAGAGTTAAAGGTGAGTATTTTCTGCAAACGACATTCCGTATCAGCTTAACAGCTGTTAACTTTTTCATCCAAGACGTCCAAAAGCTAGTCAAGTTGGAGCCTAAAGGGTTATGTGTTTTAGAACAGTACAATGGTATTCTCATGCGCTATGTTAAAGCATCAACCGCCTATTTGGGCGAACAAGAAGATGCATTAGACTTTGATATCACATACTATAGAAGCAAAGACCCTTTGACTCCTCGGCTTTTCGAAGATATACTCGAAGAAATAGAGCAAATTGCGGTTTTTAAGTATGGAGGGTTGCCACACTGGGGAAAGAACCGGAACTTAGCATTTGAAGGAGTTATCAAGAAATACAAAAATGCTAAGGAGTTTTTGAAGATTAAGGATGAGTATGATCCAATGGGGCTATTTTCCAATGATTGGACAGACCGAGTTCTTGGGGTAAAAGATGGGGTGACCGTAGTGAAGGAAGGTTGTGCGTTGGAGGGATTGTGTATATGCTCAGAGGACATTCACTGTGCCCCTAGTAAAGGCTATTTTTGTAGACCTGGAAAAGTTGACAAGAATGCCAGGGTTTGTACACTTATCAGTAACGAAAAGAAAACAGTGTGATATCTGAAGGAGTTTATAAGCTAATTAATAGAAAGATAGAAAGAAAACAAAGTTACTTTTATTGTTTGTTTGTTTATTAGGAAAACTAGAAAAATTGGAATTCTATTTATTTGATTGGAAACGAAAAGCGTCAATTATTTTGATTTATTGAAAGAAGATATTATATGGATTTTGAATTGCATGTGTCGTTTCTTGATATACGACTATCCAAAACGAGTGGTTTTTTTTTGTTTGCGTATGATCCCTTTTTCCAGGGTTCAATGTCACATATTATGACCTCTCATTCACCAAATACCGACTCTGCCCTCCACGTGAGGAAGTTTGATGATGACTTTCGTCCTTGTCAAATTCATCGGTTTGGTTCAATGTCAATGCTTTTTCGTTCCCTGGGCCCAATAAAATTAAAAGTGAGAAAGGCGAAATTTGGACCACAGGCCCAAGCTCTATCCAATTTAGGCCCTAAGCCATTTCTTTCTTTCTTTTTTTTTTTTTTTTTTTTTGTGCCCATCAGGTCAACTTAACATTGTAATTTGAATTGTTGTGTGAAGAATAATTTGTCGAGTTTGAATGTATATATATACACATGTAGTATATTCTTTATATACTCGATTCAATGCAGATGGGTAGTAAGCTTAAATTAAACTTGGACCAAACTTCAACTTTTATATATAAAAAAAAAAACAATAATTAAACTTGATATATAACTGATCCAACGTGATAAAATCAATACAGCATACTATTATTTAACTTATTGAGTGAATTTTAGAAATTAAAGACAAAAATTCATCAAGGAAATAATAATTTATATATTCAATAACGAAAATTTATCTAATTACCAACCCCACCACAAAATCATCAATTTATCATTAACTATGTCATGTTAGTAACATGTAATGTCGATTGATTGTCTTTTGAATTTGAAGTAATTCGATTTACATGATTTTGAACATAACATAGTTAAAATTGTATAAAGGTTTTTTTTTTTTTTTTTTTTTTTTGTGTTAAGAGAGGAGATTATTGTTAATAAATTCAAATATTTAAGGTAATCTCCGATAGAATTCTTATAAATTTTATATCAATTAAATTGAATTTCTTTTGGCACTTTAGATATAACTTTTGTTAATCATTGATTCTCAAAAGAAAATAATGTTGTTAATTAGTGAGAGGAAAGTAGTTTAGGAAAAAGAATTATTAGAAGAAAAAAATTCTGTACTAAGCAGCTATAAGTGGAAAGATTTGAGATCGGACAAGCAAATTTTGGTGTGCCTAATGGGATTAGAGGGCGTTATAGACATTGCACAGGCAAAATAAGATAACGTGGGTGTCATGCAGCGATCTCCGATTCGTGAAGCATAGGCCATTTCGCGTGGGATTGAGGCTCTTTCCTAATTAGGTTGCTTTGTAAAGAAAGCCATCTTTGGGTTCGTCGGATAACAAATACACACACCCGCGGAAGGGAAGAAAAAACAGAAACAGAGGAAACAGAAACAAAGAAAACAAAAACACACTGTGACACCCGAAAGCAAATCTCAGTCCACAATCCAAAAATACAGTCACTGGTACGCCAAGTTTCAGTTATGATTCCTTTATTTTTGTTTGCCTTTTCTGTGCCCAAAAAGTTTGTGCCTTTACACACACTTATGCCCTATTTAGCTTGTTTTGAGCTCATTTTATTCGAATTTGCTCAATTTAAGAATTTGGTTCTAGGGTTTTTGGTTCCATAGCTTGATTCGATTTGTAGATTTATCTCTCTTCCGCAAAAGCTTTCAGATTGATTCATTCCCCATCTCGACTCGTGCTGATTTTGGCTTGCATTTATTGGGGGATTGGATGGGTTTCACTTAATGGGATATTTTCTAATTTATCCTCGTAAAAGTTTTAGAAATTTAGAGAGAGAAAGAGAGTTATTCAGAATGGAATATAAAATTTTAGCTCTGATCGGAAACTGTATTTTCAGAATATTACTTGGTTATTTGGGCTTTGCCTACTTTTTTCATGTCTAGCTATCTTCCCTTTCTGAAACCTGAAACGGAAATGCAGGAGAAATGTTGCGAAATTCATCTTGATTCAGCCAAATTGTATGTTGGTGCCAAAGCTATCTCATGGATTTTATTTTTCGAATTTGTATCCCTATTTGTCATAGGGATCAATGCAATGGAATTTTTTTTTTTCCCTCTTAATTTCACTTTCCTTAAACCTCCCTGGGTCCTCACCAGCCGATACCGGCAAGAGAAAAATTTGTTGGTCGGTCCTCAAAGTATGTTAAATTTGATATAGAAGTACTATTGCAAGTTTACGTAACTGCTACTCCTTTTAGCAGCTAAATTTTGTGGCTTGCCAGTTCATACCTCGCACATGAAGAGTTTAAAAACTCTGTGTTGTAGCTTCCTTAGGTTCCCTTTTGGTACCCTTCCATATCAATTATTGTGCATCTTGCACATCCTTACAGATTCCATGCATTTTCCATAATGGTTAATCAAGCTTGCAGTTAATTTGGGGGCAATGTAACTGCAGTTATTGGATGATTAGACCTGCGTCGTGAAACAGTCATGGCAGAGGGTGCAGAAGTTGAGGAACGGGTGGATCTTGAAGAAGACAATTACATGGAAGAAATGGAGGATGATGTTGAGGATCAACTAGATGATGATGGCGAAGATGATAATGGAGATGCAAATGTTGAAGAAAATGCTGAAGAGGACTATGAGGACTTAAAAACTGGGGGTAGTCAGAAAGATCAATCACCAGAAACGCATAGAAGCCATGTGGATTCAGAGCCGCTGGAAGATGAAGAAAAACCAACTGCTTCTGTCAATGAAGAGGAAAAAGAGAAGCATGCCCAACTTCTTGCCCTTCCTCCTCATGGTTCAGAAGTTTTCATTGGCGGGCTTCCAAAGGACGTGTCAGAAGATGATTTGAGGGATCTCTGTGAACCAATAGGCGAAATTTTTGAGGTCATAACTGTTTGGGTACTTGCGATAAATAGGGATTTATTTTTTGGTTGTCCATTCTTAATTAATTTATTTTAAATTATTTCTCAGATAAGGTTAATGAAAGATAAGGACACGGGTGAAAGTAAGGGATTTGCTTTTGTTGCCTTTAAATCAAAGGAGGCTGCTCAAAAAGCCATTGAGGAGCTACATAGTAAGGAGTTCAAGGTAATCAATACTTGACACAGCAAATTGCATCACTTGAATAATTGCATGTACTTTTATATTAAAAAAGAATTTGCATCATTGGTGCAGGGAAAAACCTTAAGATGTTCACTTTCTGAAACCAAGAACAGATTATTTATTGGTAATGTTCCAAAGAGTTGGACGGAGGATGAGTTTAGAAAAGTCATTGAGGAGGTTGGTCCTGGCGTGGAAATCATTGAGCTAATAAAGGTAAAAGTATGAATTAGAATAAGATTATCTTCATTAACAGTGTAGTAGCCACTTCCCTTGTTAAATGATATTCTATTCTGTTAATGACAGGATCCCCAAAATCCAGCCCGTAATCGTGGTTTTGCTTTTGTATTGTATTACAATAATGCATGTGCTGATTATTCGCGGCAGAAAATGTTAAATGCAAATTTTAAGCTGGATGGAAATACACCAACTATCAGCTGGGCTGATCCAAAGGGCACTCCCGATCATTCTGCTGCAGCTGCTCAGGTGAATTATTAATGCAATTTGATGAAGCTGAGGCTTCATAGACGACACTGTTGCTTCTTTATTCAGGAATCCTATGCCTAACCAAATGCACTGTCCAAGTATTTTGGGAGTCCTGATATCAATAAGTTGTAGAGTTTTCTCTTCTATCTTTGGTGCATTCTACATTTTGTCTCATAATTTTTCTAAATAAGAAACTGGAGGAAATGATGGCATTAATATGATAGAAATTCATGAAACATGTTAATGCAAGTGTATTCATAATACAGAAAGTACTTAACAACAATCTGAGAAGTTATTATCTTGTATTAACTTATTTATTTATTCTATAACTTTTGTTAAGCTCTATGTCTTTTTGGGCACATGGTTTGTGTATGTGTGACTTTGTTTTTTCTTTTTTTAAGAGAGAGAGAGGGGCATTGCGGGGAAGGGGATGGAGGTTTTTCAATGGAATTCTGAATTACTGATGAAGCATCTAAAAATTGTTTTTATGGCCTTAGGCCATATCCTGTGCCATATTATTTTGGCAGGAATCTCAACATCTAAATTTACTGAAGAATATTTTTAAATAATATTATTTTCATTATAACAAGAGTACAATTGACTTGATGTAATAGTTTTTGAGAAACACGTTGCCCCTAAACATTGCTTGGCTGCTTCTCATGTTTACTGAAAATGTTAACCTTTTTGTCTTTACACATATTGTTTTGGTGCCCAGGTTAAAGCGCTCTATGTGAAGAATATACCTGAGAACACTAGTACTGAGCAACTGAAGGAACTATTCCAGCGCCATGGGGAAGTGACGAAAGTCGTTATGCCACCTGGCAAAGCTGGAAAACGAGATTTTGGATTCATCCACTATGCTGAAAGGTCAAGTGCATTGAAGGCTGTCAAAGATAACGAGAAATATGAAATTGACGGTAATTTTCCAAGACATCTATGCAACTTTTGGATTTTATTGAATCAATTGAACTTCCAAAATAACCCTGTTGTCAGATATCTGAAATAATCTTTACTAGGAAAATATAGAACTTAAAATTATTGACTAAAAATCATGGACATGTCATTAGCTTTCATAATTCATGTTAAAGTTGAGTTCAAATATTTGGTTACTTGTGGTATAAATTGTATTTATTATTTTTTTATTCTTTTTAATCGAAGTTATATCTTACTTGCTCTGGATAGACTTGTTTCATTATCCCCTTCTCTTATGGTTATCTCAACTGTCCTGTTTCAACCCCAAGAAAAGGGGGAAAGGAGCAGTTTGATTGGCAAGGCATATAGTGGTAATTGGGTGTTCAAGCCTAACTGCTGCAGTGCCAAAATAAGCTTTGTTTTATCAGCGTTCTCTTGGATAATTTTATTGAAAAATGAAACAGTTTGTCAGAGGAATTTGATAGCATTGAACTTTTTAATGACAGGCCAATTGCTGGAGGTTGTCCTCGCCAAGCCTCAGACTGATAAAAAACCTGATGTGGTTTATCCTTATACTGCTGGGCTTCATCCGAACCATGTTGCACGTCCTGCGTATGGTGGGTTCACTGGAAGCCCATATGGCTCTGTAGGTGCTGGATTTGGTGTTGCTGCCAGTTTTCAACAGGTATTTCTTTGAAATTAAATAAATTTTTCATACATTTGGCCTGGTCCATTACGGACAAAATGCATCTTCTTGAACTTTCATGAATGAACAGCCTGTTATATATGGAAGAGGTCCAATGCCAGCAGGGATGCATATGGTGCCAATGGTTCTACCTGATGGTCAAATTGGCTATGTTCTGTAAGTTTCTCTATCACATTGCTTCATGTTTTTTGCCTTTTATTAGACATTTTCAACAATTGCCTTGATGTTCATTGGACAGTCAGCAGCCTGGAGTGCACATGCCACAACCTCGGCCTAGGAGAGTCGATCGGAGCAATGGTCCTAGTGGGCCTGGACGAGCCGGAAGTAGTGGAGATGATGGCAATCGTAGCAGAAGATACCGTCCTTATTAGTAGTTGAGCTGTAGAGATGTGTCATAGTTTTTTCTCAGGGAATCAAGAGACATGTAGTTGGACGACTTGTTGCTGGAAACAAAATAACAGATCACCACCATGCCCCTTTCTTCTCCAGTACCCCAAAACTCTAGAATTTTTAAAGGGGAAAAGTATGAAAAGAGGAAGAAAAAGGATGTTAGAATTAGGACAGAGGTGTCTTGTGACTTTTATGTGGTAGGAGACAATTGAAAGTCTCACTTTATGTAATTCTCACATATTGATGGTTTATTTATTGGCGTTATGCTATGTTTCTGAGCAGGAATTAAGAAGTAGCTATTGTTTTATTGATGTGCAAATATGATTTGGCATCCAAAGTGCTTGTCATTTCATGTACTATTATGTAATGGTTGATGTGGCTCTTGTTGCAGCACAAGGGAAGCACATAACAGAAAATTAAAACAGGTACATGGAAGGAAAAACAATCTGAAGACATTTTTGTTGTAGATCCCATTTGGTGAAACTGAAGCATAAGAAAGGAAGATTGGATTATGATTGTGTTGGAATTAGAATCTTGGCTTAAAGGGAGTCGCATAGTTCTGACAAGTGTCATTGTAACAGGACTAATTGTCAAATTAAAAGAACTGTTAAAAGATAATAAATGGACAGCAAATCATATGTAAAATCCACGCAACCAAACTAACCCCCTTAAAGAGTTAAAAGTAATGTCATTTTGTTTTTCTGCTAGCGTGAACAAAAGGAAAAACATTACTCAGTAACATAATTTATCTTATAATTTTATGTAGTTAACTTGGTAACTACAGATTACAAAGTACAACTTTGCAAGTTCCAGACTTTTGTGGGAAACAAGCAATATGGCAATGCTTAATCAATTCTATAGATAAGAAGAAGCCGAGAAGAAAGGATTTGAAAATGGAAAACAGCAAAAATTTATCATTTTTTTTTTAAATTCAGTTAATTTCACTAATTATTCAGTTAATTTCAACCTTCGCTCTCTTTTTTTTCGAAAATTAGGGCAACTAATGATTTTCTTAATCCTAAGTTCCAAAAAAAAAAAAAAAAAATGTTAATCCTCGTACAATTACCTTAAAAGGATACTTAAAAAAAAAAAGTGACGGAGGTGGCATGGAAATTGTACTAGAAAACAGGCAAAAGGATAATGAAATTCGGAAAAAACGTTGAACAATTAATTACACTATTTAAACAAAATTCTTCATTTGGTTTCAGAGAGTTCCTGAAGACGCTTATCCAACTCATCCAATTTAGCACTCCATTCGCTCTTTATACACAAAGGCCTGACATTGCTATCGTCCACATCATCCTCCTCCCTTTGGCCACCACCGCCGGCAGAGAGCAACCCCTTTGTTTTCCGATTCTTTTTAGTAGCGCCGCCGCTCGCTCTGTTTTTCTCAGCAGCCGCTCTCTGCATAGCCCATAGCACATCTAGTCCACTGAGCTGATTAGTTACTGCTCCACTTTGTTTTTGGTTTTTGGATTCTTGATTTTGTATCTGTTGGCGATCTTTTCTGGTCAGGGAAGAGCCGCGGTGGCGAGGGGGCTGAGAGGCGGCTGATACGGCGAGTGGTTTGTTGGGTTTGGGAATGAGAGGAAAGAATGGTCTTTGTGGTAGAGTTACAGCCCACATGTTTCGCTAGACGGTCTCAATGTGCTGTTGAGCCAATGTTATGCGGTTAGAAATTCTTAACCTCTTAAAATTCGTAACCCAAATTTAATAAAGCGTGTAACTGAAAGTAGTTTCCGTGAAATAAATTATTGTATTTCTCTATAAGGAGGACCAATGTAAAATACGATGAATTGGACAACTAAAAACTGAAAACCGAAAATGAATGTATTATTCTGAGCCACAATTATCAAACATCATCAACACATAATTTTTTCTCTTCCATCTCAATCTTTTCTTTTCCATCACAATTTTATTTGGGGACACCTCAAATCTGTTGTTGTCATCTTTTTGCCCATACAAACTTGTAGCGGAAATTACATAACTAAACTTATTATCATAACCATATTTAATCTTCACAATAATTATATAATTTTTCTCATCAGGTGAGAACATGGGTATTAATACAAAGAGCTTGATCATAGGTCCAGCTAAGACCCACATCCACGTTACAATTAAAGTCTTGTAATAAAATGACACTTAATTGTTTGAAATGAACAAGTTAACCCACGGGAACCTTGACCGGGTACCTGTGAATGGAGTCGGCCCATGGGTTACCCATTTCTTCACCCAAAGGAATGGCCCTGAGCGCTTTCCAAACCGCACTGTTGCACTTGAAACCCGACCCGAAAGCAATCTGCCAGATCCTATCCCCGCCCGAGACCCGACCCTTTGCCTCTGTATAAGCCAGTTCGTACCACAAGGAGCTACTGGAAGTATTACCAAACCTATGCAGAGTCATCCTTGATGGCTCCATGTGCCAATCAGTGAGCTGCAAATTTTTCTGCAACTCGTCCAAAACAGCCCTACCTCCTGCATGTATGCAGAAATGCTCGAACGCAAGCTTGAAATCAGGTATATACGGTTTCACTTTCGCTTTCAACACTTTCTTTCTAACAAGAGTAACGAAAAACATGAATTGCTCGCTTAAAGGCAGCACTAAAGGACCTAAAGTAGTGATGTTCGTTTTTAATGCGTCTCCAGCTACTGCCATTAATTCACGAGCTAATGACACCCCAACGGTTCCTTTATCATCTTCTCTTTGGTAAACGCATTGATAGTGTTTGTCATCAGCTCCTTTATGGGTTCGAACCGTATGGACCAGCTCATATTTGGAACGCCCTCTGTCTTTTGCCTTGTTCGACAGAAGAACAGCAGCTCCGCCCATGCGAAATATGCAGTTAGGTAATAACATTGACCTATCCTGCCCAAAATACCAGTTTAGTGTTATATTTTCTGTGCTCACCACAACTGCATAACTATTCGGGTTTGCTTTAAGAAGATCTTTAGCAAGATTGATAGAGATAAGTCCTGCACTGCATCCCATTCCGCCTAGATTGTAACTCTTAATATCCGTTCGAAGCTTGTAATGATTCACTATCATAGAGGAAAGAGAAGGGGTTGGATTAAACAGACTGCAGTTTACAATTAGAATGTCTATATCTTTTGGCTTAATTCCGGTTTTTCCAAAAAGCGAGTCCAGTGCTCCAAACATGACCGACTCGGCTTCGTTTCGGGCTTCCTCCATGCACAAATTCGGCGGTCTTGAGGTTATTCCTTTCGGGAAATACGTTTCGTCGCCGAGACCGGATCGTAGCGATATCCTTTTCTGAAATTGAATTGTTTCGGCCTCAAAGGAACCGCAATCTTCTGTCATTTTAATAAACGACTCCACCGACAACTTCCGTTCATCTTCCGGTTTGTAACATGCAAAGTCGAGGAGATAAACCGGTCTGGACCGCTTGCCCAAGTAGACTCCAAGAAGGACGAGTAACAGAGCAAAACCGACCAGTCTTGTGGCCACATCGATTTCATGGAGTTGAACGGATCGTTTGGTCCATAACTCATAAAGCAGGTCTAATTCAAGACCGGTGATTTGAACCAGCGTGGCTATGGATAAAGGGATAATTGTGAGAAACATGAGTATAGTAGCCGGGTTGCATGAATATCCATAGCCTAACCTAACGTACTTGAGCTTAACGGACTGTAGAAAATCAGGCAAACGTTGACGGATTTTGATTACGGCAGAGGAGTTGTCTTTAAAAGCCATCTCCGCCGTCAATCTCTCCTTATCCATATCAATACTATCCATTAGCTCTGTTTTTAATTGGTTTTGGTATGTCTGAGAAAATAAGAAGGATCTTGCTAACTTATAAAGAAAGGGTCTAAAGATTAGGCTGAGCTAAATCACCGTCCAGAGAATAACAAATGCCAAATTGATAGCAAGCCCTACACGCCTAATAACAGTTCATGTATGGTTGGTTGGTGAGATAGACAGGGAGTGACGGAGAGAGAGAATTGAACATCAAGAACGGGAAATTAGGACAATATAAAGGCTAGTATATTAACTGCAACAAAGCTGGAATGATAGTCTTGAATTTATGGAGAGTAGTTCCAAGAAAAGGTGGATAGCTCAACCACCATTGGAATAGAAGACCGGAACAATTTTTATTTTTCGTTTTTAATTTTGATGGAGATCAAACCGAATATACAGAAATTCTATAATCTAGTTTTGGTAACCTATAAATTAATTAATAAAAAAAAAAATTGTAGTGTTTGAAGGTGGTGGGGGCAATTGAGCATATTTGGCCATGTGAAAATATGAGGTTTCTTTCAAGTTTCAAGCAAGACTACAGATTATGAAGGTTTTTTTCTCTTTCTTTTTATTTATTTATTTGTTTATTATTGTGCTTATTATTTCAGAATTCATATACTTCTTGGCTTATGTTCCAATAAAGACAATGTTTCACAGTAATGGGGTCCACTGTTATTTATATGGACTATCTTTCTCCAACATATTTCTTACCCCGAACATATAAAATTGCCTCTCGACTTGAATTTTGGAAAATACCTACAAATGTTTCTTGAAGATTTTTATTTACAACAAAAGTTACAATTTTTTTTTTTTTTCTTTCTAAACGTTTAAACTGTCATCGAGATAAAACCTAAAATTTAGGGACAATTTTATGGATTAACCCTATTTCTTAGAAAGGCAGGCCTGATGGGAAATGTTAACAGAGATGAGGGTAGAATGGTCATTCGAGATAGCAAGTCATATAAGGCTGGTAGAATTTAGGTGACTAGCCATCGAGATATATAATAAATGAAACAGAGAGTCAAACAAGTAACCCGCTAACGTTATTACCGGAGGATTATACTTATTTAACTGTGCCGTTGAGCTCGTTTATAAATTAAATTAATAAAAATATAGATTTTTTAAATTTTTTTTCAGTATATAATCGAAAAATGTCTTTTTCAATAAGAACTTTTTTTTTTTATTAATTTGTTCTAGAAATCGGCACATAGATCTAATATAAGCTAAGTAAATTTGGTCATATCAATGTTATTACGAGAAGGTGCCAATTCTGGCTCTTTCTATCTTTGCCACGTTTGAATTTACTGGAACAGAATAAAATAAATAAAAATTGTCGAACGCATTGTCAGGTCACAATTTCCTTTGCTGTAATTTTTATGCCGTTTTGAAGGAGTGAGGATTCAGTTATAACGGAAGAAACATAATTTCGCAGTCATACTCGTATGCATATTATATATATAAATACTATGATTGTAAGTCTAAAAAAAAGCGTTAATTTGATTTACCCCATAACTATATCTTTCAAATTTTAATACCCATATATGATATATATCTTAAACCCATTTAATAAATACTAAAATTCTCCTTGAAAGGATTAAAATATATATATATATTACATAATATTCAATTTGATTGATGTACTAACATTTTTTTTAGTACTAAAAAAAGATTTAAATATAAATATATTGTCAGATTATACATGCACTTATCAGCTTAACATATTTATTTTCCTTTTCTAATTTTGAATTTTTTAATTATACCGTACATAATATGTCAAAAGAAAAAAGAAAAATAAACAAATATAGCCATTAATAGGCCACTAGCCATAATTTTGTAATTATCCAAAACTCCTAATTTAAAAGATACATTAAGGTTGATTAATGAATTTTAAAAGATAATTTAAAAGACTTATATATTTTAGTTATTCTTCTCTCTCCCACCGTTTATAGAAACATGGTCAATATTTTGTCTTTTTGATCTCTTTCCATTCCCAGCAAAGTTTAAAACACTCTAAGAACCCTCACAAAACAAAACACCAGGACAAATGCATGCGTCCGTCTACGGTCTACCTAATTTAATTGAAGTTAAAGTTCAGACAATGACTGTTGCTCTTTAAAGTTTAAACATATATACATCTTAAGAAAAAAAGTGTGTGTATATATATATATATATATTCCAGAAACAGTAAAAGGACATGGGTAATTCATACTTGGCTAACTGCCTAGTCTTGGAAAACATCAACTACCTTGTTTCTTTGGCAAACTCGGCAGTTTCCAAACTCGCCAAATGGGTGTACAGAAAAAAGTGAAAGAGACTTAAATAAGTTAGACGTGATCATAGTTTCAGAACCTCTAATTTCGATTTTAAAATTGTTAATTCTGCTTATAAAAAATTAAAAATTTAAAATTAAATTGTTTTTAAAAGATTACGATTTAGAACTAGAACCGTTGATCATAGTTTAATACTGATTCAATTTCAATTGAGTTTCAATTTGAAATCCAACCTTGATCATCCCATCCCTTGGATAAGCTTGCATTGAAAGCCTAACTCCCAACAATTCATTCAATGGATTAGCAACTCTACCATCCTTCTTTATTTTTTTCTTTCCTTCCTCCAAATTTATAGAGGATTTATGACTGAAATAATATTATTTTAGAGATCATAAGAATATTATTATAAATTTCTCATAAATATTTGGATTTATTATAAAAAGAAAAACAAATCAATTGAACTTGGTTAAGTGTTAGAAATTATGATATGAATTACGAAAACGTTTCGACATAAATTGGGTGGACTTCCAAATAACTCAACTCGTAACTAGAAACTAACCTAATAAATAATAATGGCCAATGGATATCCATATATCAGAAACTCAGACCCACATATTAAAAGAAAAAATTATTACCGTTCAATAAAAGGACAGTACACGCGTAGATATGATGATTACGGACAACAGCAAACCGTGCAACTTGTCTTTTTTGTTCACCGACGAACGGTCTAGAGAGAAACAGAATTCTGAATTCTTGGTCGCTGGACAGTGGTCGCATTAAATTTAAAATCAAATTGATCAAAAGCACAAAAAGCATGCATGTATCATGGGGTGGTGAGGTTGAGTCTGTAACTCTTGATTTTCATTAGGGCAACCCAATCAATTTCAGAGATTGAGTTCAGACTGAATTGGTTCTCATTAAAATTGAATGAGATAGAAACTTTAAAGACCCAGAATCGCATTATCTTAATATTGTATCCAATTCAATTGAGAGATTCAATTCTTTTAATTTAGATTTGATTGAATTTGATCCAATTTGAAATTTTGAAAAATTTCATGTTAAAAAAACAAACAATTTATCTTATAATTAATAAGAACCAATTAATTTTCCTTGAATATTTTATGATCAATAAATTATTGACATAATGAAAAAAAAAAAAGAAAAATAGAAAAATTTTTAAGCTAGAAAACAAAGTTTCCATAATTGATAAATTCAAAATTAAAGTACCAGTTTAATTTTAAAATTCTTATTTAATAATACTTTAAATTCATGTAAGTTCACATTATTTTGGACTAGCTAGTATACATAGAATTTGTATGTAGCATATGTATAAACAATATATAAATTTACATATTTAATTACAATATCATGTAATATTTTTTAAAAATATTCATATATATTTGTGAGAGAGATATTGTATATATATGAATATCTAGATTCAGTTAGTTCGTGCAATTTACTGCAGTTCAATAAGTGTTCTGGTTTGATCATTACTGAAGATTCAGAACCGTTCAGTAATAAGAAATTATGTGCAATCAAATTTTCATTCAATGTTTAAAGTGTTCGGTTTTTGAAATTCTCATTCTTTTTTAATTCGGTTTTTTCATTTAATTCGGGATGACTGATAATCATCATGCACAGCCCTAATAAGGTGAGTTCAGCGGCTTCTTTCCTGAAGTTCTCCTTCGCTTGGAAAAATTTTTTTATTTCAAAATTTTTATTTTGATTGCTCTCTTTGTGCCTTGGAAAAAAAAAATATGAGAAAAAGAATTTCTAATTTAATTCGTAATTGATAAATGTTTTTACTAATGAGATGAAAGTTATAATATAAAATATAAATAATTCCAGTAATGAGATGATGTCAGAATAGCTGTGTGAAGAATGCAACACGAAATTTCTAACGAAGAGCACAAAAGCTAATAAACCTCTTCTATACTGCAGTATATTGTCAAATGAAGGATTCATTCAATTACATGAACAGTCGCCTATTGCAAAAACATGGTGGATTTGATTCAAGAAATCAATTGGAAAGAGGAGAAAATAAGTTGGGAGGCAGTGTTAGAGGAAGCAAAGCCCAAATACATACCCCTTCATTTCTTCCTTGTCACTCCAGTGCAGATCCCTTAAAAACACCGCACAAGCCGACACCTTGCTTTGCTGAAATTGCAGCCGCTTCCCAGATTTATAAATGCAATACAGCTTAAACTAAGAACCATTAATGGAATGGACTCAATGTGACAGTTTCTGTTATAACCTGCACGAGAACATTACAGTCAATTGAATGTGCTTCCTAATCTGTACAAGCCAGCCAGCATTAAATAATTGCGCCCCATAGAGAGAGAGAGAGAGAGAGAGAGAGAGAGAGAGAGAGAGAGAGAGAGATATTACCTCACTCCTTCTATGGTTCCTTCAGATTTCCAGACTATATCCTTTAACCCTGTTGAGAAATTTCTGTAGAACTGCCATATCATCAAAGAAAGGAGGAGCTCCAAATTAGTTCACTGCGTATTTTGACCAGTGGAAAATTAAAATTTCCTCCGTGTAATATGATCAAGGAAATGAATGATGGAAAAGTAGAAAAGAGAAAAGCTTTAGATAATTTGGTCAAAATGATGTTTTCATTCTTTTACTTGTAGCAGTCCAAGTAATTGAAAACTAGTTTGATTTGGGAATACAACTATTTCTTCATAAATTTTCTAAGCAGCAAAATACATCCAAAATGAAAACCTTCACATGCCTTGTGAAACTCTAGCGTATCACCGCCAATTTTCCGGAGCTCCACCATGTGCAAGGAGGGTGCTACCTCGAACACCTGAGGTCCAAAATCAATCAATTTATGAAGTAATGCAATATGGTGTCAAAAACTTGAAATGCACGAGCAGCAAACCATAGTATTATTCAATAGAAGAAACAACATATTAAAGGTTTATCAAGCCAACAGCAAAATAATTATGATTGGAGGGTTTTTTTTTTTTTTTTTTTTGGTTATAGAAGGGGAGCAAAGCTTAAAAACTACAAACAAATACAATTATGAAATAAATAGCCATATAACATTCAACATGAAAATCGAATGCAAAAAATTTTCGAAATCACTCGCACATATAAACCACTGGATAGACATGGGACAAAATTTCAAAAGGAATAAGCTCTTTTAAAATCTTCTTCAAATGGTATAGTGCGCATGAGAGTTATCCATATCAACCTACGGCTTCAAGTTATCCAATTTCAAATTTGCAATGCACAGAGCCATAGGCATGTATAATTATACAAAATACCTAACAAATTTATGAACAGTAAAATATAGTCCCATAATTTCACAGTAAAGAAAGTTGGACACCAGATATAGAATGACCCACCTTGTTGAAAATTAGAAAAGGAAATTTTGTAAGAAAAATCTCAGAAAGATAACATTTAAGCAATTGGATGCTTACTCCACAGCAAAACAAAGAGGTTCATCCCAATTTGGATGCAAGAAAAAGAAGACTAAGGTTATCCGAACTGAAAAAGACAGCAATTGCTTTTCTTTTTTCTAGAGTTCATATTTTTGTTTCTTATACAGTACATTATAATAACAGATAATAGCCCCAACAGGCCAACACACTTCAGTACCAAGCCAAAATGCATAAATGTCCGAACCTGTCAACACCAGGCACCAATTATTTTTTGCGGCTTTTTTTTCTCTAGGAACCAAAACTTTTCAGTTAGGAAAAATTTTTTCAATCCTAAAAGTTTATTTTACACCTCATTCTTAAGGAAATCAAAAGGATAATGCATCAATCTGCCAGGGGTTAAGCTAATTACCTCAGTGGCAACAGAGAGCTGACCCTTCCTCCCATTTTTATCACCTTTCAGCTTCATCTGCAGCAGTTTGAAATTAAAAAAACAAAACAAAAAATGAATTCTTCATTATAGAAGTGATTGATACCTTGTAGTTTCGCTTGTCAACATTAAAGCCCAGAGGCTTTGCAGCTTCCTCAATTTTAGACATAATTTCATTTGCAGGGCTATGGGAAGCAAAACGGGTTTCTCGCTTCACAAGACCCTAGAGTGCAGAGATCCAACACAGAGAGAGAGATAGAGAGATTAGCTATCAAGAACAGGTTTTACCTTGATAAAGATCCTATCCACACTGATAAAACAAGGTTGACAAATGATAACTAATTATTTATACGATCATTAGAAATCAATTCCTACACCTCCACAGACCCCTTGACATAAAATTTGCTAAACTGATAACAATGATGATAAAACAATGAAGTTATACATACCGCCTGCTTCTCAAACAAATTTTCGAGGCTAAAGCCCTGTGTTTTAGAAATAAGCTCAAAAGCATTCATTGACACAGGTTTCTCTTTCCTTTCTGTTACTAGAGGTCCCTGCAACATTATATAAAAAATTCAGCTGGTGCTTGTTCTCAATTGTCAGTTCTGTCTGGGCTACAAAGTCATGGATAGCACATACTAAACCAAATAAATCTGGGAATCAGACATTTTGCATGTTCCAATACAGAATTCCCTCCATGAAAGAACTAGCATAAATTAAATTTGGAAAAAGCATATTTTACATAATCATCTTGGCTAAAAGAAAACTAGAGTTGTGATTATATACCTTTGAGCCACTGAAAGCAGCATCAACATCATCAAGAGTCACACCCTCTTCCTGCTCAAACTGTGGAGGCTTGTAACCTTTCTTGAACCACTCATCTTCTAGGATCTCAGGAATGGTTATCCGCTGCAGAAAAATAAATCATCACTTCAATGAAATACATGTGCATTAAGAATACATCATACCGCGTAATCTTAATGCACTCATGATAACAAGAAACAGAACCAAAAGAATCATAACAGGAAAGTATTCAGGAACTCACTGTCATAGGATTCGGATCAAGAATGCGCTTTACCAGTTTCTTTGCACCAGAGGAGAACCAAGACGGACATGTGTAATCGGCACTGCAAATCTGAAATTATTTTTTGAAAAGCATTATTATGCATAACTAACTGCAAAAACATGGACAAAAGTCCTATTATTACTTACCTGTTTATACAACTCCCTAAGACTTGGCTCATCAAATGGTAAGTATCCAGCCATTAGCACGTACAAAATGACCCCACAAGACCAAACATCAGATGTTGCACCATCATAACCTTTGTCTTTGAGAACCTAGAAAGGATAATATCATATGCCACAAATGATACTTTTGTTGCAGCATTATAGAATCTTATCCCTTTTTTTTTATCAGCATTTAGAGAATCTCATCTATCAAGTGCTAGATTGGTACCTCAGGGGCAACATAATTTGGGGTTCCACATGTAGTGTGAAGCAGCCCATCCCCCTACATATTGGAAAAATTGTTAGTGTGGTCTGCCTTATTGAAAGCAATGTAGAGGTGATTAATCCTGTAATCATTCAATTGATAATTGCCATTTAACCTTGAGATATGTATGCAATAATATGAAATACTACTTAATTACCTGTACTTGTTGCGACATTATTGCACTCAATCCAAAATCTGAGACTTTAAGAATGCCATAAGAATCAAGAAGAAGGTTCTCAGGCTGCAAAATGCAGCAAAGCCTCTAATGTAACTTATGCCAATAATCAAATAAGAGGTATGTGTTTGTGTTTGTGTTTGTATTTGTGTGTTTAGACTTAGAGTTTAAACATAGGCATCAACTGGTGAATCAAGGAAAGAAAAATTACTAAACCTTCAAATCTCTATGGTATACTCCTCTACTATGACAGTAATCCACAGCGTTGATGAGCTGTTGAAAATATCTCCTGGCTTCATCCTCTTTAAGTCTCCCATGCTTTGCCTAAAAGATAAATATATGTTTCTTATGGTAAAAAGAATTTGAGAATTTGCACCTTAAAATACACAAACAACTCAAAGACATAGCTCAAACAACAAAATTTCTTACAATTTTGTCAAAGAGCTCGCCTCCATCAATAAACTCAAGAACAATATAAATCTTTGTTCTGCTTGCCATGACCTACGAATATAGAAGCCAGATATAGTGGGACAAATGAGTTGGAATTTCAAGCAAAGGCCCTTCAGATTCATCAAAGGCTCCTAAACGCAAGACACACCCTCCTCAAAACCAGACTTTCGAATTTGAGAAAAAAAAAAAACCATTTTCCTTTTTTACACCGCGCTTATAATTTCAATTGATCATATGTTAACCAGCCGCCTGACGATATCACAAGAAGTAAAACGATTATGCCATTTTAACGCCACGTGAATTCAATTTGTATCTAGAAAAGAAAATTTGTTTCTCCTGATAATCTCTTCGAAAACAGAATTAAAAGAATATGTACCTCATATATTTGAACAACGTTAGGATGTTTGATCAGTTTCATTGTCGATATTTCTCTTTTCAACTGCCAACAACAGAGAAATAATAAACAACGATAAGTCACGATTTTTAAATGCATATTGACTAAAATAGATGACAAGTTGACGTTATTAGACTAATAATAATATCAAACATTTAATTCCGAAATTTTAAGAAATCCTGATTTCAGCTATATTATATCTAGGCAAACCTGTTCGACCATCTTGTGACGGAGGACTTGCTCTTGGTCGAGTATTTTAATGGCAACGCTATCGCCGGTTTCGACATTTTTGGCGAACTTGACCTTGGCGAAGGTGCCTTCACCTACGGTCCGTCCCAACTCGTACTTCCCGACTCGCGTCCGCGTTGCAGGTACCTTCACGCTCATTCTCCCCTTGCCGTCAGATAAAAAATGCAAGACGGTGATCAATTAATACGGTTCCGATTTTTTACAGTAAATCAAATTCCTGTGTAACCGGTATATACGTGAATGCGCTATTGAATCTGGATAGATATGCAAGCTGAAGCTTTTGTTTCGAGTTGCAGGGGAGAGAGAGCAAGAAAGGGAGAGGAATTTTGCGGATTATGGTGTAGGAGAAAGAAGCGAGAAGGCCGTGGAGTCCACAGGATGCCCTGGGCCCCGCCGAGCTGTCAGGTTATCCACCCGATCGATAGACCCCTGTTTCCGTGTCTGCAAATTTTTGTCTCGATTTGTATTTAGCGCAATGTTAATTGTTGAAGGAATTCGCAGTGATACAGTAAAAATAAATAATAAAAAAAAACACTAATGTTTAATTAGGTGAATCAGTGGAAAAAATAATGACTATTATTATAAAAAAAATTACTAATTAAAAAGTTAACTACGTATGAGAATGCTAAACATTAAAAGTTAAATGTTAGATCGTTTAACATTTTATAAATCTCTAAACCTATTAAAAAAATTATATCATGAAAAATTACAGATAAAATAGAGTTTTGATTTTATCAAAATACTAAAAACTAACTAAAATTATTACTGAACAACAGCCTAATATCGAATGAATTAGACAATGCATATTTAGTTGTCGATATAATCAGCGTATTCATCAATTGCCAAATTATTTTTATTTAATGTGACAATGTGAGCGTATGTATATATACACTTAAACAAAATGAGAGACCATACCTACAAATTTGGAAATAAATAAATGATTCCTAATTCAACACATACAAAAGAGTTAATAAAAATTTTAAGAAACAAAAATAATGTAAAAATACTTTTTTGTTGATTAGAAATTAAGGAATTTCTTTATTTTTATTTTTTTGCTTTATATTCATATGGATATTACTGATAGTACTAATATTTCTTCTGTTTCCAAAAAAAAAAATCATTTTTATTTTTCTTTACAAATTATAGCCCTATATCTTATTTTAAAAGAAAATAAAACACTCTCATTTAATAAACATCTTTATTAATAAATACAATATTCTTACTATTAACCAAATATCGAAATAAATCAAGTAAAATGAAGTAGTCTATATTTTTATGAAAAAAAAAAAGAAAAAAGGAAATTTGGTAATATTATGAGAAAGATAATATTGGCAATGGATATTCATGATGCAGATGACGACGTGCCAGAAGTAGCAACCTCAATAATTGAGAACGTCCAAAAGATGTAAGAGTAAACTTGGAATATGCGAAATGGTTGACCTGGACTAACACTAGAGCCGTTTTTGTTTTACAATAAACAAATCCAAATACAATGTGCACGGCCAAGACGTTTACGCAGGTTTTTTCCCGTCTCACGTGTCATGGTTGAGCCTTGACCACACACGCTGTTACCACTGTTATTAGTAATTTATTCCCAATCCAACTGAAAAACATCTTTCAAAGTATGTATCTTTATCATGAAATGTCAGTCTTTTAGTATAATCCAAACCAATCAAGGGACACAGAAGAAGAAGAAGAAGGAGAAAAAGCCAATAATGGAGAAATAATAGAAGAGAAAAAGAATTTCCATTTTGCTGATGTTGATGGATGATGGACCCCTCAACAATGTATTGCCCTATTAGGTTGCTGAATTATTATACCCCTTGATTGATTAATCAGTCAATTAACTATATTCGAGGATTTTACAATTCATATTCTTTTCAAAGGCGCAAATCTTTCAAAAGACAATATTAAATGGGCCTGGACTCATGGTTCAGACTCTATTTTAACACGGACGGATAGCTAATTGCATGGCTCAATTCCAATCAGGCCCACCAAGGAGAGGCCCTTGTTGTTCAATGCATACTTTTCTTCTTCTTTTTTTTTTTTTTTTTATTAATTTGTTTAATTTTTTTAGAATTTATTTATTTAAATTAAAAAAAAAGGTGACGCAACGAGTTAGAATCTTTTTTTTTTTTTTTGGAACAACTCAATAATGTCAAAATATATCCATATCTTATGTGAATCATTAAGATGATTTTCCATTAAAAGAATAGTTTTCAAATGAATATTTCTTTAGGAAAGAGAAAAAGGTGCAGAATAACTCGCGTAAATGAGTTTTTTATAATTTAAAAAATAAAAAAATAATTATATAGGCTTTGCATGATTAATCCGTTGCACAAGATTGTCAAGCTATTGATTTTTTAGTTAAGTAATTATGAACTTCTTAATAATAAAAGGACGGGAATGAATAGCACTGGTAAAGAAAAATAATAAAAGAATAAAAATGACTAAAAATGAATTTGGAGAAAGAATTCCAAAGATTTAAGACTATATAGCATAATTTTTCTAGTCAAACCTAGGGGTTTAATAATAATAATAATAATAATAATAATAACAACATAAACCAAGAAGCTAATTTTATTAATTTTTTCTTTTATGCGGTGGGGCATTATACTTTCAGTCTTTGAAAGTTTTTTAATGATAAACCCATCAATTTCTTGCAAAGAAAAACAATCCACTTGTCAAGAAACAACCAGTATCAATCGGGAATTGCAAAACAAATGGAGACTGCCCTGGATATCTACATCAAGATCAAAGTATCAAACGCTAGTATGTAATGACATAAGACGTAATGTATGTTTTGACAATGAAAAAGACGTAATTGTATTCTTCCTTATACATATGTTTCCTTTAAAAATTAACAACTTTGATAAAAAGGCACGCCTAACGGTTAGCTAAATCAGTCTTTAACTTCCTTGGACGATTACTACACTCTCGCCATATATAACTCTTCATATGACCACAACAAATTAGCGTCTCCAATTCAAATTAGGGTAAGTGTATGTTATTTTAGTTCTTTCTTTCTTTCTCTCTGTTTCTTGATTCTGTATTAATTCTTGATATTCTGTAGGGGGTTATTAGATAGAAGGATTGATGGGAACGTACAGAGAAGATGAAGCGAAGAAGAAGACGGTGAAGGATTATGTAGCTTGTCTGTGGTCGTTTTTGGTCAGCCTGACGGGAGGTTTAATACTGGTTTATTGGGAGTATAAATGTCGCCTTACAAGTTGTCAGCTATGGATGGTGCCTTCGGGTCTAATTCTACTTGTTACTCCGGTGGTCATTTGGACGGCCCTTGTCTTTTCAGAAATTTGCAATCCTACAGATGCATCCGAGACGAATCAACCCGTTGTTTCAAAAGATGACTTGGTTAATGACACACAGAGATACTTGAAAGAAACTACTGAAGTGTAATTAACTAATCTTGGTTGCTGAGTATTTCTCATTGTTTTAGCTGTTATAGGAGGCAAATCCATCACGAGCACACTCTGATTCGGATTTTCTTGTATTGCTGCCGCTTAAATTGCTCATTTTATACAAATCGAACATCTTAAGCTCTGTCCTAATCCATTTAGCATAAAACAAATTTGTTAATTAGTATAGCACAGCAGGTTCTTGGATAAAACTCTGCCCTAGAGATCCTTATTTTCCTTGAAGCAGAAGAAAGATAAAAGAAAAAAATTGAAAATTGAATAAACAAAATAAGAAAGAATGTTGCCTTCCCCAGTTTGTATTTTTGTAATAGTTTATAATCATCCAGGTCTGTCCTAATCCAATGGTATGCAGATATGAGCGTTTACCTGCCGTCAGGGCTGGATGGCCATTTTCAATAAGCCAGGCTTGCAGAAAATGTGAATCTAAGTTGAGATTCAATTACGAGTGCCAAAAAAAAAATTAATAAAATAACATAAGAATCTGCACCTCTTTTTTTTTTCTTATTTTCGCAGCTAATCTTAAAAAGAAAAATATCCTTTATAAAGAAATAATACAAGTTGTGTTTGTATACATCTCTATCGACTGCTTAGCCTGGCGTTAATAGCTCTCATGCTTTGCGTGGCTGACCTGCATTCAAGCACGCTTTCCCCCACCAGTTCCCCTGTATCTATGGGGACAAAAAAAATACATTCGTGCAAATTTTGCAATGAAGTAATCAACCGATCAGTTACTGTCATATGGTAAGGCAAGAGTAAGTTTTCAACTATTTGGCTCCTGCTAGGATACCCACACTGAAGTCACATCCAATGTATAAAGACTTCTATGTCCAAAATTTCAAACACAGGGGAAAGTAAGGATATCGTTTAGACGAAATAGTGAAAGAATAAAGTAAGGATACATCGCAAGAAATTGCAACAACAGAAATGAAGGAAAGAGGTTTGTGCTAGCCTCAAGCCTCAACATCAGAGCGGGTTGGGAAATCTAGGCCATGCAGTGCAGGTATATTATCTAAATCTTCCTTAGAGAACAATGGAAGTAACCATAGTGTCTTCTTTGCACCAAATACCTACAATAAAATAAAAATGGTACCATAAGAACACAAGACCGTCAAAGTTCATCTGGAATCAAAAGTGGCTTCTATAAGCCAAAACATTTTGCTGACAATTAAACATATGCATATTACAAGACCTTTTTCAATTAAAGTTATACTAGCAGAAGATTAAAAAGCCAAAAAGGGCAATGAATATTAAAATTTTAAGTGCTTAACCAATTGGGATTTGCTATTTGGATGCCCATATGTTTGTTGACATGAAATGTAAACATTTCTCCTTTTTTTTTTAATCATTTTAATCCCTTAATGCATATCTAGTTACAAGAGAAGTACAAAGTCACGCTGATTTCAAATTATTCACTCATTGCGCAGAATTTTATTTGAAAAAAAAATATTTTAAAGCCTAGACATTTTAGAATGCCATTATCATTAATAAAGGTAGAAGAGGCTGCAATTTTTACCAACTCCTAACAATAAGTGCTACAGTCTGAAACTTGAGTTTATATTCTGCAGGAGCAGGATCGTCCCACTTCTGCATATTTTACTCTAATTCTTACAATCACAGATCCGTAACTCACATGTACAAGCACACCAGCCAGTATAAGCTCATACTCTTAGAAATTACAAATATTTTACTTGCACCAATTTTATTATTTGCAAAATAGCAAAGTATTTCATATCAGTATAATAATAATATAAAATGGAAAAGACTATGCATAATATATCCAGTGGGTATCACCTGTTCAAAATTATTCTTCCTGCCCATGTCATACTTCCACCCGACTGCTCCTTTCTTCTCATAAACCTGAAATGATGAATTTGAAAGGTTATTCACAGCAATCAGCTAACCAATATTCAAATTAAGGACACTTTGACACTTGCACAGGAATTAAAGTCAAATTAAACATGCATTTAACTGGAAACTACAATTAACTATCCCATGACAATCAATGCCTGTCTGCAACATAATTTAGCTTTTTTGTCTAAGTAACAGTCAGTTTCAGATACACTCCAAACAAGGAAGAAGTTAATCCAACTTCCACATGCTAACATGTCAGGAAGCACAACTAAAAATCATTTATTTTTTAACAAAAAAAAAAAAAAAAAAAAAGGTAACAACTATTTATTTTTACCTCTACAGATGTGGTGTTACTTGACAGAAGAGAAGCATGCATAACTATGAAGCAAAGAAGACTGAGGGCAAAAGCCAAATTAAGAACTGCATCAAGGTATACAATCTGTAAGAAACAAGGGAACAATGAGAATATGGAAACAATACATGTAAAAGGAAATTATTAACCTGGGCAGATACTTTACCAAAAGCCAAAAATAGAACTGCTAGTTTGCCAGGGGAGTTTGAATGATTCTTGGCTTCATCAAAGAACTTCATAAAACTAGGCAATAATACTAGAGTGTCCATTGTTGTCTCCAGAAATGTATACAGCTTCAAGGAGAGCAGAAAACAAATGAAACCCAAGGAGCAAAGGAAGTCAGGGGAAAAAGAAAAGAATAAACAAACAAATTAAAACACCACCAGCCCCCAAAAGAAGGGGAAAAAACTCTAAATACTAGCAATGGAGGTGAGAAATGGAAGAATGTTTCCATGCATTTAAGCTTTAAACTTAAAAGTGTAAAGAAAATATGTCATTGACATTCAGCACCAGTTCGGTCAATTTGGCTTGTATTGCTTATGGCTAAATATTGAATTATCCCGGTATGATACACCCTCACTCACATAAATGCAGGATCCGCCTTTCTTAAATTCAGGTGGTTCCCATGTATTTGTGAGTGCAGGGTGCACTATTCATGAGTGCATCTGGTTCACTTAATAATTCCCTATTGCTTATATTTTGCCCCACCCCAGCTTTCAATTTACTGAAGTTTCCCCAGCCGTGGGAAATGACTACCAGACCGTCACTGTATACTTGGTTATATTTCTAAAAGTCAAAGGTCTTCACAACTTTTTCCCAAGGAGTACAATATCTTCTGTAAAAACTTGCAATAATATATGGTTTCTACGAAATTCAGAATATTGCCTTGGTTTAGTAGTAGCATCATCAAAACTTTCAGTATATAAGTGGAATTGAAGTTAGGTCCTTATATTTTTGGAGCCTCAAGATAAATCACACTAGATGATTATGCATATACTTCAATGACCAATCAGAAGCTATTTTCCTAGCATTAATTAGGATTCACATACTGAAAATTGAGTATCGTATCTAATTAAGATCCTAACTTCATACACAGTCTTCAACTAAACCATCAACTAGCCAGAAGCCTAGTCCCACTATAACCCATTCATCCTTGGGAATTGGTACAAAGATGCTAAAAAACTTGCAACCAAGTCTATGAGCTACCATATTTATCAGCTCAAATGATGTTAAAGGTAGCATGACTTTACTGGATACCTCCCAATTTTGCAAATATAGATTCTGTTGAGCTTCTCCAGCCTTTGACTGGATACTTGAAAAAAAAAAAAGAAAGAAAGAAAAGAAAAGAAAAGAAAATCCTATTTGTTGCATTATAACCATGAGTAATTATTTTAAACACTTAAAAGTGAAAAACAAGGAAGCATGAGTTTACCAAGAAAAGAAGGAAAAATTTGTAGTTTCGAGCTCCGACACAATTCACTACCCAAACACAATGATGATCCATCTTAAGAACACATCTTTGGCCTACAAAAGGTAACAAAAAGATTCGAAGAATTTCAACACTTATATAACATCACCTTAAACCAATTCCATGAGCAAGGTATGCTTCATTTTATGGGCAAACAATCAAGATCTTATCAATGTAAAAAAGGCTTATCATTTTGGTAAAATTGGAAACCTCTTTTTCCACCTTAAATTTACCTAGTTTGTAATTATACCTCAATGACAGCATGTTAAGAGCACCAACAGTGTCTGAGGGGGCTAAAGAGTAATGAATAGGATACGTATTCTGTAAACAATCTAAAGGCAGAATACAAACAGATAGACAGATAAATTTATGCTATAACAACAACACAACTCAAATGTTCAATATTCAATGAACTTCATAAAATCACTGCAGCCTGGAAGCTATTTCTCCTAGTTCCTAGCCACTTTTCTTGAAATAAGACAAAGAATATATGGCCATCATGATGATCAACTGAAACTGGTGTAGACAAGTAGTTAAAAAGAAATAACCAAAAAATCTATGTTCACAAAAGGGCAGCATTTTCAATTTTGCTAATCTCAATATACCATTACCGAGAAGAATTGAAACTATATTAGAATCTTCAAGAATCAAGACACCATCAAACTAAATAACACTACAGTAAAATCAAAAGATGCACTGTCAACTAATGATCAAAATCAGTCGGCAGTGGAAACAAAGATAAAGAAGTTTCCTTACAAACAGAGCAATGATGGCAACGCGGTGGCTTGCTATTCTGGCAGTGATTGCAAAACCCCACAACTGGTCTTCCATCCAACGCCTCAGATGCAGACCGTGTGGAACTCAAAGCCCCGGGCGCTCCATAATTCGACTCACTGATGGAACTTCCTCCCTCCAAATTCTCCTCCAACACCACTGGACTCCAGTTAACGGGTACAGAACCTGGGTCCTTAAACACTACCATAAAATAGCTCCACAGTAACAGTACGAGCTGCACTTTCATTTCAATCTTTTCTTAGCAAACAAAACCAAATTGAGAGAAAAAGATCCATTTCAAACTATGAGCTAAAAAAAATTACCAGAACATGGAACAGTACAACCATGAAGAAGGCCAAAACAGAGTGAGCACCGCCGCGAAGCAATTGGGGACCCCAAGTAACAATCACCACGGCGTAGTAGGAGACGGCGATTATTCCGGCGACTAGAAGAATCATCAAGTAGCCGAGAACTTTGAGGCCGGAACAAAATTTGAACACGTTTACGTCCATTACCCGATTAAAGCGGCGAAGTGTCCTGATTTCGGGGATGATTGGGACTCTTCTTCTGGTTCCCGGTGGGAATAGGCGTTTCCAGATGTCGGGAGCCAGGTTTGAAGGGAATTGACTGATCGGTTAAATTTGAGCAGGTAAATTTGGAGGTTGCGTCGGAGAAGGAAACTTTGGTATTCACTTACTACTCAAATAAGCTCTGCCGTCGTGCTGTACTTTAGTCTTTACAGTTCAAATCACAAGTCTCGAATCTCTGCTTCATGGATAAAATTTGAAGAACAAACAACCAAAACATAAAAATGAAAAAAAATAAAAAATAAAAACGAAACGAAAACAAAATCCTTAACGACGACGATGATGAATAAAATTTAGTAAAATTTTGAGTTTTTTTTTTTTACAGTGAAAAAATTTGAATTTTTTATTATATATAAATTTTGAATTTCGTAAATTCAAAGTGTAGCAAACTAATTAATTCCATTCGATTAATTTATTTTACCAATTTATGCACAATCAATGCACAAATTAATAAATTCTTCTTAAAAAAATTACACAAATTAATAAATATGAAAAAAATAAATGTAATACCTTGATTTATTAGTTCCAAAAATACTGAATTCAATTTAAATCAAATTACTAATATTTATAGTATAAGTTGATTATTGGGTATTTTTGAAGAAAAGTTATATGTTAAAACCGCGATAAAAAAGAAAAAGATAAAAATAATAGTTAAATCTATATAAAAAAATATATAATCGATTCTTAAATTATAATAAAATTAATATTTTGATCATCTTAATGTTCAAAATCTAATTATGAAATTCACAATATATGATTCTATTAACACTTGTCACAGTATTAATAGAAATATAGAATTATAAATTAAGAATATTGTTAGTTTTTAAAAAATAAAAATCCATCACATGATTTACATTTTTTTCAAAAAAGAAATAGAATTTAAATTGGTTTCGGAAACAAAAGGGCAATCTGAAAGAAACTCATTTATGACAAGGGCAAATTGGGCTTTAGACCAAAAAGATGAGACACTTAGAGCTTGACAAGTGGTATGTTATACCAAAAGAATTCATTAAAGATTCCTTGGCTAATTTTGGTGATATAAGATAAATAAAAAGGAGCAATGTTTTTTTCTTCCATTTTCTTCTTCCACCTCCTTCAATTTGTTTTTCCTTTCCCCTTTCCAAACCATTAAACCCTAGTTATCAAATGTCAAAAACTCTTCCTCTCATTTTTAATCTCCATTGTGAAATTTGTTTTCCGAATTCCAAGGAGCTAAAGACAAAGTTAAGAAGACAATAAATTATAAAAATCAAAAGATATGATCTTCTCTTTACATTTAAAAAAAGTTGTTTGGATTGCCGGTAAAACTTAATACACTGAGAGATGAGTGTTTTCCCTCTTTTGTTAGGTAATGCTCAAATCCTTACTCTATTTCAATTATGGTGTTAATAAATTACAGAAATTATATTTAAGTATTGAAAATAAGGGTTTAATTTGGTTATAATGGTTTTGATTTGGCGAGGTTTGAAGCTTGAAAACTCTGATTATGACATTGAGTATTGGATTAATTAGTCTTTATGTATAGATTACATGTATAGGATAATAATTAGGATTTATAAAAAATATGCATACCTTGGAAAGTTAAAAGGGGTGTAGAACAAGGGAAAATTTAATAATATTTATGGCCAAAATTAAATTGGCAATGTCATAAATATATTAGAAGGATGGAAATTAGGAAAAATAATTAATACAATTAAGTAAACTATCGGAATTTCGATTATGTTAATTAAGATTGTAAATGTGGAGTTTACATAACGACTAAATTAAATTTCCAGATATTTTGTTATTTCCCATCTTATCTAGATATTTTTGAAATGCTCCAGTTACTAGGAAGCATAACCAAAGGACGACATGCAGTGAAACATACTCCCTCTATATGTCTGTGTGTTAAAATGGTGAAATTGGCATGTATGATTGGATGTGGCTCATACTGTAGCATAAAATGTAGGGTGTAATTGTGTATCTGATGATGTTATGTGATTGCGGCTATGACATGGAATCATTTGGATATACAAATGATAGGATGAACCATATGATAAAAGGCTGATTGGACATACATAGAGATTGATACCTCTTTGTGAACATGTATATATAGAAATTATTAAATATGAAAATAATGAAGTCCTTCCACGAGGGCTTGATCTCCCTTGGTCAACTGCGGAAGATTGCGCTATAAAAACTGTGGTTCCATCAACTAATCTACATTAGATGTGATTATATGTTAATTGCTGCATGTGAATTGCGACATTCAAAAATATCAACATTATCTGCAACTAAAAGTTCATTACAAATTTTAAGAAATCATTACATTGTATTTAAGGTTATAAATATTTTTTATTATTATTCATTAAATTGAAGCACTCATTCATGTTTTATAATTTTTCTAAACATACAAATCCTTATTAGTTGATTTCATTTTGTATTAGATGCATTATTTTTAATTATATAAATATTAAATTCTACTATATTTGTAATATTGAAATAAGAATTAGTTAATTAGAACTTCGTAATTATATTCAAAATATTTTAATTGGTTATCAAACTACGTGCGGTCATGAGCCTTACATCGAGTCTATGTTGTTATATTGGGCCATAGATTTGATATGAGTTTAAAGAATTATCTAATGAATTACGAAGTCTTACGTTTATATAAGTTTTAACATTTTTAAAATATAAAGAAATGAATCGATCCGTGACAATAAATTGTAAAATGTCAATATTATTATTTATGTTGTAATGCAATAATTATCTTAAATTTCAAGTAATAAGATCATATTTCTTATTTCACTCACATCATCAAATGATCTCTTCAACATTAAAAAAAAAAAAAAAAAACAAAATATAACATTTTCGTATGGAGTTTAACACATACCAGTCATGTACCTCATAATTTATTAAAAATAAAAATTTACTGGCTTAATGCCTAAATATTATTGTCAATGCATGGTCTATCAAAGTTTTGAATTCTTTTACCTAAATATTTTTAAGATAAAAATAGTGTGCGAGCAAAGAAAATTACGAATCTCTCAACATCTAATAGTGATTTGTTAGGTACGAACCGTCAAAGACGAACCGAACCGAACCGAACCGACTGACGTAGCTTCCGGCATACGAAAAATAGTTCAAAGTTATTGTCTTAAAAAGACAGACCAAATCTAATATCTCAATTGTTTGGTAAAAAGAATTTTTAAAAACACTTTTGCCTTTGTTTTAAAATTCCAGAAACCTCGTCGACGTTGAAGATCGTGTCCTGAATCCAGCACTCTCACTTACTGGTGCCTGCCTCTTCTTCATATCTCTATTTCCATATATTTATGTAATAATTATTTCATATATATATATATATATATATATATTTTATTTGGATTAGGGTTATCGATTTGGGGATTTTTTTTTGGGTCGTTTGGGACTAGGTTTAGGGTTCTG
The DNA here is from genome assembly GCF_041381405.1 of Jatropha curcas. Taxonomy (NCBI): domain Eukaryota; kingdom Viridiplantae; phylum Streptophyta; class Magnoliopsida; order Malpighiales; family Euphorbiaceae; genus Jatropha; species Jatropha curcas. The sequence continues at coordinate 27,854,440 of NC_143155.1, forward strand.
AGCAAAGCAAGGAATACAAATATGCAACAACCGCCGCAGATGATCCCAGTGATGCCTTCCTATCCACCTACAAACATCACCACTGAGCAGATCCAGAAGGTATATTTTTTGCATCTATACACTCTGTTGTTGGTTATCAAGTGCATTAATGTGGGGATAATTGGGATTTTTGATTTGTGTGCTTTTTAATGATTGTTCCTGGGAGGAGCTAGGTAGCGTTAGAGTTGCTGTTGAAGGGGTTTATTTTGGGATGGGGTTGCATAGAGTATGCTATCAAACCCTAATTTTGCAGGCTAATAATTGTTTGAAGTGAGGAGTAAACATTAAAGGGACTAGTATACATGGATGGTTTGTTAATTTTTATCCAATTAAAAAAGATTCTGGCTGGAAAACTTTTTATACAGATAACATTTTATCATTTAATCACTTACTATTGTTAAGGTTGCCTGTCCTTGTTTTTAATTGGTAGACTTTTCACTATTCTATTCCGTTATTTACAGAATTTATGCATACAGTTACAGTAGTTCAATTCTTTTTCAGAAATGATGTAATTAAATTAGTAATAGCTTAATATTGCTTGTTTATTTAAATGTTGGTTTCCCTTTTAGATATTTTAATTTTTTGTTTTTTTTTTTTCCTTCTTTTACCTTTCAAAATGGTTTAGATAAATGGAAAATATGAAGGGACTCATCATATTGGGCTAAATTACAGCATATGAATATTTAGCTGCCGATCATGATTATATTTATACTGGAGGAACGTGCTTGTTCTACATCTGACTACCGTTCATGACATCCTGATAATTCATTCATGTATCCCTCATGTGGTAGATATCTCTACCTGCTGATTGGTTCAATAAATTTAAGGTTGCTGGAAGCATGATAGGATGTGATATGGCTTTGTACAATGAAATGATTTACCAAATCAACTTGGTGTTAAGAGTTAAGACCTGATAAATTAATATTACCTTTTGGTTATATGCTTTCTAAGCTATTTATGTTCTTTTCCCCCCCTTTCACTGGCATGTTCAGTTGTAGAGAAAGGCTCCTCATTTTTGAGATCAACAGCCTTCAAATAACTCTCGGTTATGGTGATTAGATTTCATTTCATCAACATGAGCTGTTACTTCTATATTCGTAGATAAAATCAGTATTTCATAAATATCTACATCCAACCAAATAGCTTTTATGTGGACAGAAGAGTCTAGCAGCCAACTTGGCTAGCAATATCCCACTCTGTCTTTGCATGGTCATTGCAAACGGTGCTACTGTTAATGGATGTGGAGGCTATGCTCAATGTAGTTTTAAACTAGAATCATTTTTGAGGTTAACTTAGCAGAAAATATTGGTGTTTGATTTGTCTTTTTTAATGCTTGCTGCAGTACCTTGATGAAAATAAAAAATTGATTTTGGCGATCTTGGACAATCAAAACCTTGGAAAACTTGCTGAATGTGCCCAGTAAGTGCCTTGTTCTCTGTAACTGCATATGCTTGTCCAAGACTGTCCCATCCATCCTTCTGTACAGGGTTATATTGCCTTTTATTGATTCTGTGTGTTGCAAGTTATAATGTTAGGTCTTAGTTCTGTGCATTTTAAATAATATCAAGGGTCTTCAGAGAATAATGGAAATTAGAGTGGATGACTCTACTCTTTACTCAGCACTGATTCGGAATAAGACCTGAAATCAGTTATTTGGAATCCCAAAAACACCACCAGCAGTTTTTGAGATCCAAAGCTTCACAGTTCTCTACACAATTAAAATTGGTACTTTGGAAGCTGAAAGACCCCATAAGCTTGTTGAATCTTGCCAACTTTTTCAAATTGGTAAATGCAATTTCCTGTATTAGATTATTGTTGCCCCTGAAAACCTGGAGTTATAGGACCCTTCTACCAATAATTTCAGTAACTGATCTTTTAATGACTTTGGCTCTGATTGCAAGTTTGATATTCGTAGTCGTAGTAAAAGATGCTTTACCTATGAAGCTGGCAGTCATCTCCTTGGTTTTTGTTGGAATATGTGAAGAGTTCCTCGATGGTTGCAGTTATAGATTCAAGATTATCCTTTCTATGTATGCACATGCACTCTTGCTGTTGTTTGAGTGTGTTTTCATGTCTGGTGTGTATTTGCATATCCGGCATTTGTGCAGTGTCCATATAAGATTTTGATGATCTAGGTATCAAGCTCAGCTGCAAAAGAATTTGATGTATTTAGCTGCAATTGCTGATGCACAACCACAGGCACCAACAATGCCAACCCAGGTGTGTGGTTGATCTTTTGGTGGTTCATAGGCTCTCACAATTCTTGCTTATGTATACTTACACTTTCAGATGGCCCCACATCCTGCAATGCAACAAGGAGCATATTACATGCAACATCCTCAGGCGGCAGCAGCGGCGGCAGCAATGGCTCAGCAGTCAGGTATTTTCCCTCCAAAGATGCCGTTGCAATTCAATAATCCTCATCAAATACAGGATCCTCAGCAGTTACATCAAGCAGTCATCCAAGGGCAAATGGGAATGAGACCCATGGGCCCCAATAATGGCATGCATCCCATGCATGCCGAGGCAACTCTTGGAAGCAGTGGCACTTCTGTAGCTGCAGGCTCTAATGATGTTCGAGGGGGAAGCAAACCGGATGCCCCTGAGGCTGGGGCATCAGGTGCTGATGGCCAAGGGAACATGGCTGCTGGGCACGGTGGTGGTGATGGTGCGGAGGATGCAAAGTGAATGGCCCCTCTGGAGTGGTCTACAGGGATAACTTTTCTGTTGATAGTAGGCATTGCAGAACTGTTATTGTTCTGTGATCTCTCAATAGATTGAGCAAAGAATTGGATGTTTCTCGTTTCCTTCTAGTTTTGACAGATTAGGTAGGTAAGTTGTAAGGGTCTTGGTATGCGAATGAATCAAAATTCCAACCAGATGCGAGACAAAGACAGCTGTAGATTGTAGAAGGAAGTGGTGGGATGGTACTATAATCGTATGTCAACTACAAATGCATGCATTGGTGTTTTACGAATTTTGGTCCAGAAATTTTCGTTGCCTATTTGTTGTTGTCAGTGTGTGGTGATTGCAGAGTTACAAGGCCACAATCGTTGTTTTAGCTGGTAAGAGATCTGCAAATCACACCAATGATGCCAGGGCATGCCACATCTCGCTAATTTCAACTAAATTTCTGGTCTTAACCCTTTGTTTGGACGGGTATATATATATTTTTTAAGAAAAATAACTATGAAAAATATTTTGGGAAATATATTTTCCCTTATTTGGGGGAGAGGATGAAAATATTGGAGAAAATAATATTTCACTTATTTTCTATTTGGACTCACGTGTTTTGAATTTCTCTATCGAAGGAAAGTAGAAATTTAACTTATTTTTATTAAATTATCCAAATATTCTCAAATTAATTAATAAATTTTGAACTCTTTATTAAATATTTCATCATTTAAGTGATGATATAATTGTCAATTTTTAATAATAATATTTATCTTTCAATAATATTTATTTTCCTTTAAAATTTTTTTCTTTTCAAATAAAAGAAAATAATTTTTTTTTATTTCATCATATTCAAATACAAGTATGGGAAATCACTATGAAAATTAAGCTGATAATTTTTCATCTTTTTCTTTATTATTTTCTTTCCTCCAATATACTTTTTCCTTTCTAAACAAAGGGTAAGAGTCAGACTTACAATATTTTTTTTTTTCGATTGTCATTTTTGCGATTTTTCTTTCTCTCATTCCAGAAGCCATCAGAAAAGATGATAAGGGAGAACCGGCAAAAAAAAAAAAAAAAGGAGATTGGTTCGAAAAGGGAACAAAGGACAAAAGGAAAAAAGAAAACTAGAAGAACCTTAGGAAGATAAAAGAAGAGAAAGACAAGATAATGATACCGTTTTCCTAAATTAAAGCTTCCTTGGAAGAGTGGAACAGGGTAGGGTCAAACCAGAGGGATAAAGGAGATTGAACGAGTGATCGTAATCTTGAAGCATTTACTGCCCTTTTTGGTAGACCCAGAATTTTGGGTGAATTTAGAAGACAATCTGAGAATCAAAATCGGATCAAGCTTCATGAATTCTTGCGCAAGAAACTGTTAATTTCCAATTATAAATTTTGTTGATGATCCAAGACAATACACATTCCATGTGCCAGAATTCAAACCAGATCGTCAAATGAATTGTGAATCTAACATTCCATAATTGATACACAGAATTCTAATTTTTTACCTACAACGATTTGACAAGAATTTAAAAAAAAAAAAAAAAGAAAGAAAGATCTTTACGAAATAAAGAAAAAAAAAATTAAAAAGTTGATTAGAAGATTTGAACAAATCAGAAAATGATTTGATTTGATTTTAATTTTTTTTTTAATTTAAGTCCAAAGTCTATAATCAAAAACTAGAAACAGCTGTAAAAAAAAAAAAAAAAACATTATTTTATTTTATTTGGCCTTCAGACATTTCCCGGTCCTTTTCAATCCAAACTATCTGTCTAATAATCACGCAACCGGCTCCGGCTCAACCGCACGGTCCACGCCTCCACTGTGCATTTAAAACTAGATACATCCTCTGTTGTTTTCTTTTTAGACTATGTTACCTGTACTTGTCTTTGCTGGATTAATCAGCTTCATCATCTCTGCTTATTTCAACATAATTAAACGTTAACCAAAATCAAGAAAACCAAATGCAAAAACTGTTATCTTCTCTAACAACTGATCTTTAGCCTCTCTCTTTACTTTTTTAAACCGAGATACTACTATTCATATCAGACATGAAAGAAGAGCAGCTTTCTTACCGTCACCATCATGGGAACAAGAAAACAAAACTTTCCGCGTACGTTATCCTCTTCCTGCTAGCCTACGCCCTTGGTTACTTGTCATCGCTATCGTCCCGCTTACAGCCACCCACATCTCCTCAACCCGCCACCGGTATCTTTAACAGTCTCCCTTCCCAACTCGACAACTTTCGAGTCACGACTCACTGTTCTGACCCGCTTCCCTCTAGCCTCGTCCGTCAAACGATTCTTGACCGAATATATCACGCCACCTCGCCCTACGACAACTTTCCCCCTGCGCGCGTCACTGGGCTCCTCCGCGATAAACGGGTCAAGGGATGGGGATCATACGGTGCCGTTTTCGAACACCTTATCCAGAAAGTCAAACCTAAGGTGATTATCGAAGTGGGCACTTTTTTGGGCGCGTCGGCTCTCCACATGGCCAACTTGACCCGCCGGCTGGGGCTTGACGCACAGATTCTCTGCATCGACGATTTCCGTGGGTGGCCCGGATTTCGGGACCGGTTAAAATATGTTAATATGGTAAACGGTGACGTTTTACTGCTGTACCAGTTTATGCAAAACGTTATTTATTCGAATGCTACCAAATGGGTTTTACCCGTTCCGTTTTCAAGCGGGTCGGCTCTGGAGAAATTATGCGAGTGGGGCGTTTTTGGCGACTTGATTGAGATAGATGCGGGTCATGATTTTAACTCGGCTTGGGCGGATATAAACCGGGCTTATAGAATCTTGAGACCGGGTGGGGTAATATTTGGTCACGATTATTTTACCATGGCACATAACAGAGGTGTAAGGAGAGCAGTAAATTTGTTTGCTGAATTGAATGGGCTTAAAATACAAACGGATGGCCAACACTGGGTGATTGATTCTGCTCAACTTCCTTCTACTTAGTTCGGGTTTCAAAGAAAAGGAAAAACCACCACAACAGAAAGTCCTTTGTGTTAATTTTGTAAATTTATAGCAGTCGTGCATTAATATACTTTTTCCTACTTTTGGCATTTTACCTTTAGCGGGCCAATAAAATGTTGCTTTTCCTTTTAAACTAGGCTTATTGGTTCTCATAATCGTAATGCTTAGAGACTAATTATAAGATCACGTTAATATTTGAAGGTTGAAATAGTAAATTATCAAACATCATTCTCTTTAACGTTGTCCAACATCCTTTCATGGACACGCTACAGTAACGATTTTATTTCCCCTCCGTCTTGGGCTTAAGACTTTCTTTGGCCCATGAAGACTCGGTATACTCCTCAAGCTATATTTGCAATCTTAATGGGCTTCTAATTTGCAAGCGTAGTCCATGAAGTCTTAGTTCGGCCCATCATCTGGCCCAATTCTAAGCATCGTTAAACAAACCACATTACATTGGTCCAATTCGTCATTGGGGGGCAATTTAGGATATGACTCGAATATCTACTGTGGTCCCAAATACGCACGTGTAAAAGCTTGCATGACTGATTCAATTACTCGTGCTACTAAAAATGTGGAAAAATATGGAACGAGAGCCATTTCTCATGCCATAAACATGTGCTAAAAAAAACCTCAGATTCCGACCCCCCGTCCCAGAAGTTGTTTTTGTTGTCACTGTCGTGTCTTTTAGCCATGTGAAGGGACCAACGTCCAAGTCCCATGCATTCTTGAAACTAAAATTGCCACTTTATACATATGATTCCTTAAATTACAAAAAATAAATACAATTTCCTAGTAATTAAATTCCACGTCAACTCGTCAATTTGATATAATTTGGATAAACTAAGTGATCATATTTTAGGTAATTTTTTGTTAGTCACCGTATTTTTTTTTCCTTTTCTTTTAGCATTAACTAAATATAAATATCTCCTGTCCATTAGACTAAGATCAATTCTTGAATATTTTGTTACATTTATTTCATTTATAAGATTGAAGTCTTCCTCGCTTAAAGTAAGATAGTAAAGCCACTTATTTTTGGTGATTTGTTAGTCATGTTTTTATAATTTTTGGTTAGGCTGTTGGCAATTTATAATTTAAAAAAAAAAAAAAAAAACTCTGATATGATTTTATTTGGCAGAAAGGAAAATAAAAAATAAAAAAAAATCCAAATACACGTCTTGTTTAGGATTGGCAGGAGAAGTGTTGTGAATGACCATATATGGACAGATACGCGTATGATGATGAGTATTTTCAGCAGAATTAAATGTACGTAGAGTGGTCCCTTGGTGAAGTCCACAACTGATGCGATGAGATACTAGACTGGCCTTTCGTATAATTTTCACTCTATCATTTCTTAATTAATTGGTGGAGAAAGTTTTATGAATTAATATATGCATGAAGCATGTATATGAATGGGAATATTTTTTTTTTAAAGAAAGAAAAAATTAATTATGAAATTTTTTTTTTATTTGGTAAGAAAATGAAAATATTGAATGGAATAATATGTCATTTTATTTTTTCAAATCCACACGTGAATCTCTAATTTAGAGAGAAAATAATATAAAAAAGTAGATATTTCATTTATTTTTATTAAATTACTCTACTCTAAAATATAATTTAATTCATTAAAAATTTTTATTAATCGAAATAATATTGAAGACTACACAACATAAGATAGCCTTCCCTTAAAATATTTAAAAGCACATTTCATTGTTTAAAAATAAATAAAGGTATTTTATTAACTTTCAATAATAACATTTTATTTCCTCTTAAAAAATAATTTATTTTCTTTCTTTTATTATATCTAAATATAAAAATGAAAAATATCAATAAAAATAAAATTGACATCTCTTGTCATTTTTCTCCTTTCTAAACAAAATATAAACTAATAAAAATAAGTTTTTTAAATGTGTACTTCTGATTATTATTTACTGAAAAAGGAAGAAATAGTAGTAATAATATTTTTTTTAAGAAAAAGGTTGAGGCAGTCAATCACATCCTTACTGCTGTAAATGTAATTTGGCTTTTGCTGACGTGTACAAAGAGACAGCGGTCCACAATCATATCCATCCATCTTTAAATGGAATAAATAAATAAAAGAAATTTGGTCCCCTCAAATACCCAAATTTTATTTCCATCACCCAGTTGTCGTCTTGCGCGGACGGTAGCGTTGCTATTTTGGCCGTTGCGAAGGTCGAAAACAACACTAAGCGAGTTGCCCTCGTTTTATTGGTTGTGAATTGGGATTTTAGCATATTTTAGTCACCACTTTAAATTAGTAAATAAATAACACGTGTTGAATTGAATTCTAGTGGTGGGGTGGGGACCAAGACTCCATCTTCCATCTTCCATCTTCCATCTTCCATCTTCCATCTTCCATGTCTCCACTAGTCCACGAAACAAGAAACAACCATGGATATTTTAGGCCGAGTAAAATTATACTAGTCCCTTACAGGATCTCTCTATCCCTGAAATATGTGGAACATACACTGTATCCTTCCAATGCATGAATCACACCACATATATGCCCAAAAAATGAAATAAAAAAAATAAACGTGATTTAATATCATCCACAATTCATTGACTTTTACGAGTTTCACCCATTTAATTTTTTCTTTTCGAACAAAACAATTCTGATGCCACAAATATGGGAACATCAGAAAACAAAGTTAATTTATATTCCTTCAGTTTTCAGCATTTTTCTTTCTATCACAAAACACTTATCTATAGGACATACTAAATTAAATGTACAACAATATTCTACTAATATACAATAATTCTGAGTGGAAATTGAACAAGTTAAAAGGGGAAAAAAGAAAGACTGTGGAAGAAGAAACAAAATTAAACAAACTATCCAACATATTATTAAGCATTAATTAACAACTTATTGTTCTAGCCTTCTAAGAAGTGCATTTTTCATTCCTTCTTCAGTTCTGAATCCATCAGGAACCCTAACCACCACATCTTGAAGCATGAGTTCATTGACAGTGGACATGCTCGCATGGTGCACTTGAAATTCAAGGTCGCGTAATGCAGTCAACAACTTAGCAGCTGGGTAATTAACGTTCTCAGATTGAACCCTGATCATCGCGTCATCACCTAATATCTTAACCTCAATATCAAGCGTAAAACCAGAAATAGGACTAGGCCTTGCTTGATCTACAGAAGTGATTGTGCTTTGATTATCTGTATTGTCAGTCACTTCTAATTTAACCCTTTTGGACTGATCTCTTTGTAGCTGTGAGTCCAATTCATCAATCTTAGCCTTTAATTCATTTATATAGCAAACAGCATCTGATAGCAGTGACGCTTTATCCATTCTGGATACGTTTGGGACAACCGCTCGCAAGGCGTAGAACCTGTGGTTTAGCTTCTCGCGCCGCTGCCTCTCCGCCTCTACATGGTTGAGAGGCGTCTCCCGGCCAAGACTCGGTTTTCTCCCTCTTTTCTTCGGAGTTCTTTTCTCTACCGTTGGAGCAACTAATGGACAGTCTGAGTCAGAATGCTCAGAGTCTATATAACACTGGCCTGGTTTATCAATATCTTTCTTTGCTTCATAATTAGTTTGTTGTGCTTTTTGTTCAAGACTTGCTTCTTGGTCTTGTGCTCCAGCAATTAAGCCTATATCAGCAAAAGAAATGTTCATGTCGAGTAACTGAATAGATGCTGAGTTTGTATTGGGATTTTTAGGCATCAGATCAACAAGATCTGACCCAAAAAGAGATTTTGCTTCTTGGACGAGACCCCAGTTTTCTCTAATGACATCACAAGAGCCCAATTCAAGAACCCCATTATACGTAGGAATGCAAACCAGAGTTTCAAGGCCATGCATTTGTGCCTCTTTAGCTCTTTCACAGTTGTAATATCTGAGTTCTTGAGCACCGGTTAACCAAACCAAAGAACCAGTACTAAGAACTTTACCAGGTATACCTTCTCCAGCAGAGAAAGATCGAGTGAGAGACATAACATAAAACCATTCAGCGTTGGTATCATCCATCATGGAACAATCGATGTCATTGTTATTGCCGAAGAGAGCATGGATTCCTTTCATGGCGATTTTTCTCTCACCAGAGTTTATAGCTGGAATGCGATTGTTGATAGTGGTTAGTTTTGGAGGTGTCTGTCTGCTGCTCTGGAAATGACCATCTCCCCACGCAAGGAAGATTCTGCCATTATCATCGTTTGATGTTTGCCAGAAAATAGCATAGGACCAACGGTCTGATTGGCCTTGCAGCAAGAATTGAAGCCTCTGTTGGAGACACAGTTGACTATTGTCTTGCGATAGAGAGATCAGTGAAGAAGACGAAGAGGGAGATATAATTAGGTCTTCCATGGATAACTGAGAGTAAAATGCAAGACGTGGAAGAGAATGAAAAGGTATTCGCAGATTTTCTTTTTCCCCTTAAAAAGAAAGGGAGAGAGACAGAAAAGAGGATTTGTCTTTATGGTGAGATGAACGGGATGATGACTATGGAGGACAAACACTGAAATAGTGTCCAGCAAGGGAAGCCTAGTCTTACTCTTATAATGTCTGATACTAAAATAAAATAAAAGGAAATTATTAAATGTAGCAACCATACTAAGCACAGTGTTTAGGGAAGAAAATACAAGGGCGCTGACTGAACCTAGACTGGATAAGTCTTATAAAAAAAATGGTTAAAGAATAATTATAATTTATAATGTAATTACATAATAAATAAATTAATATAAAAATAAATTATTCATTATATTTATATTAAAAATTAGAAACAAATAAAAAATAAGCATAAGTTGTTCTCGAAAAATAAATATCGACCTCTTATTATTTGAGTAAAATTGTAAGATTATCTGTGGACTGACAAATTATTTGTCGTCCCTTCCCTAGTGGCAACACGTAGCAGGGTCCAGATTAAATTAACCACGCGTTTACAGAGGAGAACTTTCTTTTTTCCGGTGCATGGAAAGGCAAACTTGCCAAAATCAAAGCAATCGGATTCTATGATAAGATGAAGAAACAGGAGGGCCTACACAACATATAAAATGTAATACTCTTGTTCTATAATTTTGTCATAATTTGAATTATAGATAGACTGATTAATTTTAGTTAATATAGGTAAATTATACTAATTTTTATTTTATTTCTTCTAAATATATTTTTATGTTAATATGTCATTGAAATTAAATAATTTATATTAAATTGTTCTTGAAATTGATTAAATAGTAATAAAATAATTGATTAAATAAATAAAGTTAATATTTTAATTTTATTTATATTAATATCTAATCAATGATAATATTTGAGACAAAAAAAAAATGATAATTATTATGAAAATGGGCGAGTATTGATCATTGCTACTCAATATAAAAAATATTAGAGAGTAAAAAAATATATTATAATATTTTTCAATAAAAAATTAATTTTTATTAATATGTTTTTGACATATCATTATTATTAAACTAATTAAAATATCTAATATAAAAGTAAATAAAGAGTATAAACTTAAATTTCTTCAATAAAAGTACAAATTTAATAGCTGTAATATTAAATTTCATATTTAAAAATATTGCAGTGCTTTTACGGAGACAATAATAGAGGAGCGGTGACGTAGTTTGGTGATGGTGGGGCCAAAGGTGTAAAATTGTAGTAGGGATGTCAGTAAGGGGTACCGCTAGCACGTTAACGGAAAGTGAGAGGGCCAGTGGTTATCGATTGGTGGTACGGAACAGCTTCCGTAGGGTCCATGTTCTTACCCGGTCTTGGATTTATTCATAACCAAATAAACCGCAAATGGGTTTTTAAAAATTATACTCAGTTTATGTATTTTGCGTTATTATATATTGTCAATCAGTTGTTTATGCAATCATTACATTATAATTTTAATTTCTTATTTTAATGCATGGAATGGCAGCATTGTCTTAATAAATGGATGGAGAAAAAAATAAAAACAGCATACATATTTTTTATATATTTATACAAGAAAATGGCGACAGCAATAGGTGTAGTGGTGTCTGATTAATTAGCTTTTTTTTTTTTTTATTTTCTTAGGGGAACCTAATTAATTAGCAACTTAATTAACATGTGCATTTTTTTAATTATTTAATTATTGCCTCTCTAGATGCCGGTCGAGGATCTTACGATAACTTACAATAAAAGGAATAATTTATATAGGATTAAAAACAGATTTGGTCCTCCGTATCTGCATAGCAGCATAGGCATAAATTTTTTTTTTTTTTTTTTTTTTATTTTATTTTTATGCTCTCTCAAGGCTTGGCCTCACTAGTGTGATAGATTAGGATTTCCACATATTTCCTATTATTCTACTAGAATTTTAGATAGAGTTTTATAGGATGGGTAAGATTTTTTTTATAGGTTTTGATTGAATTTGATCGAATCACAATAATTTTATTATATATTAAATCAAAATTACTTTCAGGACCTAATTAAACAAATTAAAAGATTTTAAAGTCAAATGAAGAATTGAAAAACAATGAGAGACTGAAAAATAAAATGCGTTATCTTCTCCAAAATCATTATTTTCTTAGTTAAAAACTTATCGTCACCAACAGTAAAAGGCCTGCAATAGCCAACATCGTTGTCGGTCATTTCGCTCCTGTTAACCGCTATATTAAATGAGTTTGTTAGTGGGTACTCTATCCATTATTAGTTAAAAAATGCATTAAAAAAAGAGGTACTTTACAACATAAAGTAAAGTACCTTCAACGGGTTTTTGAAATCTTTAAGTTGGAGGATAGATTTGTGAATATTTTTTTTATTTATACATAAGACTCGTAAATTCAACGAAATTAATAATTTTATAAAATCTTTCCAAATCAGCAATTTTTTGAATACCATTAAATTTGTATAGATTTTTAAAAAGTAATGATTGAATATCCATCAAATTTTTATAGATTTTATAAGTTCTGAATTGAATACTGAAAATTTTAATAGACTCTAAAAAAACATAAATCAAATACCATTGAAATTTTAAAAGATTTTAAATCTAACAGACTCTTAATCCAATATACCTTCCTTAATATCTCTACTCCTTTTTCCAAAAAAAAAAAAAAAAAAACTTAAATCTTATTTTTTGGTATATTATATTATATAATATATTTTAAAAACTCATATTAAAAAAAATATATAGATGCTTTACAACATGCTTAAACCATTCTCATTTTTTTATCCTGTCCTATTGTAACCATTTCGTACTATAAAAATTTATATAGATGTGATATTTGAAACTTTTACAATTAAAATGTCCCTCTAAGAATAAATATAGACTAAGGACTCTTTTATTGTTGTGCTAGCAAGATATATTAATATATATAGTTTGTGAGTCATGTGTCATTTAATTGGTTTTTTCATTTTTTATAAAAGATGTGGAAAATGAGTGGTTTCTATGTCGAGTTATCTCCGTTATAAAAATTATTATCAATTTAGTAAATATTATTTAAAGAGAAGGATTATCCTTGCAAATATAACTTGCGATGTTATTATTCCTGTTTATTAGGCTTTATGAAGTAAAAAATTATATTAATTTTAATATATAGTGTGATCGTGGGTAATAAAATATGAAAAATAATTTTTTGGATAAAATAAAATTGGAATTTTACTACCATAAATAGCAATCCCGTGATACTTTTGAAACTTACAAATAAATGAATGATTATGAATGATAAGATGTTTAATTATTTCATAGAGGCTTTTTCTTTTTTCTTTTTTTTTTTTTTGTTTTGTTTTTTTAAAGAGATATACATTAAATTTCTGATAGAAAAAGCTGATAATATATTATTGTTATGCCGAGTATAATATAAATATAATTGTGATTGGAACCCACATCTTTCTTGCTTACTAATGCTTTTGGGTTTTTGTGGTTGAGAATTTTCTATTGAAATCCTAGTAATATTTTTCAAAAAAAGAAAATCAATTTGAATTATTTTTTCTACCAGTGAACGACATAATTTTTAAGCCTAAAAGGTTCGATCTTCTACTGCTTATCCAAAAACTCTATTGCAAATGGAAATTATTTGAGAGATAAAGATAGAAAGGAATAATGAAATTTAAACATTTCATGAATTTCTTATTTAGTGGAGAAAAATTTAAAAATTAGACAACAACCTATGTATCAACGAATTTTATAATAGCTTTGATTAATGATGAAATTAATTAATTAATTAATTTTGTTTTTTCAGCTAAACAATTTTACAATTCATAAATTTTATATTCTATCAACAAAGCTAGCACTAACTAAAAGTTTGGTTTTCCATTGCTATAATTACATTTTTGGGCAAAATTAGGAGCAATTTTGTTGGCCATGGAACAAAGTTAATTAAATAATTTTTGGGCAAAAAAATTAATGTGAGCTTTTCCAAAACCCTAATATTGACATGATAAATAATTAAATATTTATGGGATTAAAATTGAATAATATATTCTATTGTCGTATGATGGCGTAATCTATGACTTCAACAAACAGAAAATTTTGTGAAAAGATTATATTAAACGCAAGATATAACGTCAATCAAATCATTAATTATGTGAAAAGCAGCACATATAAGAAATAAGTCACTTTCATGGTTAAAATATACTAAAAAAAGGCTAAAAAAAGTAAAAGGATTAGTCATTTATTTGTATTATTGATATGACTAATCTTTGTTCGTACGAGCCAATATATTACCTGAACCTGAAAAAACCATTTGCAGAGACGTCTCAGCTCAGACAATACAATGCATTTACATATGGACTTTTTGTTACCCTCGCTTCATTAACAGTCCTCATATTAAAAAATTAATTAAATAAATAAATTATCTCGTGTTAAAATTATCAATTATAAAAGGAAAATTAATTCAATAACCACTTCGATTAGATTGGAATAAAAGTTTTTTGATTGCCTCGTAGCCGTAGGATTGTACAATCATTATAAATATTTTATAATAAGAATAATATAGTGGGAACCACTTAAAAAATGTATAGATCAACATCGACCTGCCATTCGTAGGTTGGCTTTTAATTTTAGGCAGCGGGACGAAATCTACTTTTTGGACCATCTTAACCCCCAAAAAGAAAAAATTGAGAGAAAAAAGTTTTAAAAAGTAAATAATAATAAAAGAAAAAAAAAAAGCTGATAAAAAAGAAGATATGATTTCAATTTTCAGTACACTTTTCAGTTGTTTTTAAGTAGGGATATATTAAATTCAAGCCCTTCATATTTAAGCATATTTGGAAGAATATTCAAATGGCCAAAATGTTAATAATTTAGAAATTATATGTATATATCATAATGCATAATAATTAATAAAATATTAATTTTGTTTTAAAAAATAAATTTTAATAGTTCATTTATTTTCTAAAAATAAAAGTTATGTGAAAACAAATGAAGTGCATCCATAAAAAAATGGCCTTTAAATTAATTAACGATATTTTTTTTAATTAGTAATTGATGATGCTAATTTGCTAAATTTTTATTTAAATAGATAATTATTTAATTAGATATTTATATCTAATATAAAAAATTACTTTTATAAAAACTGAAATGTAAATGATTTTGCATTCAAATCAACTCTGCTAAAAACAAAATCTTTTTGCTAATTCACACGACGTTTTTATTTATTTTGAAAACAAGGATAGAACAAGTGGGAGATTAACTAACCATTATCTGCTAATAATAATATTATTATTATCTACTAATCAACGTATAAAATTAGAAATGAAGAAAATCCCATGAGTAGCATGTGCTATTTATTTAAATTATTAATTTCTCTGTCATCTATTTTTAATAAATTCTGTCAAAGGACCAACCACTTTTATAGTAAACACTTATCAAAGATGTTAGGATGACAATCCTCAATCTTTTGCTGGATTTGGACAAAACCCAGTTGAATATAATAATAATAATAATAATGATAATAAAATGACTTGTATGCATCTTTGATATAATTCATGCTCTATGACTTCAATAAATAAATGAGACAATAGGTATATTAATAAATATATATATATATAACAAATGAGCAGCCACTTGTTTTTCATTGCTACCTCGTTTTATTATTTCCTTGGTTCTGTCATTTTTCCCAGCTTAAAACGGTAGCGTGTAAATTATGGTATTTGGCCTTTCTGAGTCATGAAGATTTTTTCCTTTTAAATAATTATTTCCTCATCAACCGAAGTAGCCAAAATTTCCCCTCTTGTTTAAGTAAAAAAATATTAATTATATTTATTTTTTAAAATTTAGAGGTTCACTTTTCAGTTTTTTTATTAAGATGTGTTATTTGATTTTATTATGACAATTTTTATTTTATGTTTGTTTTTTAAAAAGAGATTTATGTTAAAAAAGTACTTACAGCAAGCTGAGGTATGGTATCATAATGTCAATTAATACGCAACAAATTTAAAATTTATTTTCCAAATAATCTTCAGTTTAGTGCATATCCAGAAACATTTAATTAATAAATTTATTTTTTATTTCTACAAATAAAAAGTACACCATGCAAATATAAATTAAAATAAAACATGTATTTTTTTTTATAATCCGACTATAATTATTAACATACTACAAAGAAGCATACTTAAATATCAATTAAACTAACTTTAATTATTACCTTGGACTTGGAGATGAGTCATCCCCCACTTTCACTACACTGCTGCTTGAAAAAAAAACTCCTTTACTACATGTGCTTAATTTCCAGATGCTTAATCGGTTCTTAACTCTTTAATTATAAGTTTTTACTTTTAAAATTTATATTATATTTTGATTAAGGTAACATTTCACTCGTGGCCGGGGGTGAGGCTGACATGACCATAACTATATTATATAGCCAACTTGCAATCAATAATTAACATTATTATATTCGTAAATTATTTTTACTTAGACAAGGAATGGTGCTCGTAAGGGTGGCCACGGTTCCGGAACCGGCGGTTCCGGTTCCACAAAAACTGAAATCGGAATCGAACCGAAAAGGTTCGGTTTTGATTTCTGAAATCGAAATCGAACCGAAAAGGTTCGGTTTTTATTTCTGAAATCGGAATCGAACCAAAAAGGTCCGGTTTCAGTTCCGGTTTGGAACCGTCCGATTTCGGTTCCGGTTTCGGTGACAAAACCGACGGTTCCGATCGGTTCTCCGGCGAATTGCATAATTTTAAATTTTGAAAACCGGTTTAAAAAAAATATTTGAACATAAGAAATTAAAAAATACACCTAAAAAATTAAAAAATACTTCAATTAAATTTATTTTTTTAAAGACTTGAACATAATTATTTTTTTAAAAAAAATTTTTCAACTGAATTTATTTTTTGTTTAAAAAAGTTTGAAAAAAAAAAAAAAAAAAACTGGTCTGTTGGAGCCATTTCATTTTGGTTATATTATATCAACAAAAATGTGTCAACGGCTAAATGCCAACTGTCATAACATTTCTCACCACATCCACTAATTGGATAAAAGCAAGTACAGCCCATATTCCTATAAGCCCATGAGCTTGGCCCAAAATAGACATTTCATTCGGTTTATAACGCCAGAACTGCCGGTTTGAACCGGCCGGGGAACCGGCGGTTCCAGTCCGGTTCCGGCCGGTTCTCTGGAACCGCAGGTTTCGATTCCAGAAAATTTGGAACCGGAATCGAACCAGAATTTTTCGGTTCTGGTTCCTGTTCGGCCCGGTTCCGGTTACGGTTCCAGTTCCCGGAACCGTAATATGGCCATGTCTAGGTGCTCGTGTCATGCCATTTTAAGAACAAAAGTACAGTTATTTCACTGTAGCAAATATTATATTAATAATATTTTTTTTTTGAAAGGTTGATTAATTAATAATATTAATTGAATATCATTTGACACTAATTAGCATATCTAGAATGCTATCAACTGCTAAAGTAATACTAAATATTTGCAATAATACCAATACAATATTTTTACAAGAATTTTATGTATTGACTCACTTTACTGTGATTATTATTTTGATTGACTTAGCTAATAGATGATTCCATATGAATCTTATCTTTCCGATTCAGTTGAAATAAAAGAAAAACGGAAAAAAATAAAAAAAACCAATTGCTAACTCACATATCTTGTCATGATTGATTCATGAGTCCAGTAGCATTAAAATCAAGCCTGTAGAAATTTCCTTCGATCTCTACCAGAAACCCCAACATTAACATTTTTGTTATTAATAGACAAAATCTATTATCATAAATCATACAAAGTGAGTCCTCTCCAGGATTATTGTCTACTTAGCAAGAGCTTCAGTTAGGGCCACCAAACACTCCTAATTAGAGAGAATTATGAACAAACACTGTTATGACTTATGATATCTATGACTAATGCTGCGTTTACACAACCATCCAAGATTCAAACATATTAAATGGTAGTCTCAATAAGCAGAATCATCCCCAAGTTTCTCCTCCTTCTCCTCCTTCTCCTCCTCCTCCTCCTCTATTATTTACAATTCCAAGATCTTGAGTCTTCTTAGCTGGCTTACTCGACTGAAACACAGGGTGTCTGCATAACCTCCTAACCCCTTTTCTCAAACTTAACCAATCCCCACTATCATACTCATCCTTGATTCCATTTTCTATACCTCCTATTTCACTTGAAGGATGCCTGCAATCTGATATTGACGCAAATTCCTCTTCTCCATTATTTTTTGCATGAAAACTTGAATGGCTCTCCTCCGTTTTGGATTCTAGTCTATTCATAGTGGCAGGCCTCAAGAACTCACCAGAACTGGGAACATCAGGTGTACAGGAATGTTCAGATTTGCTGTTTAAGTTTGACTGACAATGCTCTCTCTCGTCTCTTGGGGAAACTGTATTTGCAGTATGCAACCTAACCTTGGCAGCTGATTCATCCCTTTCTCGAAGGTTCTTCAAGATCAGTGTCTTAAGCAAGTTCATTACTTGAACTGCATGAATCAACGCAGTCAAAGGATCTGCCATCTGCATGATCGTATAAAGATTAGCTGTTAATTAATAGTATATCTGTTAAATCCTATTTAGATAAGTCCACTCAACATAAACCAGGATTGATTAGTATATGCTGGCTATCACTTAATGTGTTCAAAACCTTACAAATTCTTGTTGTCTACAAACAATATCATCTTTCATGTTAAAGGCTAACTATCTTATAGCACACAAAACAAGACATCTGAAAATAGCAATGGAACAAATTCAATAAACCTGGGTCATGTTGGGCGCAAAGACCATAGCAATGTTCCGAGCGTTCATCTTATTGTATTGTTCATGCTCCACAACATCCGCCATCAAATTAATGGCCCAACAAAGAAGTGCAGATTCTGTTGGAGGAAGTAACTTTACAAGTTGAGTGCAGTCATCTTCCGTGTTGCAGTGCATCACTTGTTCTGGTGTAAGAGAATCAAGTACTCCAGATGGTAGTTCCCTAAACCATGCCTGTATGTCATCAGCAAGATGCACCGTCAGTTCAGGAAAAAGGAAAAATAATTACACTAACCAGTAACCATACTGTTTAAAGATGTTAAACATTTGATATGCATACCTTTATTAAACCTGCTAAACAATGAACATCTATTCCGCGCTGCACTACACCTCTGTTTAGCTGGTCTCTCACATACTCCTCGTGGCTATTCTCAGCATTTATTCGAAATATTCCTTCTGCCTTTGACAACCGAAGCAAGCATGATAGGAAAACCTTAATTTTTGAACAAACAGAACAATTTCTTTTATCTAAATTAGACATTTATCTAAGAGTAGGAATACTAACACACCTTAAGGCCTCCTTCAACATACAATCGTTTCTGCATCATGAGAAGAATAGTCGGTACACTGTTTCCTCGGTCATCATAAGTACATTGCATTGACTTGGCAGACACTCCGAATACATTTGCGCTGGAAAGAAAGAATTATCAATCATATAGTCAATAGAGATGCTGAATGATCCATAATTAGGACAAAAACTACAAAAATAACCACAGGATTAATTCTATCAGACACTATATATGCAACAGAATACATGCGATTCTTTCACATTCGCTATTTAAAAACATATTTGCCGAGGATTTTGCTCTCAATCGCCTAAAAAATTCACAACTAAACCACCAAGAGGCGAAGAGCAATCCTGCAGTATTCAAGTCCAATCAGAAAACAACAAAATCTTTAATGGTTTGCCTTTGCATACACAAGACAAAAACTACTATCTATTAATCAATTCGGACCACATGAAAATAACATTTGCTTCCAGCGATTTCCTTCAATTAAGTGAAATTGATGAACTTAAAGAAAACCTTCTTCAGTAAGAGAAGCACAAATCTTAACAGCAATGGTTGATCTTGGTACAATCTCTTTATAGAAAACATAATCTATTTTTACCAAATCCGGTAGTATCTCATTCGAGATTAATGTACTCAACAGTGATTTGAAGGTTTTTTTTTTTTTCTTTTTCTGGGACAATGATTTGAAGCTTTCATAGCGTTTAATGGCAAAAGTTTAATTTCGAATGCTAGGATGCTCTGCTTCCTAATTTCACATCCTATGGCTCTCATGGCTAAAATTCATTGCGATGAAAAGCCATATTTAAGCTAGCATGAAGCATTTCAGATTCAACTAGATGTCCAACAATTCAGTCTCTTAAAACACCATTCATCATGGATTCCAAAGTTCAATGGCGGCCCAATTCTGTATCTTCCAGGAAGCTATATATTCTAGTCATCTCAACAGTAAGCAAATTAAAAATCGGAATCTGTCTACAACCCAAACCCGCTAATTTTACAGGCGAATTAACAGGGGGAAAAAAGGATGCGGAATCCCCAAAAAGTAGCAGCGACTAAACATTTTTGAAAGATGAAAAAAAAAAAAAAATACCGCTCGTCAATACAAAAATTTCACTTTTAAGAAGAATTCTTTTCTTTTAATGGAGTGCCGTAAATCTGATTGAACAGCAGTCGACACTTTATTAGCAAATCAATCATAATTCACCAAGCAAATATCTTCAAAACGACCGTCTCATAACCCACAGGGAAGGGGGTTTGTTTAACAATTCTACTCATAATTGACCAAAAATGTACTCCAAAATCCGAAACACAAAAATGCCGTAAAAGAAAATTACAGAAAAATAAGAAAATCACAGAACCAAACCTGGCACTGGGGACCTTCCTGGAAATCTCGGGCTCAAATTCAGTCGGCAAACCAAGGAAACCGTTGAACCGATCGAAAGTAACGTGAGAGACGTGCCTAACATCAGTAGGCCAGCTAATATCCATGGAAGAAATATCTTCTCTCTCTACACTGCACGTGACCAGCGACTTCCTTAACGCGGTCATCAAAATATCCAGTATAGCGAACTGATTACTGCCATGTCGACCTCGGCCATTCCCTCCTCTACCTCCAAATCTCGACCCAGGACTAATAAACGGAGTGGATATTGGGTTTGTCAAACCGCCATCAAAATCCTCGTCTTTATATTCTTCTTCGTCGTCCTCCTCCTCGTTTTCCTCTTCATCGCTGTCGTTTTGACGGCAAAGGGGACTTGGCGGTGGACAGGAATTGAACTCAGGGAGTCCAACGAGTCCGCAAGATTTGGATCGAAAAAGGCGAGTCATAATTATATTTTTCACAGAAGGATTCGATTTGAACAAATGGCAGGAACAAAATAACAGAGAGAGAATAGGAATAAAAAAATAACGAGGAGAGATTAATATTAATAAGGGAAGGCTCGGTGAGAGAAAGAGACGACGTTGGTGGTGGAGAAGAAGAAACGAGAAGAGGAAAGGAAAGACTGGGGTTTGCTTGAGGAGGAGAAGAGAAGATAGATATGGTAAGGGGGATGGAGACATTTGGTCTCCTTTTTGTTGGTGTTTTTTAGTGTAATTTGTGTGTGCATGACAATGGAAAATAGAAAGTGAAAAGCGAGAGTGGACAGATGATGACACGGGAGAGACGGATAGTTGACAAAGAGGAGACTGGTAGTACTTTTGGATCTTCTTCGTGGTAAATTAGACTAATCACTTCTTCTTCTTCCTCATTATATATCTCATCCATATAACATAACAGAAATAACAGAACACGGGAAAAAGTAGGCGCCACCGTAGCTGTCAATGTAAATAAATAAATTATTATACTGACACACGCTTTTTAACTGAATAATTCAATAATACATAATTTTGAATAGTAAAATAATAAAATTATAATTACTCTGGAATATGAAGATATTTTGGCTTCACATCAGATAAATTATAATCAAATAATTCAAGTAAAAATAGGAACTATTTGTCAATTTTTATAAAATTCCAGTACTTTTAATTCGGAATTCAAGAAAAAAAAAAAAAACCATCAGTGGGTGTTTTTCTTTTGGAAAATTTTAGTGAGTATTGAACTGATGATCTGGAATTAAATTATACCCTTAATTAGTGGATTTCTATTTAAATACATAATAAATTATAATTACTCAAAATTAGAGAATTCAATTGTTGCATGTCTCATCTATCTATAAATTCAACTCTTAATTTTCAATGTTTATTTTTTTTTTTTTTTTAAAAAAAAAAAGCCAAAACGCTTACACGTGACTACATGAGATGTAATCAATAAGGCATGAGGTTAGCAAAACTTTTGATAACAAACACTATCTTTCAACTATTCAGCATGAGAGTTGTTATCTTTTTTTTTTAGTATTGGATATATTGTTCCGCCATATATATATTTATCAATTTTAATACTTTTTTAATTTCTACTTGAACAAAATTAGACTTAATACAATAGAGTCAGGTTACCTGTACTCTTAATTACCATTTTTGTAATTTTGAAAGACTGCGTACTATTAAAAGAAATGTTGGATATTATATATGGTAATGGGGCAGAGGTTGCCAAAATAATGATAATAATTCCTGATTTGCAAGGGCAGTCAAAATTAGCATAAAACACCATGTCCATATCCCCAAATATTATATTATTAGATCATCTTTGAATAGAAAATGTTTACTTGGAGGAAATGTTTTTTTTTTTTTACTTGGTATGGACATTTTGAGTATACGAAAATAGAACATCTTTTTCTTTGGGGACAATCAACTTAATTATTGCTTTGAAAACAAGGATTTGGATCCATAATTAAGTATTAACTTATCTAATTAATCATCTGCCAATTCCAAAAACTGGTCACGTGGTCACATGGAGGTGTTCCTCGGTGGGTTCTCCCTCTCTGTCTCGTTAAACAGTTAACGTCATACCAAATACTGTACAGTGAAATTTAAATTTAATACCTCTTAATTATAGGGTTTCAATTTTAATCTGATTTTACTGCAAAGCCAAAGCTCCAGGGACACCATCCTAACGAAAGAGCATTTGAAATATTAATGATAATTTTTTTGCGTCTCAAAGTAGGATTACCGGTCCTCTTCAGCCCCGCTCCACACAATCATTATATGTAGTCTAAAAATTTCCTGACAGAAACTTGACATAATCTGCCCCGATCGATCTGATTGCCATTCCTACATCAATCGAAGTTTTTTATTTAAATTAAATTTAAAAGTTTCTTTATTTAAGATATAAGGATGAATTTATACATTTAACTATTCACTTCACTGTATAAACCGCGGCGTGATGATCTGAACCAGTGGTTCTATATGGTCCCAATACGACTGACTCTCAAGGTGTATCGCCAGCCACAGTAGGGCTATTCCAGTGCATGTTACAGGCTTGCAAAAATAATTAAAAATTTTTTGCCAACTCTACGCTCTTTTTCTTTTCTTTCTTCTTTTGAATAGGGTATTGTTATTGTATTACTTTTTCCTCTGTGTGATTAGTTGTCTTCTTCGGGCTGTTTCGTTTGGAAATTATCCGCTGTAATTAATTTTAGTCATTCATTCTCTCTGTTCGTCTTTTTTGAACTGTTAAAGAATTTTATATTTTGTAATTTATACTCACACTGCTTTCATACAGCCTAAAATGTTTCCAAATGTCCTCCTAATCCAAAACATATACATTGGTTTATTATTTAAAAAAAAATATTGACATTTTTTACTAATTCTTTGTTATGTTGTTGACAACGAGATACTAGCTTAAGTTATTATACTATATTATAAAGCCCATGCATGACGCCCCGCATGTCCTATTATATAGCTTCAAATGTTTTATTTTATTTTATTTTACTATTAAATATCCCTTAGCACTTGAATAAAAG
This sequence comes from Jatropha curcas, assembly GCF_041381405.1. Lineage (NCBI taxonomy): Eukaryota > Viridiplantae > Streptophyta > Magnoliopsida > Malpighiales > Euphorbiaceae > Jatropha > Jatropha curcas. Next base: position 27,878,251 of record NC_143155.1, read on the forward strand.
ATTGATCTCTAATGTCAAAAAAAAAAAAATAAAAGATTGATCTCTTTTCTGTAAAAGAGACGTAGAGCGTTTAACCACTGAATCAAATTTTCTTTTTTTTTTTTTTTTTTTCATTTTTTCATTAATCAGAAAAATGCACGCCAATGGTGGCCAATTGGACACGTAATATAATCGTCAAATCTATGTCCAAATAATACCAAAGGCTGTATCTAGTGCTATACGTACTATTGGTGTTTGTTAGATAATAAATATATATATATATATTTAAAAAAAAAAAAAAAAAAAAAAAAAACTTTCGAGAGACATTCTGTTATTGCATTGCATGGTGGTTGATGAGACAAATAATCTTTCGGCATCAACTCAAAATGTGATTGAACAATGATGGTGATCCTGACATTTCACCAACTCCTGTCATCTATGACAATTACCGATGTTCCAAGGTTTTCTTACTTGTAATGTACCCTTTGCTTTTAAAAAATTTGCAGATCTGATCTTTTTGTACTGTAAGCAGAAATGGCAATTAGATTTTTTTTTTTTTTTCTTCATGCAAAAAGTGTCGCATGTATAAAAGGTGAATTCAAAATGAGCCATATATGAGTTCCTTTCAAGTTACTCCAAGAATCTGTCAAAGCTCCACTAAATGAGATGATTAGGTAAATCTTTTATGTAACGGCTTAACAGAACCACACACCCAACTCAAATAAGCACCTCATAACAAAACCATGTTTGAGTTTGAAGATATTCAAAATTAAAACAGGAAGCAAAGCAATATATATATATAATCGTCGAATTAAGTGAGCTGGATTTTTCCAAATCAGTATTTTTATGTACGATAACAAGATAATTAAAGTGAGTAGCAATGATTGGGTTATTTCATATTCAATTGAGATTAGGACATGTCGGTACCTCCCTTGGATTGAGCTTTAAGATATTTCAATTAGCAAATGGGGATTTCTCGGATTTCATTAAATAACTTCAAGGTGACTCACCAAGAAATGTGTCATTTCTCTATGTTTCTAATCAATTGTCAATTAATATATCCAAAATAATATAAACACAGCCCCTTCAAATTGGAAAATTGTAGCTAATTGCATGTGAATAAAGTATTTGAAGCCCATGGCCCATTATTGAAAAAGAAAAGGCGATTTAGAGTTTTAGCATAAGAAAGAGAGAGAAAAGTTATTAATAGGACCAGGGATATATGTATGCCTTTTTAAATGCACTGGGCTGTCTGTGAATGGGGAAGAAGCTACAAAACTAAACTAAATGGTGATGGGCTTGGGCTTTGTTAACCATGAAGCTCTCCAACCCAGGGGCCCATATTAAAGTTTCTAACCCATTGGTTGTATCAATCTCCAACTTTCATTCATTGATACGTTGTGTGGGTAGGCTCTCTTTATTACGTTGTACTGTGTTGTTTTTATTGGCGATGATCTGATATCACGTAGTATAAGATTATTCAAGATAATTTATAAGTAGAGCGTAGTTTCATTGCTGACGGAGAAGAACATTTATTTCTTCACCAAAAGGATGGTTGACACTTGCGTAGAGCTTTTAATATTTTGATTAACAGTCGGTCTGATGAGTTTTTCTGCCATTTCGAATTATAGGTGGTTAAATTAAGTAGCCATTTAATTTCTCAATCATTGCAGTGTAGATTTTTAGGGCAACGCACCGAAGCATGTAACTAGCCGTATAAACGCGACTGTAAAAACAAACAAAAATATATAAATGTCAATAATAATCCCTAATGTTACTTGAGGAAATACACAAAAATGCCTCTTACTATTACACGTTTAACAGCATGGCATATTAAATATTTGTGCGACAATTGCATCTCAATTTATAAAATTACACTTTTTTTTTAGTATTAGAGAGAAGATTTGAATCCGGATTTATTGCACGTTCGTATATACACTTACTATTAATCTATGTCTTGGTGTGCAATTTGCACGTATTGTACATTTTTGTTAAAATATAATCAATTAATCACTCTTTGCTTCTTTTTTTTTTGAAAAAAAAAAGGAAAATACTAAGTTGTATTGCCTCGAAGAATAATAATCAAACAGAACAGTCGGATACTATCCCAAGATTGAAAGCAGACACTATAAATAGAAGCTTTAGCTAATAAATGAGCGCCCACGTTTGCTTGCCTCCCAATCCACATAACCTTAATCTCACTTCTAGAACTCAAAATAGTCCTATGATCTCAACAACTAAACTAAATTTTGAGTTGTCAATTAATCATTTATTGAATAGTTGAAATAAACATATTAAAATCATTGTTTTAAAAATGGTACTAACCACACATAATTTCAATGCCTTATATATATAAAAAAATTCTTAAATTATAGCATAACTAACTAACGAATAGATTATTATAGTTTTAAGAACTAAATTATATTAAAACTAACACAGATCTCTCTCTCGATAAAAAAAAGCTCATCAATTTAGAGACAAATGGAAGCATAATTTAAAGAAATATATATTAATTTCACTACAATTTAGAGATTCAATTTTTCTTTCAAATAAGGTTATTTTCGTCTTTTTAAATAAGAATGGACAAACAAATGAGAAACTTTTAGGATGAAGGATTTATGTATTAATCAGTTAATTATGTAATTAAACATGTTCTAGAAATGGTTCCATGATATATAAGATAGAAGAAAGTAAATAAAATTATTTAAAATAGAGTTTACTTAAATATTATCAATTGGAAGGAGCATGAGAATATGAACGTCAATTGTCAACTGAAAAATAAAAGCAAAATAAATGCACGAACCAATCACTACAACGGGGGTCATGCATTACCGTTCAACAAATTAATTCTCAGTTCAACGAAAAAGAAAAAGAAAATTCAAATTAATACTACTTTCTATAAGGTTCATAAGTAATTATATTGAACAACTGAGATCTTGCCACCTCGAACTCAGTCAACATCTGGAGATTACTGAATTCTCAACAATTTCGAACCTTCGGACCTGGCTGTGATGTGCATTTTCGTCAGCTGAGATTCTGTCAAATCCTGTTTATCAACTACTTTCTCATACTATCTTTACCTGTCATCTACCGTAGTCACCATCCTCCAGATGACGCCGCGTGTTACCTATGGATACGTTTTGAAGATCCGAAGTTTCAACTTCTGTGCTCAAATACCCGAACTACCCTAGCAACTGGGAACACGTGTAACTAGCAAAGGTTGCATGGGTTCAATGTGTGGTTCGTTGAGCAGGGAATCAGAGTTAGTTCTTTTTTACTAAAACAACTTTTGTCATTAAACAATTAGAAAATAACGGCAAGAAAAGTAGCAAAAGACAAAGCCAAAAGGAAATGGTCTACAGTGAGAAAGGAAAAGAAAATTAGAAATAGAGAGAGAGAAGACTGGTATACTCAAAGTTCAAATAATATACTTGTAAGCAATAAATTCGGTAAACGGAAACCTTCAGATTGTGAAATATGTATGCACGGCCTAGCAGACCATTTTCATCAACATGATTTTCACTTTTCAGGATTTGATTATGCAAATCCGACGGTGGCTTACGAATCTATGATTTTAACTTTATGTGCCTTAGAATTTCTCTAGCTGTTAAACCTCTATCTGTGTCACTCTCTCGACTTTGTTTCTTAACAGACCCTCTCTCTCTCTCTTCCTCAGACTGACTCAATACCTTCTTTCATTCTTTTCTTTTATCGTTTTCTTCACTTAGATCCCTCTGTTCTCTTTCTCCCTGTTTGTTTTCTCTCCGATGATAATCAGATCCGTCCGAAAATTTTTGTCACCATCAGATGTACAGACTTTGACTCAGGACTGATCAGATACAGCTGGAGTAGAATTGCTAGATGGGACAGTGTTACGGCAAGACTAATCCAACAACTGACAATGACGCAGCAACCACCATAGTTGCAACCGGCGATCGCAACCAGACGCCGTTGCGACCATCCACGCCGCGTAATGGCGCCGTTGGGGTGCCCTCAGTAAAGAACACCCCGGCAAGGTCCTCTAATCCGAGCCCATGGCCTAGCCCCTATCCGCATGGCGTTTCAGCTAGTCCACTTCCAGCTGGAGTGTCACCGTCTCCGGCGAGAGCCTCCACGCCGAGGAGGTTTTTCCGAAGGCCGTTCCCACCTCCATCCCCTGCCAAACACATAGCTGCTTCTCTGGCTAAGCGGCTCGGTGGTGGTAAGCCCAAAGAGGGGCCAATTCCTGAGCACGGTGGTGCAGAGACAGAGCAGCAGCAGCAGCAGTCACTAGACAAAAGCTTTGGTTACAGCAAGAATTTTGGGGCTAAGTATGAGCTGGGGAAGGAGGTTGGGAGAGGGCATTTTGGTCATACATGCTCCGCGAGAGTAAAGAAAGGGGAGTTCAAAGATCAGCCCGTTGCTGTGAAGATCATATCTAAGGCCAAGGTACAATGCTATCAATTTTTATCGCTTTTGATCAATTTTACTCACCGTCTATTTCTTTGTGTAATGCTATATTCTATTCATTTGATCTGTGAGGCTGTGCTTATTAGTAGCACATTAGGTTTAGATTTGGGAAGCTTATGAATCTTCAGAGCATGAATTCTTGATGGAGTTAGATTTTGGGCGCTTTATTTACTAATGCTGCTATTGGCCAAGCCTAATGCTTTTTTATTCTTGTCAATACACAATCTGCTTGTAATTTACTTTGAGCACTGATTTTGAGTGAATGCAATAACACGTGCATATGGAAATAAGTGGAAGGTGATATGATGTAATTTACCTGTCTTTATGTAGTAATCATCAGACCATTGCTGAATTAATTTTTGAAATTTTAATTAATAATTGTTGTTCTGGAATAAATTCTTGTTATTCTGGGACTAATTATAGTCAATGCTCCCAAGATAATAGCATTGATTTGCAAACATATTGGTGATCTTGTTTCTTTTAAGCCAAGCATGAAGAGTACCGTGATCTTGTCGTTTAGCTGTAGCTATCGTTGCTGTTGATATGGAAACACATCCATCATAATAATTCCAAAAGGAATATTTTTTTCACATATGGCATGATTGTCGGTACTGAATTAAGATGGAGAAAGTTCAACTGGAATACGAGGTGTAATGATTTATGTGCAGTTCATGCCTGCAATGTGTTGCAAAGGTATCTTGAGGCTTCATGTTTTCCGCAAGTCAAACTCAGCTTTATGCTCCTGAGGTAGAAGCATATTAATAATTAATGAGAATATGATTACAAGCTTAGATTTGTTTAGGAAGTGGTTGTCGTATTCGAGAGGATGATATGAGGTATCTGGTTTGTACAAATTATATTAAAAAAATGTAATTGAAGTTAAGATTCAGGGAGTCCGAAATGCCACAGCTAGAATCACATTTGCTCGTCCCCAATACTCATAGGTTTTCCACCACGAATTCCTACTTTGAGCATTTTGCCTTAGCTTTTTGTTTCTGAAGAAGAAAGATATGATAGGCATGATTCTTTGATGATTTTAAAGTTTGACTTACTTTATGTAGAGACTGTCAGAAGACCCATGCAACGTTCTTGTTCTTGTTCTTCTAAATTAAACTTGTCAAAGATTATCTTTTTTCAATATCCTTAAAGTAAGAATGTGATCCATATATTTGCACGATAGAAAATTTAGTTTCGCAAAATAAACTTCTGCTTATAATTGTGCATCTATCAGAATCTTGAAAAAGGAAATTGAGACCGGTTTTAGTTTTGGGTCAATTATGTTCACTATTATGAAGGATATATAGTGAATGTAATTGGTCCACACGATATGATCTGTACAGTATTTAGAAATAATTACATTCCAATTTGGAAGAATAATGCCAACGAGGGCGAAATGTACATGGCATAGTCGTGAACGTTATGTTATGGTGGCCATTTAACTATATATTTAGTGTACATACGTGACAAATTTGCAAGATGGATTTTCTTGCTTTGTTCGTCTCTCTTGGTTTTAGTTCTCTTGTGAATGAAGAGAAAAACATTGATGAGAATAACAGTTTGCAGGATTTTATGAGTTCAATTGCAATTATTGAGTTCCTAGGCTTTATTTGATCATTTGATTAATATGTGGGCAACAGTACATGCAACGTAAAGTGTTATGCAACTCTTATGTCCTATTAGTTATCTTCTTCGCAAGTTAATTTTGTTGTCAGCCTTAATCTAAAGGATGAACATTTACTATAAGGATGATCTAGAAAGAGAATAGGATTTGATATAACCAATGGCAAAAAGAGAGGATTTGGTATAATGTAACCAAATATAATGTGTTTATAAATGTTGTTATTAATCCTTTGTGTTTTGTTTGGTGAGATCTGAAACTTTCTCATATCTCCTAAGTAATTTCCTTTGATCTTGCCTGCTGGTTTTTCTACTTCAAACTTAATTTGTGTTGTCTCTTATATATGTTGAGAATTGATATTTCCAATGTAAACTTTTCTCTACCAAATTTATAGCCTAATCACAGGAAGTATTTGTGCCATGCATGTCTCACTAGTAGGGAATTTTTTCCCATTCCTATAATTGTATCCTTTGCTTGTGCTAATAAGTTAGTATTTCAGCTAAGCCTGTGTATTTTTAAAATCTCTGGCAGGATCAAAATGTTTGTACTTGACAGCTTCTGTTATTACTGATGTTTGAATACAATGCTCAAGTTTATGATCAGCTTTTATGTAAAATTGTTTAGTTGCTATGTTGATTTACAATACCTGCAATTTTATGTGACTTATGCGACAGATGACAACAGCAATATCAATTGAAGATGTTCGTCGGGAGGTCAAAATATTGAAAGCACTATCGGGCCATAAGCATCTTGTCAAATTTTATGATGCTTGCGAAGATGCCAACAATGTGTACATAGTCATGGAGTATGTCTTTTTCTCATCCTTTCTATTCCTTTCTGGAAACAAAATTTAGCATTGGTGGCTCTACAAACAGCGATTTTCCCCTTTTTATTGAGTAATATTTAAGTAATTTTATGGAATTTTCTTTTCTAGAGCTAGTGAATTTTGATGCAATTTTTCTTGACCCTTAATGAAAATTTTATTATTTCTAATAAAATTTTATTTGGTTGTCAGATTGTGCGAGGGTGGTGAACTTTTAGATAGAATTTTGGCGAGGTATATTATTGACCCTTTATGGTATATATATTATATCATTTTATTTATTGACATGACTCAGTCTCAACATTTTAGTTACAGTTGCCATCATTCATTAACTTTTGATTCCACTTACACAAAATTGTATAACCTATCCAGATCCTATGGAATCTGAAAGATTATATTAATGTACAAGATTTTCCTCTGCTGCAGAGGAGGAAGGTATACGGAGGAAGATGCAAAAGCTATAGTTGTGCAAATACTGTCAGTGGTGTCATTTTGTCATCTTCAAGGTGTCGTACATCGCGACTTAAAGCCAGAGGTTCGTTTTCTGCTTAAACTTAGCTTTCCCCTCTCTTCCCTTCTTGTGTCTCTTTCTCGTGTGTGTGGATGGGTTGGGAGGGGTGTTGGGGTTCATGGGTATTCTTTCTCCCCATGATCATCCATTGTTGATGCGCTTTCTTTCCTGTTGTACAGAATTTTCTTTTCACATCTGGGGGTGAAGATGCTGATATGAAGCTCATTGATTTTGGTCTTTCTGACTTCATCCGGCCAGGTAAAATTAATTAGCTTTCCATATTTTTTGATTGGTCTGAAACTGGATGATTTCCTTGCCTTAATGAGGCTACCTTCTGGTTAATTTACTTGCCCGTATCAAGAATGCAGTTTCCCTGTATCTTTATTTAGTCGCAGGAATAGTTTTGACCATTTCTTGCCGTAGTCACCTTTTTCCATACTCTGTAGATTTCAACTTCACACAGCTTCATACACCATGGATATGGCAGCAAAGCCAGTGTTGCTCTAATTTTTATATTTTTATATTATGAAGGTCAATGATATCAAGATAGGCAATCTAGAATAATGGGTTTCTGGACATATTAACCTATTAATATTATGTGAAATTTTCAACATATAGTTCCTGCCAATTAATAAGTTTGAACTACATTACCCCTGTGATTCTTTTCTTTACACGGTAGCTAATATGCGTTTTTTTATTTGCAGATGAAAGACTCAATGACATTGTTGGAAGTGCGTACTATGTTGCACCTGAAGTCCTACATAGATCTTACAGTCTGGAGGCAGACATCTGGAGCATTGGCGTTATTTCCTATATTTTATTATGTGGAAGCCGGCCTTTCTGGGCACGGACGGAATCTGGAATTTTTCGTGCAGTACTTAGATCTGATCCCAACTTCGATGATTTACCCTGGCCTTCTGTCACTCCTGAGGCAAAGGACTTTGTGAAGAGACTCCTGAACAAGGATTACAGGAAAAGAATGACTGCCGTCCAAGCTCTAAGTAAGTTGGTAATTCTTGTATTGCTATTTAACATGCTTACAATTGTTGATGCACATGATTTTGCGATTTTTCTTACATTATTATATCATTCTTTCTGTGACAAGCAAGTCGCTGAACAGATGCTGTTATTAAATAAACCACCCATCATCTTTTAGGAATATAAAAATGAACATTTTACAGATTACCATCGTATTTAAGCAAAAGGGCTGATCATTCTGCCATTAGTTTGATCCACAGCATTTAAAAGTGTGGGTCTGTCATTTAGATGTGGAAATACATCCGCTTAAAGTCTTTTTTTTTCATTTATAACCTGTGTGATATTCAATCCATTAGCTACCATTTACATTATAATTTCATTCTTGTTGACAATGCAGATATCCATGATTTCGTGGCATCCATACTATATTTCTTGCCTTTTGATTTCTTTTAACTAATGAATCACCATGTTGCAGGTCACCCATGGTTGCGAGATGATAATCGTCCTATACCCTTAGACATATTGATCTATAAACTAGTAAAGGCATACCTGCATGTTACACCTTTCAAACGTGCAGCACTGAGGGTACTCTTCTTCTTCTTCCAGACTGCCTTTTTTCTTTGAGATGTTATTTTTCTGAACTGAGACTTATTACTTTGTGCTTATTAACCTTTATAATGCAAATAATGTTTGTAAAGTACATCTTATAACCAAAATTATTATCAAAATTAATGTACTTGGCAATGCAATAAGGATATTATCTGCATTTGTCTTAAACTGTATACCTTATAGAAGAATAATTTACAACCATCAAAATTATTGCTAAATTTTTTTGTCTTGTTCAAGAAAGTTGGTTAAGAAATCCATACCTATTGTCATTTGTTTTAGCTGTACTGTATATAATGTTGTTTATAGTGTTACAAGATTATTTGAACAATGACCACTGACCATTTCCATAATAGCTTATGTAGCTAAAAGTTTTCAAGTTCCTAATCACTTACCATGCTTGGATTTCAATGTGAAAATTTGTTATTAGGTCCATATTTTATGTTTGAATTATGGTGTGGTTCCAATGTGAAATATCAAATAGTCACTGGAAAATATTCTTCACTTCGCTTCATCTCATGATTATGTTGATGCTCTTATAAATGTAGGCTCTCTCTAAAGCATTGTCTGAGGATGAGCTTGTTTACCTCAGAGCTCAATTCACGCTGTTGGAACCAAATAGGGATGGGAGTGTCTCTCTTGAAAATTTCAGAATGGTTATTCACATCTATTTTAACTAATATTAGTCTGAATTTGTTTATGATTTTTTCAATGCATGATATTATAATTGAACAAAAATGGAATGTTTTGCAGGCTCTAGCGCATCATGCTACCGATGCCATGAGGGAGTCAAGGGTTCCAGAAATTCTTAATGCGGTACTGTGATATGGTTTTTACTATAAGTGATAGGATAAGCTCTCACTCATCTATAACAAAAGAGGGTTAAGTTGCAAGCCTTCCGCAGCTGTTGTTTTCAAGAGTTAAAAAAAAGAATATGTATACATGTATATAATTGGAGAACTTGAGGCTAAGATGACAGTTTTGAAAAATTTGCATATATATGATGTTTCACCGATTTTTTTTTAAATAGAGCTGTTTAAGCTTTAAAAACCTCTCTCTAAGTATTGCCTTGTTTCTGAGTATTTGAAACCTTTCTTTTCTCTTCGTGGTTTAATATTGGATGGTTGTGTCATGCTCTTACTCTGTTTTCATTTTTTCCCTTGGTCAGATGGAGTCCCTCGCCTATAGGAAGATGTATTTTGAAGAGTTTTGTGCAGCTGCAATTAGTACATACCAATTGGAGGCACTTGAAGGGTGGGAGCAAATTGCCTCCATTGCTTTCGAGCATTTTGAACGGGAGGGTAACAGAGTCATCTCAATTGAAGAATTGGCACGAGTATGTACAATGTTTGGCTGTTTGATTGTGTGTTATAATTGTTGTTTGTTATGTGGAGGATATCATTTTAAATCAATCATTACTGCAGGAATTGAATGTTGGCCCTTCAGCTTATTCATTCATCAAAGATTGGATCAGAAACTCAGATGGAAAGCTTAGTTTACTTGGATATACAAAATTTTTACATGGTGTGACTCTTCGTAGCTCAAATACAAGACATCATTAGTTTTTTCTTTTTTCCTTTTTTTTTTTTTTCAGCCTTCTACATATAATTTTTTTTTTCTTTTTAATTTTTCCCAAAAAATTGTGGCATTTGGAGGACTTAGGCATTTTGGGAGGTTTGGAATTTTTCAGGGTTGGGGTACAGAAAAAAAAAAGGATGTGCATAAATGAACATGTTAGTCAAGTCAGCTCTGAGATTGTTCAGGCGAAAGTCAAGTTGAGATTTCCCTTGGTGCTTTCTTTCTTTTCTTTTTTTTTTTTTTTAAAGGTTTTATGTTGAAATTTAGCTATTGATTCATTTATCTGGGAAATGGAAATTATCTGATGCTCATAGCAATTTGATTCAAGTTGGTTAACTAATACGTTCTCGAGTCTTCAGTCAGCAGTGCTTGGACGGCTTGAGAGGTTGGTGATTGAATTGTCCACTTGATCATTTATTGTGGAAATAATCAACGGCTTAAATTATTATTGTTCTACCTTTTTTTTATTCTTAAAATCTCCAATGGGATTTGAATATGAAAACTCCAGATGAAACAGAATTAAGATCGGGAAAACATGGAGCTGTGTATCGTAACAGTTAAATAGTTAACACCGTCTGCGAGTTGCATGTTGCAATCTGAGTCTGAGAGTGTCCATTTCATAATTATCTAATGTTCTGCCAGTGCCGTGGAATATGGAAGTGACTCTAGATTTTATTAATTAAAATTCTTTTTTTATTTAAAAAAAAAAAGTACTAGATTTAGTGTTTTACAATGCTATCGTGGCCTCTTCAAATCTTTTTAAATAGGTAAAATGATAGTAAATCAGAAGTGCATGTTTGAATCGAAACCGTCCCATTCACTCTGATGGCTAATGATGAGTCAAAATAGAAGAAGCAGGCAATCATTAAGGTTTGGACTGAAGCTTTCTATAGTGTTGTGGTCTAATGAAAGATGGGATAATTATTGAACCATTTTCTGCAAGTGCATTGTATGGATCATGTGCTTTGGACTTTGTAGGAATTCTTCAACTTAAACACACACTCATGAATGATCTTTGTATCCTTTTGAAAGTGGATGGACGGCTTCAAGATATTTCCTTTTACGCCGCCGACTCTGACAATGATATATGCATAATTCCAATTAAACCCCCGCACAGGAAAGGAAAATGGTTTTAATTAATTAATTTTGGTAGAAAAATAAACATTAAAATGGCTATCCCTAAACGTAAACACATTATTTAAAGAAAAAAGAGAGATTATTTTTCTAAGCACCATATGATAGTTTTCATATGCTAGAATTTGTACGCATATATATACATATTTCTTCCAATACATATGTTGATGATAACTAACCCGACGATATAATTGGATAAAAATACATTTGGACACAGCTGAATAAATTTTCAAAAAGTGAAAAAAAAAGCATGAGTATGATTTATGTGTTGTGATGAATTTTCCTCCTAGCTTATTAGTGCGCTAACAAAGCAAAAGGGAATTACCGCAATTCGTTATAAATTACTACTAATTATCAAAGAGATTTGATCGCATTAATTACGACGAGATAGACTGCTCCATAAATGACACATTGGCGTGTCTAGATATTTCTTTCCCTTATTGTTTTTTTTTTTTTTTTTTTTTTTTTTTTTTTGTTTCTTAGATGAGAAAATTTATGAAATTTATAATTGCATAAGGACTTGGTTCAGTAAAGTAATTATATTTATTATTTGATGTAATTGGTCTCTAAGTATGGCTGTAACTGTAAAGGTAATATCATTTAGGAGTGATTTATTATTATTATTATTATTACTTCGGAAGGAAAAAAGAAAAAAATGCAGTTCTTTTTATGGAAAATAATCTCTCTATTGCGTGTTGAAACTCTTCAAGATTCACTTAGGTCCAAATTTCTCTTGATAAATTGTTTCCAAGAAGAGTTATTACCTTGCATATTTTACTGCTTCAATCAAATTACCAGCAGTAAATTACAGTGCGAGTGTGGTGGTCACATTTTACACATCAAATGAAGAGAAATATAAACAGTCCCATGACGAGTTAAATATTGAGTTCTTAGGCCATGCTATTGGCCAACGATGGCTTCTTCAAATCAATGTTTATGGCAATGGAAGCACAAAATTAAAGGGGATGCGAAGAAAGGTACGATCTTTGGTTCGGTCCAACTTCCATTCTTATATAATTCTTTGCACTGGGAATTGGATCATCTTTTATGTGGATAATGTTGCTATTAGAGAAATCCGGAAGACTGCTTCAACGAGTGGGAATTTTCCTTCTAAGCCTATGCCCTTTATATGCAACAATGTGGGGATAGTTCTGGTTGGACAACAGGTGGAGGCAGGTACAATCTTAATTACAAATATGCCCCTTTTATTGCCCAGTATAAAGATTTTCTTTTGTGTATGGATGCTCCAGCAACCCGAACCGACAACCACCCGATTGTGATTTGGATACATCTTTTACTGGTTTAACAATTAAGGAAAGAATGAGAATGAAGAATTTTAACCTATACTTATTGCTACGATCATCGTCGATGTCCCAAGCCTTTGCCCAAATGTGTAATTGATCCACAAGAAGCAGGCAAGTTCCGATAATGGATTATCCAGTGTTTAACCGGGTCAGGCTTTAAGCTTAATTAGTAGAATTTTAGTTCATTAATTAGCATAGGAGTAGGTTGGTTGAGGTGCCTCCAACTACTGGGTTGCTTATTATAATTGAAAAAATAGTTTATTTCAAAATATTTGTCATATTTTTTATTTTAAGGAGTAATAAATTTTTTTTTTCATGTTCATCCTTTTTATACGATCAATAATTATTATTTTAATTTAATAATTTTTTAAAATTAATATTAAATTAAGATTAATACAGCCAATTTATTCAATAATTTATTATAAGTTAGATAATTTAATGATTTCTTAATAAATGTGAAATTCTAAATGTTACAAGTATTATGGAATAAAGATAATATTTTATTTTAAATATTAATAAAATTTTAGAATAATAATTATTAATGATGATGATGAGTCAGATTTAATGGTCTTGTCAAATGTCAACTACTCAACTCCCATTTTTTTTTCAACTGGAACAGCAAACTTCCTCATTAGTCATTTTGTTTGCTTTGCTTATATATGTATAATTAATTAATAAATAAACATATAATTAATTAATCTTAATTTCAAAATGTATTACAAAAACAATAAAGAATCCAAATTCTGCAACCTACAATCAATTTATTACATTATAAAATTCTCGTTATTATTATTAATTAATTAATTTTTTCGACAAGCATGCCCGCATGGCTTAACAGAAGAAGCAACAGGTAGAATAATAAAAGTAAAAAAAGATTTTGTTTATAAAACGCTCTGGCTGAGTTGTCTACCGAAACTTATTAATTAAAGTACATGACACGCGTTACTATCAACAGAAACAATTTTACTAGAAGGTTAATATGAGCTTAATGGGACTCACTTACCCAATTAGCACTAAGTGCATGCATATATGATATATATTTAATTTTCTAAAAAGCAAAACGTTTTGCAATTTAAACGAAACACGTGTCTCCTGTCCCAAATTAAACACAATATTGCTTTTTTCTTTTATTTAAATAATATAAAAATAAAATTATTGAGTATGAAAGGTGCACTAAATTGATGGTCCATTTATGTGAGAGATTGCTTAATTATTTAACATAAAAAAAAAATTGTACACTAAGATATAACCAAGGCATAATCTAATAATAAATACATATGCAGTTTGAGAGTATATTTAATTTGAAAAACTTTTTGCCTAATATTCGAAAAAAATAATAATAATAAAAATTTGTGTTTTACTACCATTTAAGAGAAGATAATAGAACCTGATCAAATAAAAGGGTTTTGGAAAATGTATTTATTTGCTCTAATCCGTCATTATCTCAGTAATGACTGATGAGAAATCATTATCACTTCCGATAAATGAGAAAATTAACATAAGAAATAAAAAATACAAAATAGTCGCTATCTTAGCTAATCATATAATTAGCAAAATAATTAAAGCACCTTTAGTACCATATATATAAACAGTATAACCAAATACCTAATAGTCTCTTCTAAAAAAAAAAAAAAAAGTCAAACCCCACCATACTATGAACCATAGAACTCCATAAATACATCTGAAAAGGTTCACTGATTCTTGTTTTTGGTCTTCTGTTCAAGAACAGTGCAGTGGACTGCCCTGTAAAACCATAGTAACAACCAAAAGGCTCACTCTACGTGGAGATTATGCTTCTCTCTTATTTTGACCGTAACCTCTCTTCACCTACCGAATTCATTACTGCAACGGCGAACTTTGGATGGATTACTATTCAGTACTATTATATTGCTATGTTCAATTGTGGTTCATATCCTATACATTGATAAGTTTTCTAGAAATGTACGGATTTTCTCTTTTTTCTTTTTTCTTTTTTTTTTTCCTCCTGAAACTAATCGATATTGTAATTTTTCTGGTTAACAAAATCTTGAACTGATTGCTTTTTAGGACTCTTAGGATAGAGTCAAGAGTTAATTTGTTTTATCTGATTAAATTAAATATTCCGTGATTGTCGTCATGATTAATGTTAAAAAATCCCAAATTTGAAGGTCTAAAGCAACTGCCATGGCCCTACCATTGGTTTGGTTTGGTTTGGTTAGCTTTGTCTATTCTCTCGCTCAGTGTTGTGGCAATGCTGCAATTGGTATAGAAAATATTTTCCCGAGAAAGAAAAAGTAAAATATTAGAAGAAAAGAAACAAAGGGAAAAGCATTTACTATTCTCTTTTCCAGTACGGATCCTAACAAAATAACAAAAATCAAATACAATTGCAAGGTAATATTCTGTCGTCATTATCTCATCATCATCGACCGACTTTCTCATCGATCTCTACCGGCCAACCATAAGAGTCTAGCAAGAAACAGAAACAAAGAACGAAAAACAAACCCTAAAAAGACTCCAAATTTAAGCATCCCAGAATGAAAGAGACCTGAACCCATCAAAACCCATTTCCTGGGGAAGAGAAACGTTAGGCCTGTTTGGCACCACAACCCTTTCTTTCACCCTCTTAGAGTATTAATTCTTTCATTGTATCAAGTCATCAAACCCTAAAACAGCCGACATGATGGTGGTGATGAAGGGACTTTTCTTTGTCAATCATGCCTCGAACGTACCTAAACTCCTCCACATGGCAAGGAATAGTGATTGTGCCTTTCTGATCAAACCCATATTCTTCTTCGGCTTCTTTCAATAATTGAATGAACAGTGGATGATTAAAGTACATCACAGGCACTACGAATCTCTGTTGCTCCTCTCCCTGGCCCACCTTAATAGCCAAACACCCTTTAGGTACGTCTCTCGCTTGCTTCTTGTTATTCCCATGGTGGTGGTGGTGATGGTGGTGAAGGTGAGGCAGGTGTAGGTGGAAGTTCTTTTGACTCTTCTCTCCACTACCCATAATCATAATAATAATATTTAAGATCGGAAAACAAGAACAAGAAACAAGAAACCCAAGAAAATCTTTACAAGAAAAGAAGAGAAAAAGGCCAAGGATCTACGGTAATGGCTTGTTTGAAGAGGGTCAAGGAAGAATATCTAAGAGACCTTGGGAGGTTGGTCATGGTCGATATAAAAACCCCAAACAACACATGCCACCAAGAGGAGGAGAAGTTTTTATATAGAAATAGAGGAAGTGAGAGAGCCCCAGAGAGTGGGGATTTTTTATTACTTTATTTACATAAATATTAGCGTAATCACTAATCATAGACGAGTTAATTATTAATTGTTTTTTAAAACGGGTAAGATAACGATAATAATATGATAGTAGAGAGAGGTGAGATTGTTGCTGTAACGGACTCCTTGGGCGGGGGTGAGATAGGATTAGGATTCTTTATTTCAGTGTGGCAGAATCGTAATTATGTTTTTTTTTTGAAGGAAAGACACGTAGACAGTGAGTGGAGAAGAGTTAGACACGTGGAGGATTGTGGGGCAACGCATCATGAGCATAGCCGACAATAGAGTGTCGTTTACAGTAAGGCAATTGGAAGGGACAGCCAATAGCAGGTCTTCAACATGTCCATGTAGGCATCAAGATTGTCTCGTCAGCTTGCGGGAGGGACACATATGCTCCTGTACCAACTATCAAAGTTTTTATTTATATGTATTTGTGATTTTTATTGTTTATTTATTTTGTGGTGATATACAGAGATACCGTTTGGGTCAATCAATATATTACTATCTTATTAGTTGGGATTTCCATTGTGAGCGAAATTTCCATTTTTGTTCCTAAATGGTAGGCCAACCAATCTCGAACGGTTGAAATCTAAATATATTAAATTAATTTTAAGTTATTTTTTAAATTTTATTTCCGACCAAGTTTGTAAAATTGCAGTACTTTATAAAAATAAGGTTTTATATAAAAAAAATGTGGCCAAAAATTTAAAGTCATCAAAATCTTGAAAATAAAAATTGCAATGTGATAATATATATGTGAATGGAAATCATGACAATAAAAAGATGTTGAATAGTGATATTTTTCAAAAATAAAAAAAAAACAATTATTTTGATAATAATAAACAATATATAGATATTAGAATTTTAGGAAGGCAAGGCATGGGACTTGTCATGGTTTAACATCGAAAGTATAGAATTTTACGGTGGATTTATATAAAATTATACCATAAATAAAGAAATAATATATATTTAGATAAAATATAATTGGTGAAGGAAAAAAAACAGAAAGGAATCCAAACTCCAAAGAAAATGGTATTGTTTGAGCCATCGATTTTTTTTTGGGTTGGTAATTGAGGGATTTTATTTGTGAACATTAATTGGTCGTAAGCGTAAGTATAAAGTTAGGAGAAGTAAAATCACATGGGAACGGGGTCCACTGAAGTACGTTCTTCTCTCCTCCAACTGAATACAAACATCGTCGGAGGAATAAAATCGGGAGCCACAATGACAAAAAAGTCCCTTTCTTTTCCATCAAATTCCAATTCCATGGGACCCAAAATCTCGTTGGCCAGATATGGGAGCCCTGGATTTCTTTGTCAACAGAGAAAGATATAGACTTACCCTCCCCTCAGTGACTTAATGCGCGCCTGACAATAACATACAGGAAACTATTTTCTTTTTTTTTTTAAAAACCCCTTAATTAGGATGCCAAAATGCAAATTTGCTGGAACCGATTCGACCCAACAAGAACCAAACCATTGAAAAAACATTACAAACTGAACAATGAGAATGACAATCAAACTGAAAATTACAAAATAGTTGAGATATTATTTGATTTTATTCAATTTTTAAATTCAGATGATTTTTTTATTTCTGAGGATTAAATTTTAAGAAAATTGAAATAGTATTGGTTTCCAATAATGATTTATATTCTAAAAATATAATATTCGATTTTATTTTATTGGACACTTTATATATTAATTTGCAGCTGTGAATATTTGATCAATAAAACCTATTAACATAGTATATATATTCCTACATGCTATTGATGTATGTTGTTCGGAAATCATTTATGTATAGAAGAATCAAATGAGTTATTATTTTATGGTTGAGATAAATTAAAAAAGATTAGTTGCTATTATAAAGATTTACATTTTTAAAGGATTAATTTTTTTTTTTTTTAGTTTTATTATTTAAAAGAATATATACCATTCTTTTGATATTAAACGATGAACTTTATTAGCTTCTGATAATAAAGTTCCATATTTCATTTATAAAAGTATTTGTAATGTTTGAAATTATAATTAATGAATTATATTCTTTAAAAAAAAAAAACGAATTAAATTGTAAGCATTGAAAATGCAAGTAAATGAAAAGACCAAAGTAGAATGTTAAGATGGGATTTATTTGGGAAACGTATGAGTGTATTGCTCCACAAAATCAGATGCATTTACTTTATTTTTGGTACAGATGTTAAGTGAGAATATATAAATATTTTTGTGGCAGTAGAAGGAGGAACATTCCCGTCACTACACATTTAACAAAATAAATAAATAAATATATAATGCTAATCATACGTGTTAATGTGCAACTATATGTACCGCACTTGTACTGAATGTACTCTTACATTTTATTATTTATTAACAATTAAGATTAGACTAGAAAGACAAAGTTACATATATATAAAAGAAACAAAAGGAATCACTAAAACGCCAATGCCAAAGTGGAGTCATATTGATTCTCCAGAATAAAAAAAGTGGAGTCATATATCATTACTTTGCTAGCTGATTTTGTTTTTAATGCTAATACAAAACTACATGTGCTTTTGCTGGAAATATAAGCAAAAATTTTAAAAATCTTCTTTGTTTCTTTTTTTTTTTTTTTTTGAATATTTATTCTCTGTTAAATAGAATTTCAATTCATTATTTTATGTTTATTTTTATTTTCTGTTTGTGAAATTTTCAGTAATTCAACTTGTAATGTACCCAACAACTTTATGAGAGAGATTTGAGCTAATTTAATATTTCTTCGAGTAAAAAGCAATCAATTACCAAACACTAATATTAATGTAGAGCTATTTTTAAGATTAGGTTAAATATATCACAAGGATAGGCCTTTCGGAAATAGGATATTATAATTTTTGGCAGAAATGAATCTTTCATATAAACTTTCGATGAAAAGAATCTCTTTCCAATAATAGGATATTTCTAAGGTATATCTTGATTCCATAGTTGCTTTTCCTTTTATTTTTTTAATGGCAGTTCTTATCTTTAAATTATTCCAAAAAAAAAAAAACATTTTATAATTTGAAAACAATAAGCTACTTCTAATGTTTTCTTATCTTAAGGTGTTAATTTGGATAAATTAAAATCTAAGTGGGTGAAGATTATGTAATATGACAGTAGACAATGCTTATATTTAATATATATAAAAATAAATAAATAAATGGCAATGGTGGAGAGTGGAGAAAAAGATGCAAAGTCAAAGAAATGGGGAATGGAAAGACCACCCAAAGTGGAGGGAGTGGCCGTCGCTTTTTAAAGAAAGAAAAAGGAAAAGATCCATACTTCTTTTGTCATTTTTATTCCCTCAGCCTCCTGCTTTTTTTAATACCAGAATTTACAAATGTTTTAGGAGAAAAAAAATATATAAATATATATATCTTTTGACTTCCAAAATGCGTTATATGACTGTGGCATCTTACAACTACAAGAAGGTTCCACTAAAACCTTTCTTTGGACTCTTTCTAATTCAATCTTCAAGAGTTAAAACAACAAAAATTATCAAATTACACGAGGCTTAGAACTAAAGAATGCAAGTCGGGCTTATAGGCTTCAAAATTTTGTTTTCAAGCATACGAAGATAGGTTGTGATAGACAAACCTTGGAGCTTTTCTCATATGATTCAGATATTTGTAATTATATGTCAATTCACAAAACTTCATTGACTCTTCCGTCGTCGGCTATCTTTTCTTGAAGCACATAATTACAAATTGAATAAAACTATTTTACATCATTTTGCCCGTGGACTTGTATAAATATATCGTCAATGACTTTGGAAATATAAAAATAAAAATTAACCATAATTTTTATCTTTGAATTTCATGAAACTCGATTTTAATTATTTAAAACGGAACAAAATACTTTATTTGTTCCGTAGAAATAGAATTACTTCTATTTTCATACATATTAAGAAAAAATAAATAATTAATATTATTAAAACAATAAAGTTGTCCTGCATTTTTTTAATATACACATAGTAACTAAAAATTGAATGATAAAACTATTGATAATAAAGAACATTAAAATAGTTATACATTAGAAAATTCAGAAATTAACTATATATTTCAGGAAGAAAAATAATTTAAGAGCTTTTGTTTTTCTTCCAAAAAAAAAAAAAAAAAAAAAAAGGTGGGAAACATGAAACAAAGGTTTGGAAAGATGTAGTACTGTTTTTGCCGAAAGGCTAGTGGTCCAAACTCTAGAATACGTCGATTTTAGAAGTGGGAAAGAATTTGGATTGCTAAGGAATTTATTTTGTGCTTGTATTTTTTCTGACTCTGCCTAATCGAAAAAAGTTCTTTTTGATTCTTAGCGTCCGGAATAAAGTTAGCATTAACCATCTCGTATGGTTTATGGAATATAATATAAATATACATGAGAATTAAATATAATATAATATAAAAATATTTCTCACCAATTAAATACACTAGCAGAGATAGATAAGACTTGCAATCGACTGGGCTTTTAATGGATCATGGTAGTAGAGACAAATAGTAGGCCCAAAGTTATTTAAAAATATTGGGGGGAGGCCCAAAAGTAAGTAAGAAATGCTGAAATTCTCCGAAGAGGAAACAAGGATGTAGGAACCACCAAATAAACGATGAACTGGATAAACACAGGACTGAATGATAAAAGAACCTCAAAAACAGAAATCATTCAAGGAAAGATCCTGATGATCAATAAGAAGGAACAGTCTTAAAATTGTGAAGGACGAGCAGCATTTGATTGCGAACCTTTCATTTTAGACATAAAAGATCGTGGTTTAGCTCTTGGCAAGTAATTAGAAGGTGATCAAGTAAAAATCAAGGTGTTCTTCGATTACATTAAACAATCAGCTTGAGTCTTTAATTTGAAAAGAAAAAAGCAAGTTATAAACTTATTGAATGGCATAAGGTCCTTGACATTTTTCTTTAAACAATGGTTTCATTGACTAATTAATTCACAGTTTGTAAAAACATTTACATGTTATCAAATAAGCAGATTTCTATATGTATTTTACGCTAAAAATGCTGTATTCAGAGGTAAAAGGAAAGGAAGAACTTTGCATTCCACAGTAAAAGGTACAAAAAACCTAAGGTTTTAGTATTTTGTATGGAGACATACAAAGTACTATACATCCAAAAAACTAGTTTTTAAAAAGTTTTGGTCAATTGTTTTACAGAAACCAATAATTCATGGAAATTTATGGTCATGAAGGTTTATTCATCGACATGGAGTAAAGGCCTCTCTCTCTCTCTCCCTCTCTCTCTCTCTCTCTACAGATCAAAGATTAAAGAAACAACAGATAATCATAGATAAAAGTGAAGCAGAAAATGGTTTACTTTATATTTGCAAAGGTCAAAAAGATTCAATTCCCAAAAAGCAATTCTTTAATTACGAGACAACAGAATTCATATAAGTCCATTTTCAACAACAATGGCTAGAGTGAAATGGAAGAAAAATGTGAAACGCCGCCCTTATTCTTTAACTAGTATACCATCAACATTGGTCTAATTAAATCTCCACCAGGTGCAAAGAAATGCAAACACAATTAATGATAAAATAGAAAAGGTAATACTTGCTTCCTAGATTCCAAACACATTAAACTTACGATAATCACAAATTTCCATACACTGAGAAGGCTGTTTGTATGAGGAAGAAGAAGATGAGGACGGATGGGGAACAAGAGCATAATAAAGGCTAAGAGGCAGAGGTTTCTTCTATGCCCCTAGAGGCATGTGGGAGAGACTCTTTTGCCCATCTTTCAAATCAATTGTTTAACATTCGGCATGTTTCTTCCTCAACTTCCATGACAGAAATTTCACAATAAATGGAAGAAAGATCCTAGCTTTATAAAACCCTTTTGATCCAATGGGTTTTTCACTAACCCACTAAAATGTACAACGTAGAAACACAAAAATGGGAACAAACTCGCTGCTAAAGCATGTGTTTTATCCTGCACAAAGCTTTTCTGCAAATCGATCAGACGTTTTCATTTCACCAATCGTTATCAATCAATCTATTTTATGAGAGAGATTTTACACAGAAGATTTCTCTTTCAACACATTAGATCAAATTTAGAACATTTGGATGTTCGAGTGGATTTAGTTACTGCTAATAATATCTGAAGATTCATGTCCTCGTAAAACCTAAAATGAAGAGACAACAGAGGAAGTTTTGCGAAGAAAACGAGAATCAAAGTTTCTAAATTTATAACAAACAAATTCAACTTTGAAAAGGATTACTTTTTACTAGGGTTTCAAACAAGTACACAACAAAGCCAAGACTTGAGAGGTTCCATTAATGAGAGATGCACGAATACGATTATCCTCACATGCACACAGTAATAAAGAAAAAACAAGCGAATAAGGAGGTCCATTACCTATGGCATGCAAATCACATCAGAATATCCTATTCAAATGGGATTAGGAGAAAAGAAAGCAAATTTAGAACAATCATATCGTAGGACTATACATACATGTCAAATGTAAACGAAGCACCAGAGTTGCGATATGTAGAGAAATATGTGTCCAATTGTAAATATGTAAGTCTGCATTTGCATAAGCAATTTCTATCTCTCAATCTCTACAGAATCGAGAAACTTTTCAAAAAATGACAGAAAAAGAAAGTAAAAGGCATCACTTTCTTGCTATTACAAATTCCCAGAGGTTACTTAGGCCTTTTCTAAAAGATTTATTTTGAGATTTAAAAGTCCGAACACAAAAACAACAGAATAAAACCCTAAGAGAGAGAAGGAAAAGTAGAAGAAGAAAAAGAAGTAAAAGAATGTTTACCAAAGTTCAAAGCCAGATCTGAATAAACCAGAAACGGACAGATCGGATACTGAAAGCCATCATGAGAGAAATCTGGCTATTGATGAACTATAAAAAGGCTGACAAAAGAGAAAAAAAAAAAACACCATCATCGCACGAACAGGAATGAAAATAAAAAGAAAGTAATGATTAAACTTTTATTCAAAGTAGATTGGTCAAAATACTTCATCATTACACCAATCTGCACAAGACCAACAACCTTGATTAGCCTAGAAACGAAAACCCACGATCTAAAAGTGCCTGCGTTTTCCCAAAAAAAGACAAATATAAACAAATTAGAGAAACGATGAGAGAACCCAAACCTTTGCATGCAACCCTTGAAAAGAAAAATCAGATCTCCATGGAAGCATTAATTGGGGGGAATGAAGCCTGGTCCGACGACACTATCACATGATCAATCTAATTCTAAATCCATACACCTATTAGATCTATGGATATAATTAAAGAAAAATCATCAACAAAGATGGATCAAAAGAGAGTCCTCGAGCCAGACAACATTCCCCTCAAAAGAGAAAGCTCCCTTTGCACAGCTTCTTCTTCAGTAGAGAGAGTTAAAGGGAAATCATTGTGTTCTTCTTTGGGTAAAAGTCTTTATCTTCTATCCCCCAAGAGTCTCGCCTATCTTCATGGGGGATGAGAGCGAGAGAGATAGGGGGAGAGAGATTGGTGATGATGAAGAGATGATGAAGAGAATGATATGGCATGGGGGTTATAAGAAGGAGTAAAAAGAGTGGAAAGCCAACGTTAAAAAAGACAAAAGATAGGTGCAGACCCGGCCCTACCAGCTGGTTTTTCAGTTCCAGAAATGACCACGACTCCATGCACTCTATTTCTCATGTATACAAGATGGGAGCGCTAAAATCCATTTCCACCGTTGGATTTCTGAGATGAATATGATGGTAAACACCTCGTACGGGATTGACTATATCTACACGAGAAAAACCCACCATTAGATTATAGGTCTGATGGTTGATGGTGTCATCAAACATGAACAGTGGATGTGTACTATGTAACCTAGAAATCGAGACACATTATGGACCGTCGGATGGCGAGACTGTGCCATGCTACAAAAAGCTGTAATTTCCATCATAAAATTAGATTATTGATTATTTAATAATACTAACTATTTAAATAATTGAATAGAAAAGGAATCAAAGTAAAGATGGCCTAGAATTGAGTCAGAGGAGTGGTTGAGTTATTGAGCTGCCCGATAATGGTAACCCCATTTAATATTTTTACACTTTTTGGAATCAATTATTTTGTAATTTGGACTTTCCAATCTTTTAATAATTAATTCTCCTATTTGTTAGTGAGAATTTTTCAAAAATAAAAAATTAAAATAAAAAAAGATTTTTGTATTTTTATGAAAGATTGGACCCTCGTCTGCCGTGTCACTTTTAGGCAGGGGCGAGGAATTCGAGGCGATGACCGACAGATAGAGTCAGGGGGTCCACGCTTTCCTTTTAACTTTGCCTTTTTACCCATCCCAATTCCTCGGTGACTCTTTTTTGCAACTCTTAGGTCAAAATGACTACGTTTTTCACTTGCTTTTTTTTTTTTTTTTTAAATTTCTTTCTCTCGCATTTTCGATCATATTCATCACTACACAAATCTTTTCCTTTTTTTGCTTATTTTTATCTATTTTTAGGTCTGAATTAATGATATAGCGTAGCTTTCACAGTACATGGACTTTAATAATAATGTGGTTGTGGGTCCTCTGAAAAAATGGGGTGGCTTTGAAATCGCCCTTAATTGCAGGCAATGCATAGAAACCGCTTGTTAGTGGGACACTTAATTATTTCTCTACTGATTCTTGATTTAGGGTTTTGTTTTTGAGTTACCTCATATTGTTTTCATAGCTTTCTCAATCTTTGAATTCAAAGCAATTATCTGTTGCTCTTAAAAATTAATTTTCGAGTTCATTGAGAGGATGGCAACAACACATGCTTTCGCGATAATGGTGTGTTTGGCTTATTAAAAACATCCCTCTAATTTCTTTGGTGTCCAGATAGAGACTAGGCAGGAGTGACTATATCATCTTCAGATCACACACAGCCATGGAATTTAATGGGTCCAATTCCTTTTTTTCCTCCCTTTTGCTATTTCTCTCTGGGTTGTGACAGGCCTCTTTCCCTGCTTTTTCCCAAAGTTAATAAATGCTGGTAGAATAATTAGTTTTCCGACTGTTACTCAATAATTTAGAGATATTAAGCTGCGTTTTAAGTAAACTATTGAGAAGTGAAATCAAATGATGCAGAGTTAATTACAACAACCTGCCTGCAGAATGCTATGCTCCACATTTTCCCCGCAAGCATATTTCTTTAAAAAAATACCGATAAATAAGAAAAGGAAAGGAAAATTTTTTATTTGGAATTGATGAGATGAGAGAGAGAGAAAACTGTGCTTGTACTTGTCACCATAGTAATATTTTGTCTTACATTGCAACTTGTATTCTCCATTAAATTTGATGTAATTGCTAGCTGGACAAGTTCATGTGATTGACAAAGTAAGATTTTTTTTTCCCAATTGTTAATGTCCAGTTAATCACAGGTAATTAAAGGTCAGTGATAAATAATCCAAGTTAATATTAAAATGTAGTAATGCATATTAGCGACAAAGCTCTCTCTTTCTTTTCCTTAAAAAAAAAAAAAAAGATAGACTTCTCTTTTTACTTTCAATAAATTTTCCTTAAAAAGAGTGAGAAAATGGATGACTGTTCACTAATAATGGGGTACAGTGTAGTAATGGAAAATTAATGAATATTAAGAGTGTGAGGGAAAGAGATAAGGGTTTGTTTGGAAGCGAGGTTGGTGCCCGTAAGAAGTGCTGCCATGCTTAGCTATCACTTCTCCCTACTGTACATCAGAGTGACAAACGGAGAGGACGATACTGGCTCCAGATTTCAACGCTTTACAGTCTTGAAAATTGTGTCTCTATATATCGACAGAGAGAGAAAATGGGATAGGAACAACACGTAAATGTCAAATCCCAGCATCTCCAAACCAGGTTGTCGACATTTCAATTTTATTTCTTTAACATATGCTGTTTGTTTTAATTCAAATTCTTTGACAAAATCCAAGAAAATCTTCATTTTATTAATTAATTATCCAATTTGTTAAGATAATCGAGTTGATTAACAATGAGGGAGTACAGCCTTTTTCCATTTAGGCCAGCACCACCTGGGCATATTAACATGATCCCTACCCTCAAAATGCAACAGTCACGTGCCAAATGTCTCTCTCCCTCTCTCTCTCTCTCACTCTCTGCAGAGGAGTAGTTGAAAAGGAAGAAAACGTTAAGCCAACTTTAGAGGTAGCTTTTTGATATTTAAGTCAAATTGATGTCTGGATGGAAGAAAGAGGGCATAACTTATACTCTTAAAAGCAAAAACAAACATACAAAAGCTTACGTGGTTAGTGTTGTTAATTTTGGAAATTTTATTAAGACGGCCATTCTGCACATTCTCCTATATAAATTTTGACACCTTAATCTTTTTTTTTTATTATATAATTTAATTTTCTTTGTACTGGAAGAAGACTTTCTTAGCACCTAAAACATTGTTTCTGTAGGTTTGTAGCATTGTAATTAGTGAAAGTAGCAAGTACTGTACAGTAAGACTCTCCTCTTTCTTGGTTTATAATTCAATTGCATAAAGTGGATTTTCCTACTTGCTGTGTTTTCTGCTCCTTAATATGCTAGCTTAGCTACACCTAATCATCAAATCAAAAAACACTAGCAAATCGCTATTGCTTCTAACCTCATTTTAATACGCGTATTATAAACAAATTAAGATTTGAGCCTCCAGAATTCAAAATGCAGGAAATCTGCCGGTCATGAGACAGTGTTGTGATTGTTCATGCTATATATAGGTGCCTAATTTAACAGTGGAAATTCTGTATTTGGATGCTCATTTTTTTTTTCTTTATTTTCTTTTGTACAACAGTAAAATCCATATTCCTTTTCCAAGAAAAACAAATTGTAGTTCAGACTCAGAAATGGCAAACCACTGTTCACTTTGAGCGAATAAAACAACTCGACCTCTATTTGAATATGTACAAAGTATACGAGGAGTTATGCCTAATTTTGCTTCAACTCTGAACTGATTATATTCTTTTCCCAAAGCATAATACGAACCCCATAACTGGAAACCGTCCCAACTTCATTTTAACTACTTTTGGCCCATTTTAGGTTTCCATTGCGTAAATAGAGGTTACTATTTTGACTAATACACACCCCAGTCTCCTCCTAGCACTATTCCGATTTAGTGGATCTTTAAATTGGATTTTATTGGGCCGAGAAGAAGGCACCAAGAACTGGACCTTGTACAACTCTTCTCTAGATGGGCCATCCACGACAGGCCCGTCCAAATTAAGACTGGACAAGGACAACGATTAGTATGACACGCTCACAAAACTGAGACAAATTTGGTTTTGGTGTACAAACTGAAAGGAAGTATTTTTCTTCCCTATATAGAGATTTTGACCTGATCAAACACGACAAATTTGATGATGACCATGACTGTGATTTAATCTAATCCCTTTGCTTATTCCTTAAATCCAACGTACCAAAAGTGACCCATTTGATCCAACATTTTGAAAGATGAAACCATATCCCATTCGCTTTACGCCATATAGACAAGCAGTCTCTGTAGCTTGTGATGGAAATTTCTTGGAGCTAATTTGACAATTAAGTGCATACGTAAACAACTAATTTGACAATTAAATTTGTAAGCTTATTACAGAATTTGGTATACGAGATTGGTCCATTCCATTGGTTGTTTTACTTGCCTATACGGAACAAATGCTACTGCAAATAATTACAAATAATTATATTTTGTATATACTCATCGTTTTCGTGGACTGTCTTCATCACTTGTGCTTCCCTTTTACTTTTTCTTTAATTACAAACTTTATAGTCAATCTGCTTGTCTATCTACTTTTCATCAGAGCTCTATCTTTTTAAAAGGATCCTTAATACAAAATATGATGTATTAAAACATATATTTTTTTTAATATGGAATTGTACAATCCATATGAATATGATTGCACCCAAAGAAAAAAAAGATTTGCTCTAGTTACTTTAAATTATTTGGATTATTTGTCATGGACCTCATTTAATGCTAAGATTTTAATTATGGGCACCATATTTCAATTATAAGTTGATAATATATATATTCTACGCATATAATTACGAGAATACTTACTCTATTCGTAAATGTTTATTACATCTGAGAAAATATCATATTTATAAATATTTATGGATTTGACCAATAATATTTTTTTTTATTTTTATCTTTATATATGATTAATAGTGATTGCTTCAATTATTCAATAATTTATTATAAATTAAATAATAGGATAATCAACGTATCAATAATTTATTATAATGCAGATAAATTAAAAATGTTATAGTTAATATATTAGTAATTTACTGGTATAAGTTTGACAAATTAAATTATTTTTTTAAGAAATGTAAAATATTCAAATGCGATCAGTATTTGAAAATGGAAAGAGGATGAGCCATTGGATTGTACACTCCAATTGATATTCAATGGACTACGAAATTCCCACGTGTGTGAGCTCGTATTATAAGAATCTGTTTTTTTTTTAAAAAAAAAAAAAAAAAAAAAAAACTAAATAGACGTTGCATCGTTGGGCTTTCCAAAGGATTAAAAGACAAAGGCTACCGAACCACGTGGCAAACAGAGAGAGCATATAAAAAAGCACAATAAGACAGAGACGTTCGATTCAAACATTGTCCCCACAACGAGTCTCCATATGCTACGATATTGAAGGAGCAATAGGCACGTGTATTCTAACATTGAAGAAGCTTTCTACGTTGGACCATCAATTTCTCGCCACGTCGTCAAGTACACCTAAAACTACAAAAGGAGATGACGACAAAATGGGATACTATGTTTTGACCCAATGCAGGTGTCAAAGATCTATTGGGTGACGTGTGACAGCCGATAGATACTTGTTCTTGGGCAACTAATGTCATTGGCTGGATTTTTTATTCATTTATATTTTTTATAAATAAAATAATAGATTTTTTAAATTGATATTTGGTGGAGAACCAAAGTCGGGCACGTTCAGACTGAGCTCCTGACAGTGACTCAATCCAGTATGGCTCGAGTCGACCTGTCCGTGGCTCGCTCGCTGCTTAGCCATCGGATTCCAAATAACATCAGTAACTCTGGGTGAAATTGAAATAATTGTCAATGGCGATGATATTTATTGCAAATATAAAAACTTTCAAAATTCTGTACCCAATATGAATTTTATTTTCAAAAACTTTTAAATCATTTAATTATAAAGAATATTTTCCCTAAAGAATAAGAAAAGATCAAGGTCTTCAATTCATCTCAGAGATGATGAAGACCAATGGCTACTGACCTTGTATGGAGAGGAAACATATGAGCTACACTTGCTGGACATGAAATCTGGATTTTATTGTCTTTTTCTTAAACGAGGAAAGCAAGAATTAGAGTATCAGTAATTCATGTTGCCGACAAAATATATAACTAATTAAGATGAAGGCGATGACGTGAACAACAGTGACAATGACTATGCAAATGTATTTTAATATGCTGCAAAGGATAAAATTACTAAAATGTGCTGCAATACTTCCTTTTTTTTTTATTTTATTTTAAAATATTATTTGGATATCTTAATCATTTTAAACATTTTGTCGGCACAATTTTACACCCTTCTTCTATCATCATTACATTTTGATAATTTTATGCAAAAATTTTTTTATATATTTCCTATTACAGATATAAATTAATAATGATTAAAGCGAAATAATTCTCTCGAGGAAGTCAAATGTGTTATTTTTTATAATATGACAATAAAAATAATAGTTGATAGAATAATTAATATACACTTACTTATTTACCAAATTATTTATAAGATTTGTTTCAATTGATTTCTCAAAAATGAATAGAATGATGCTATTTTTATTGCATATTTATTATTTAGATAAAACTATCAATTTTGTTCAATTTAATCATTTCATCTCCTCCTTGTTTTATTATTTCATGATTATAGAAACCCATTTATACTAAAATCAAAATCTGAAATCTTCTCTTTTCCGATTGAAAAACATAAAATTTGTCTATAATATTCACATATTATTTTTCGATGGAAAAATCTTTTCTTTATTTGAACGAATGTCTTTTTTTTATTATTTATTTAAATAAGCAAAATAAACTGAAAATTATTTAAGGAATGTAATGTTTTCCTTTGTTATTTGAAAAAAGGAGGAAAAATTTTGAAAGAATGGGTAATATTCATTTATTTTCCACCTAAGCTTACATCTTGTGAAATCTCTCTAATTTGGAGAGAAAATAATAAAGAAATTGAGAATTTGACTTATTTTTATTAAATTATCAAAAATAACAAGAATTACATTTTATTGTTTAAAAACAAATAAAGACATAATTTTACATTTCTGGTGACAATATTTTATTTTTTTCTAAAAGTTTATCTTTTTCAAATAAAAGAAAATAATTATTATATCAAAACAAATGGTGAAAAATAACTATGAAAAAAAACAAAAGTGTTAATTACAGAGAATGATAAATTAAAGACATGGATGCAAATAGACAAGCCGGCTTGAATTGGCTACCCAGTGTTTATTAAATTCTGTGGGCTAAAGCTTCCCTTATAAACTTATTAAAACCAAAAATGATTATCAGAGAAAACTGGTAGAGTTTAAAAAAATGGACTATGTTCACAAGGAAAAGCACTGTACGCTATCAGATCCAATACGTCCTGGATATAAAAGTCCCACAGAGTTGGGAATATAAAGCAGCGATCATTCGCTTCAGACAAACCATCCATGAAAACACACTCACTCGCTCACTCCTAAAACATTCTCTACTCCACATGTTTGACGAAGAAGAAGTATATTCTCCTTGTGCTTCTGCGGAGGACCTCTTTACCGCCATGGACACTGCACTCAGTACAACCTCGAGAAGAAAAAAGACCAAGAACAAGAGAAGATTCAGCGATGAACAGATTAAATCATTAGAAACCATGTTCGAATCAGAATCAAGACTGGAGCCTCGAAAGAAACTTCAGTTGGCAAAAGAGCTTGGCTTGCAGCCAAGACAGGTTGCAATATGGTTTCAGAATAAGAGAGCTAGATGGAAGTCTAAGCAGCTCGAAAGAGACTACAGTGTTTTACGCGCCAATTACAATAATTTAGCTTCCAGGTTTGAGACCTTGAAGAAGGAGAAACAAGCGTTGGCTATTCAGGTACTTTGATCAATACCAAATTCACATTATTATTTCATAATTCTATATCATAAGCTAATTGATTAACCTAAAAAAAATTAATTTGACAGTTGCAGAAACTGAATGAGCTGATAGAGAAGCCAAGGGAAGAAGGAGAGTGTTGCGGCGAACAAGAAACAG
Source organism: Jatropha curcas (assembly GCF_041381405.1). NCBI lineage: Eukaryota > Viridiplantae > Streptophyta > Magnoliopsida > Malpighiales > Euphorbiaceae > Jatropha > Jatropha curcas. The sequence goes on from NC_143155.1 coordinate 27,909,735, forward strand.
GTGTGAATAGCAGTGAAGGTGAATCGGAAGCTAAAGGAGTTATCTCGTCGTTTGAAAGATCAAGAAATGGATTAGGAGTGGCATCGGATGAAGATAGCAGCATAAAAGTTGAGTATTTTGGATTAGAGGAAGAACCTGATAATAACCTTATAAGCATGGTGGAAGCTGCAGATGGATCATTGACATCACAAGAAGATTGGAGGAGTTTAGAATCCGATGGTCTTTTTGATCAATCCAACAGTGGCAGCGATCAGTGGTGGGATTTCTGGGCTTGAAATCGACAGAGGACTGTATATAGGCAAATAAACTCAAAAAAGTTTATCGAGAGGAACATTTAATTTCCAGTGAATTGAGTACCAGTGATCAGCTCAGTAGCCATGAAACTAGTAAAGCTAACACCGGAATGCTTGTATGTGAATGAGAGAGAGAGAGAGAGAGATAGTGCACAAATACCTCCGAACAGAAAGAAACATGTACCCGTTTAATTTAGAAGCTGTAATTGCTGTGCTATCTCATACAAATTTGCTTGGTCTTGCACTGTTTTTAAATTAACAAACTAATTAATTGAACAGAAGCGGTTGGAAATGAAGGAATCCAGCGATTCAAAGTGATTACTGAAGCAAACTCAGGAAATTAACCAAAAAATTCAATTTACATGAATCTTGCCCAATTGAATTACAACAACATTAAACCTCTAATGGGAATGATCAATACAGAGATATCCGATTTCTTATGCTAACGGCACTGTGAGCATATAATGGACGGTATCTATATAATTTAATTCGCAAAATCATATAATAAAACCCACAAAAATGTGAAGAATTCAAGGAAATTGACCTTCAATTTCCCAAATCCGAGTTCAAAATTAAGCACCTTTAATTTGATTTCAATTGAAAAATCCGATGCTTGATTATTTTTATTGAAAAACAATAAAAGGACATGGATTTTTTTTTTTTTTTGTTTTTTTTTGGGGGGGGGGGGGGGGAGGGAATAGAATCGGACGGCTGATGTTTTTCGTTCTCAGAGTTGACGGCGGGATGATAGGAATTATGGGGTCCCCACCTTCTCCTATCCCCTCCTGTACGATAAATTTTTGGTGGTTAGCTTCTGGTCAATGACGGGTCTCATCTTCTGCATCTTGCTGATTTAACTACAGGAACGGCGCCGTATAAGGTCTAAGACGCAGAAAACGAGGTGTCGTTCTGAGAGAAATTTGTTCCACTGCCTAATGCTGTTTCTCCGTAAATCAAGCTACTCTCCTTCTCTCCCTCCTTCTTGTTGCTGCTTCAATTTGGTAAAGTGCCCTTTGAGGCGATAGAGAGTAATGAACGACCTCTCCAGTGCGGTGCTGAGAGAGCAGAATAGCGAGAACTGCAAGCCAATACCCAGAGTAGCCGTCTTCATTTTAGTGGCTCTATTCGCCATTGGACTTTCGGTTTCGATTTTCATACTGATTGTTGTCCATAATGCCATCTTCTTTCTCTCTTTCCTGCTTATCTCTGGCTTGGTTATATCTTTCATAGCTTGGAACAGAGTTAATTGGAGGCATAAAGCTGCAGTTTTTCGCTTTCTTCGCTCCTTCCCTGACTCTGACCTTGCTTCTGCACGTGACGGTCAGCTCGTTAAAATCACTGGGGTACTTCACTATTTCTCAGTCTTTTACTCCCTTATTAATTTTTTCGCGTTTCTGCTTTTTCTGCTTTTTGTATATTTGGTGAAGTATGAAATGCCTTGTCCACGTTTTATTGCTGTTGCTCGGAAAATATATAAAACTGGGAGTTCCATTCTATCGTTAGTTGGTGCTGTATTTTAAGTTTTCACATATACAGATATCGATAAATGAAAAAAAAAAAAAAAAAAGCCTATTAGTCAAAAGAACTCAATATTTACAGCAATTCTATCTCTCTATTTAATCAATCTATAGCTTAATTAATTTCAGCTGAAGGATTTTCTACTTTTCGTTATCCCTATCTGGAGTGAAAGTAAGAATGGCATAGTGAACTATGCAACAGCTTTGGCCGTTTTAGTTATTTACTGAAATGCAAATAAAAATAAGTGGACTTGTGATTATCAAATTAAGTGAAAAGTTCAAAACTTTGTTGTCCCAATGAAAAATGATTTATTCTTGTCTGTGACTGTGGATGCCTATAGATTCTCTTTCTGTAAGGAATGTGGTGCTCTTGACAAAAATTGGATAATGCAATTTTTGGGTTTCGGCAGGGGTCGTTTGGTTTGTTATTTAAAAATAAGGAAAATAGAAGAAGGTTATAAGGTTGCAGCCTGACCGCCTGAAGTTGTCTTTTTATGTTTTTATTTTTTATTTTTTTTAAAAAGTCTGGGATTACCTGTCTTGCCTTTTCTGATTCTGCAAGTCATTGACAATTAATAGGATAATGGTTTTATGATTTGTTGAATCTACCTATTGTTGTCAAAAGCTTAGGAGGTGTTATGTTGAAGATGGTAGCTTGTTACTTTCTACATTATGAGCTCATAGAAGGCATCATTTGAATTGAGAATTTTCGTTTTGAGTATAATCTTAGTCAATTTCTTAATATTTTTAAAATTAGAATTTCTACAGAATTACCAAGCAGCTAAGCGGTTTGCTAGCAAAGTGAGTCAACTTCAAGACAAGGAGTTGACAGTTTTTGACTTGCCAAGGAGATAAAACATTATTATGTTTTGTGATTTGTGTAGTGCAGAGATGGATGTTTCAAAAACTGGTAATTGATTAGGTATTGCCTTGATGGAGTCAAAGAAAAGCTGTTAATTTCTTCGAGGATATAGAAATTAGAACATGATAAATTGGTTCTGGTGTTTTTGCTGCTCACTTCCACTTGATGGATGATCAACTCACCTTTCTTTTATTTTTATTTTTTTTTCCCTGGCAATTTTAGCTTGCTTCCTGTGGGAGTGTTTCCTTGGAATCTTCATATGAAAGGGCTACTAGATGTATCTATGCATCTACACTTTTGTATGAATATGGAGGATTTGGACTCAAGCCAAAAGATGCTAATACATCATGCTTCCAGTGGAGTTTAACATACTGTGAGGTGAGGATCCTCATCTTTAAGAAAATAGTGAGATTAGAATTGATATTCTGTTAAAAGTTTTATTCAGTAATTTGATAGATAATATCTGTTTCCTTATCCAATTTAAATAAACCTTTAACAGGATAAGCTGTAATCTGATAATCTGTCTCTTTACAGATAAATTTGCATCAGTAGAATATATTCAACTTGAGAAAATAATTACTGTTTTCATATGCCCTTAACTACACCTTGGCAATCTTTTCTTCAACGTGTGTACCTTAACTTTTTTTTTTTTTTTTCCTTAAAAGCACTTCAACTTGAACGAAATGGCCTATTCTGAACACCTAAAATGAACTCTAACCATTTCTATGCTCCTTTTGTTTTCGTTAAATTTACCTTTCAAATTTTGTACTTTTTAAATCTTGCAGCTGTTTGTCCAATTGGGCTCAATCAATAGGTCATTGAATTCAAGTATTGCTGAAAGTTTAAAACCAATCAAGATAAAGCTTATGATTCGAGGGTTATAAACTGCTTGTTGCTGATAACCATGCCTTCACCCCTTTCACCTTGTTTCAATGTTCCCGTTTCTATGCTTTTCTAATCAAGTGCTTGGTCTTAATTGGCATCAGACTGATTTCTTCACTTCATAGCCTCCTTATATTTCGTGGTCTACCCTGTCTGTTTTTTTCCCTATCTATGGTGTCTCACTGACTGTCAAATTCCACCTAGAATCATCTTGTCGCTAATTGTCTTATCAATGTGACAATGTACATTATAGACAGCAAGGATTTGCTCGGATGGCAACAGGACTGCTGATCCTCATTTTAACATTTAACTTCATTTTGCAGTCCTACTCAGTCAATTCTTCAATAATAGAGCCCTTTGGGCATTGTTATTGCTAATAGCAGATTTTAGGCTAAAAGTTAGGAGTATACATTGGTCATGTTTGAGCCATTAGATTTGGCTCTTTTGCTGTGTGATTTTCATAGACAAAAACTTATTTGGAAAAAATTACCATGTGAAGCTTTTCTCAAAATCAGCTTTGGCCCATAAGAATTCACACTTCAAAGAGCAACTATCCACTGATTCAAAGAAATTTTTTTCTAACTTTTCGCCCAAAATCCGCCGTTAGCAACAGTGATGCCAAACTAACCCCAAATATAAGTACAAATAGTGAAAGTAGAAGTCAGCATATAACATAACTGATTCGTCTGCAGTTTCATTTTGTCTGCCTATACTCTGACCAGTCTATTGTTTCAGTGGATAACTAGGATGGAGACTCATTTCATGGCAAAGTCATGCCACATGTTATAGGAGCAACCGAGCTATCTGCTATTTTGTTTGATGGAATAAAATTTAATTAATAAAAAAAAATAAAAAAAAGAGGCAGAGAGAGAGAGAGAGAGAGAGAGAGAGATAGAGAGAACCCTTTGTAAGTAAGATATCTAATGCGTTGATGGGGACCTTAGAAACTTTCCTGCTTCATTAATGTTTGTTACGTCTTCTGCCTTGGTCTTGCTTGTGCAGCCATCAGCAGTATCTGGGAACCTGATTAAGAAACAGTCAACCTTTCCATCAGTGATAATGTGAGGTGAAAAGCATGCCATACATAAATGATTTGTAGTTAAACCAAAAGCACCGGCCGCCTTTGCTTATGCTCTATTCTAAATTATTTACATAGAACTGAAGTTATATGAATCTGGAAATCCTCATCCATGTTTTATTCCTTGCGGCGATTTTCTGATTAGGATTTGTAACTGGCAGAGATATTCCACCGACTTCTACATAACGGATAGAAAATCTGGTATCAGAGCTTTGGTGAAAGCTGGTCCTGGTTGTAAAGTTGTTCCCCTGATTGTTGAGAGCAAACTAGTCGCTACTACAAGGCAATGCAGAATTCTGTCTCCTCACTTGAGGAAATGGTTGCAAGACAGAAACCTCTCAGTTGAAGCCCGTCTACTGCGGTTAGAAGAAGGGTAAGCATACTGATTTATACAAGAAGCCGAATTTTCCAAAACATATTTGTACATATGCAGGTGCAATGAGCTGGAATTATGTATTTGCTTGGGCAGGTATATACAAGGAGGTAGCATTGTGACTGTAATTGGAGTGCTTCACAGAAATGATGACATTTTGATGATTGTTCAACCACAAGAGCTTCTCTCTACAGGATGCTTGTGGACAAAGCTTATTCTTCCAATTGATATTGATGGACTGGTGGTAGGACTCTCTAATCTGAGTGGCCCCATCAGTAACCCAGATTTCAGGCAACACACACAACAATAATGTTAACCTATTAGACAAGTATTAAGGATTCTGATTCATAAAATTGATTCCTTCTAAAAAGGTATCCGTTCCTATTTTGATTTCACTTGTTTAACAATGTACGCTAACACTGTTGATTAATTTTGAAATTACACAGACTACAAAATCGAAACGTATATCAACAAATGGGCCTAATACGGCCCATTTTCTGTTTTCAACAGCTCAATCAAGCTCGCCAAAGAGGCTTTTAATCGGCCCAATCAACCTCCGGCATACAAGATAGTATACAACATCTCCCTTCTGAAGGAGCAATCCGAACTCTGTTTCGATTTGAATTTTACAATAATATATTGCTAATATTTATGATTTTATATTCAAAACACAAATCTAGACGTGTATTCGTTTCAAATGACTATTTATTTATTTGAATAAAATTAAAATATATAATACTAATAATTAATTTGGTAATTATTGTCAATTTAGAGGATGTACGAGGTATATGCCAACTCCTTAGCATTAACTTAATAATCATCATTGTCAGGATTTCTTCAAACCCTTTTTCTTTTTTCAGCGAATCACTCTTATGCTGCCCTTTCAGTTATAAATTATTGTCATCATTAGAAATTTCTCCATAAATTACTCTTTTTTTTTAAAAAAAAAAAAAATCTTTCTTATGTTTATAATTTTGCTTCGACACAAATACTAAAAATCTTTCTTATAATTAAAAATGTTTTTTAAAAGTGGAATGTACCATTAATTTTAAATAAAATATAAAAAATAGGCATTATACTGCTGTTTGGTAGTGTTCTTAGTCCTTATCGCACTATCAGATTCAGACAACATGTTACTTCAATGGACCTTTTTTTGGTTTTAATTCCTTAGAGACATGAGTTTTCATCCTAATTAAAAAATTATTTTGCTAATGATTTCTCTACACAATTATAAAATATACACACGTCATCTGAAGATTTCATTTTCCAAGTTGTAACGAACTTTTATTTTTTTTTATTTTAAATTTACAGAGACATTTCTTAGGTGGATGGTATTGGTAGGTATTGGAAACTAAATTATCGGTTAATATTATACATTATTACTAGATATTTATTTAATAATTTAAATTGTTAATTTAATGTAGACATTATTAATATTTGATTGATTTAAAAGCTGACCAAACCACGAGTTCACTAGCTTACTCTAAATTTTTGGTAAAAAGGGTTTATGCGTCATTATCACATTTCGTTTTCCGTCGTCTACAGGAAGGATTAATTAAGAGAAAAAATAAATTAGATTCCATTGCCGTTTACCTGTGTAGCCGGTATCAAAGGATCACAACAAAGTTCTTGTTAATTAAATTAAAACAAAATTCCCGGTTGACCCAGATTCCTTTCGTATTGACTTCTCAGTCAACACAACTCCATATTGGCAATTTGGCAGAAAAACATTTATTTAATTATTACTAATAATTTTACTTGGCACTAAATCATTTGTTCTCCCATAAAAATCTTGTGCTTAACAAGAAAAATATAGAAAATAAATTTTTTATTTAAAAAAAAAAAAAAAAAAAAGATGATGGTTGAACTGCATTTAGTGGTCACAGCACATTGGTTGGCTGTTGTTTTAGTCTTATTTTATGTTCACTTGTTACCTACCTGTCTATGTTCAAATCTAATCCAAAAAAAGGGGTACAAATGTAGTTTAATTAAAGTTAAAATGAAAAAAAATCCATGAATATGCTGCTAGTTGGTGATATAGATCAATTTGATGCCACCGAAGCCAATGATTGAGTCCTATGATCTTCAATTTGTTATGTATCGCGATTTTGTTAATAAAAGGTAGATTTAGATTCTAAGTGAAAAGTTTATTTTTCCATCCAAATGATATTAAAAGAAATAAGGAGTTCAATTCAATAGAGTAAATAATAAGTTGATATCAAATATTTAAATAGCTCAGTTTGGATAGATGTTTGATGCCCTAAATGAGTTGTTTGGCACCATCTAATTTTAATAACATTTGATATCTTAAAAAGGAAAAATAAATAACATAATGGTCTATAAATTAAGACTAAATAATCTATTTCTATCTGGAATCAAATCTTGAAAAGAATTAAAGAATATCACAATCACAAGCTCAAAGATTTTATATATAGCTGGATTCACTTTGCTTATATCCTTCCATTTCCATATATTTATAATTAATTCATCCATATTCTTCCTTTCTTGGTGTTTTACTGTTTTTCTATTTGCTACGTACCTTTAATCTTTTACCTTCTGTTTCTTGACTTATCACTAAAAAAGTAATAAATATCTTTGATTTGAGTTGTAATTTAATAAATAATTAATTGACACATTGTATAACAACTGTAATATTTCGTCCGCAAGAACACCAAACGAAAACAAAAATTTTCATTGGTCATGATCGAATTTTACATGAGTATAAACATTATCTTTGTGTAGGAGAGTAGGGCCCATGCAAATGCAAACTTCACGTCTACTTCTCCATGCTTCTGTTGAGCTTTTATCAGTCGAAATGCACAAGTGGCAAGCATATATTATCCATCACAAATAACAATTGTCTGTGCATAATTGCATATACAAAAGAAGCCATAACCCAAAAAAAAAAAAAAAATAATAATAATAATAATATAAAGAACGAACAAAAGAAAGAAAAGGAGCACGGCTTTAAAGCCGATCGAAGAAAATAGTAATACACAAACATATTATCTTTCTTTTTGTTCAAAGAGACAAAGATTCAAAGTCAAGAATCTTTAATTAGACCTTCCCCACCCAACCCATGCTTAGATTATATATGTATGGCATCAAATCCAATCATCGATCTATCCAGTTGTTTATGCTTAATTATAATTATTAAGCGGGTTAGGCTTAACTATCCCACTGAACTATTTCATATCCTTTTTTTTTTTTTTTTTTGAGTAATCAAATCGATTCCATTAATTCCCATGGTTTCTCCTTCAATCACTTCATTGTTTGCCAGGAATGATTCTGTTTCTGTCTCATTATTTTTATGTCCATACTTTTGAGCCACAAACATTTTACTAATTGCTCTACCTTCCTAATGCAAAACAAATTGATTGGACCAGGATTTCACTAGTTCATCATCATCTCATATAACTAAATTAAATAAAAAGGAAATATATCAGTGAATTTCTTGTTTTATATTAAAATAATATTTCCAAATGGGTTAAAGAGATAAGCTTTAATAATGTAATGTGTAAAGATTGACCTATAATTTAAGTTTAAAAGTAGTAAAAACATTTTTATCTTTTTTTTTTTTTTTTCTCACTTCATTGGTTAGATATTTCCGTTAAAATTTGAATCTAATATCTTTTACTTCAAATTTCGAACTATAACTACAAATTTTAGGTACATGTTCTTTGTAATAAAGCACTAAAAATATTATATCATTTACTTGTGTTCATGATGATCAAAATTAAGGGAGTCTTGAGGCCTATCTTTGACCTCTTTTTGGTAGTTGAAGCAATTAATTATTTTTTTATTTTTTATTTATTTTGAAGAGTGCTTATCTCATTTACTTGGATTGCATTTCCCTGTTATTATCACTAAATATCATATTTTAGATTACTCGTAAGACCAAGTTCAAGAATTCAAAAGCTAAAGGGTTAATTTCTTATGAACTTGTTCAAAGTTTTTTAAACAATTCTGTGTCTCCTAGCTAGCTATTTTACTTGAATATATACTTTCAATCAACCAATATACACGTGGTAGAGTTCATGGGAATCATATCAAATGAAATCAAAAATAATATAGGTTGTTCAAACTAATAGTCTGATATGCGAATTATATATATATATATATAATAGTAATTAATTAAAAATATTCTTCCATCCTTAACATCTAGGTAATTTCCTTTTCAATTTGGCTACAATATATAAGCATAATATTCATGGTTGAACGTTGATTTTTGATTTAAGACTAAATTAAACACTATAATTTGAAAACCTACCCCCAGATTGTTTATATCCTCCATGAATATTCTTTGATTAATATGCTAATTAATATTAGTAAATGTGAATAAATTAGAACCTAAGCAATAATATAATTATATATTTATATGTTTGATTAAGCAATATTGGCAACTTAACTATCTCTTACGTACTTTACAAGTAAATTTTGACAAAGTCGTCTATAAAAAGATTTGCAAGAAACCTCATTTGTTGATCAAAGATATATATATATATATATATATATAGGTTATGTTTCCTTGGAGGGATAAAATTAGAGACGAGTCAATGACGACCCCATGCATAAGAAACTTCTTGGAAAGCTCCCTAGCCTTCCCTAGGAGCCAACAAAAAGAATAGCTGCCATTTCTTGGAAATTTCTTTTATCACATTCACATATATTATAATGTAATGTGTATACCTGCTTTTCAGTTTTAAAATTTGAACATTGTTCTATCTATAATCTATGTCATAGGTCAGCTTGAATGAGAGAATTTTCTGATAAAAAGTTTCTAACCACATGTATAAAGAAGAGATGTGAAAATTAGCTCATGATTTTTTTACTGCTAGCCAAAAATGTAACATTGCATTGCATATATAGTGTAAGAAAATCAACATGAGCCACTCATATATTAGACTATCAATGAAGAAATTTTTTAAATTTATTGATATTTTGTTCAGTGAAATTTATATATAAATACATATTTGAATTAGCAAACATTCATGAGATATTACTGAAGCCTATATAATAATGAGAATATGCCCAAGTGGATCCAACCCATCAATGATCGGTCCATTTTGAAAGGCCTTTTTATGATCTCCACATCACATGGCATCGAGGAAGGAAGGTGAAAACTCTGGGAGGGTTGGTATACCTACAAAACAAGAAGAAGAAATATAAAAACAATATTGAATTATTTTATTTATTTATTTTTGGCAAAGTTTCAAGTCTTTATCGAAAAGCAAGTGGGTGAAATTTGCGTTGGTGCAATTCTGTTGACATCTTTGTCATGGACCTTGTTTGTCATATGAAATGACTTTGTCTAATCATTTATACATTTCCTTTTTCTAGTGGATCATCTCCTCTCTCAATTTCATATTTCAGAATGGACCAACTCCTTTTTTTTTTTTTTTTTTTTTTTTTTTTGTATTTGCCAAAAATGTTACCATCGTCGATCTAGCTCTTTCTTTCTTCTTTTATTTGTTACTTTCTTTTGTTGGTAATGTCAAAAAAAAAAAAATTACTACTATTTTTTATCATCTGATTTTCACCGCTGGACTAAAACATCAATTTGCTTACAATAGACAATTACAAAAGCATATTAACCTAAAACACTGGTCAGTAAGTCACGGACAATTGTGTATTTTTAATAATGCGGCTTGGTCTTTCAAAATTAGAGCTTAGATTCCCAAATACCTCACCCTCATTTGACCGTTCGGTTTCTAATTAGAGCAGCAACATCAACGGTCAGGGATTGCTGACCGTGCAACGTTGAAATCGAAACCGTTGAACTACTTCGAACAAGGGTTAAGAACGTGACGCATTTCCGGTCCCACGTTTGACAGTTGGGCCCGCGCTAAATTAACTTTCTACACCATGTCTTACTCCAAGCCTGAGACATGGTATCGTAGACCATGTGTGCTGTCTCGTAATTTCATGTCCTTTTTTGCCCTTACATGTACAAAACCACGAGGGCAATTCAGGGTATATAGAAATTATAAAAACGAAAAAGTGACCTGTGCACTGCAGATTTCTTTTCCATTTTTAACCCCAAATGGATGCCACGTGCAACCATCTGCATTAATTACAGCTAGAAGCTTCGGTACGCGGGTAGTACGATTAGTCACCGTCATGAACGTAGACATCTGCATGGAACCGACACGTGGAGGTTTAACAGCGATGGTTCATCTACAGAGTCTACACTAAACGATGGTGCTGTTGTTATGGCCTTTTTAGCCATTGCCATACCGCGTTTTACTCTCGCCATTTTTGCTTGCTGCCCACAAGAAGCGGTGAATAAGCAGGGCATGAGTGCATGGGTCTCATGTGCAACCTCTACTTGGGACCCGACAGCTTAGCGCCACACGAACCCCACGTGTCATTCGTTTGAACCTGAAATTTACTGCGTCCCATGTTAAGCCTGTTCTGGCAAATGTCACGCGCAAATCTCAAGCAGTAACGTCACGCTCCTGTCTGTCCCCACTAAAATTTGGCTCTGTAACAGCTGTATTGAGACTTTTCGCAAATCGAGGATTTTATTTATAAGAAATTGATTTTTCATTTAATTTTATTTTTCATCATGACAATCTTTCATTTGCTACCTTGACCTTGAAGTTTGATGGAGTAGTATTATTTAAGCAACTCATTACATAAGCAGCCCCTTTTTTTAGGGGTCAACTCACATAGTGAAAAAGGGAAAACATTTTATTAATCACAATATTGTGAAAAATACCAACGTGTGAAAAATGGAAACAACAAACCAAGATATATCCATGCTAACTACCTCAAAAACGACATTTTCTAATTGATAAAATGTTAATAATGATAATAATTTATACAAATAATGCTGTGTTTAAGTAGTAATCTTTTCAGAAATACGTCCATCCGAATTAATTTTTTTATTCAATATAAAATGTTAATTAAGAATTTTTCCTATTTAAATAACACTAACCCTTTGTTTGGGGAGGAGTGGAAGGAAAATATTAGAGGAAGGAAAATAAAGAGAAAAATAATGAGGATTTGTTAACTTTTTTTTCATAATTATTTTTCACCTTTGTGTTTAGACATAACGAACGAAAGAAAATTAATTTATTTCCCTTACTTTGCAAAGGGCAAAATTTTAGAGAAAACAAAATATTATTAGTAAAAATTGACAATTATGTCTTCACTTAAAATAATGAGGTATTCAAAAAATAGTTAAAGTTTTTTAATTTGATTTTGAGTATTTAGGTAATTTAATCTCTCGTATCCGTAATAATTAAATAATTTTTCTCTTACCATAGAGTTGTTTAATTATTGCTATTAAAAATATTTTATTTCTTCTTTATTGGCATATACAAGTTGGATCGCCATCTATTCATAGTTGGAGATTTCATATCATCAAGTTCAAGTAAATTTATTTTATCAATGGTCTTATAATACGATATGTTTTTCCATTAAAGTTTTTAAATTCTTTTGCGGGTAGGAGTGAGGAATACTCGATTTTTAACTGGAAATTGAATCAAACCGCTCATTTTGACAAAAGTTAAATAGTTTTTTTTTTTTCTGAAATTCACTTAATAGTCTTTGAATATAAAAATCATTTGATTTTTTATTTTTTCCAGTTATCATATATAAGTAACTAAATTTATTTTTAACCCAATTTTTTTTTTTGAAAACACAGGATACATATGAACTAAACTAATTTAGTTATGTTTAGATCGATTTTTATAACATTTGATTCTGAATTCCATTGCCATAAAAATATATTCAGATCAACTAAAATTGAGTTAGATTATGTTTTGTTCGATTTTGTTAATCAAATGCTCACTCCTATATACAAGTGTTAGTTTTAGCAAATTTTTAAAAGAACATAATTATGGATAATAACATAAAATATTTCTTTTATCCTTCTATTTGAATATGAATCAGTTTTTGTCTAGATTATTAATCTCTTTCATCAAAATTATTTCTGAATAAAAAATTTTAATTTTTTAATATTTGTATTTCTTATTCATATGAAAAGATTATGTTGCAGTAAATTTTTTTTAATTTAAATAAGACTTGAGAGTTCATATAATTAAGAATAAGCATTTTATATTTTTATTTAAGTTCTCTGGCTTTATTATTTTTTCTTTTTAATATGTATGGTATTAAAAAATCAATGGAATCCATTTATTAGCTCGAGCCACTTTTGAAAAAAAAAAAAAATCAATGGGAAGACATTTTGTTGGCACGATTATTTGAAACGAGCTTTTAAAATCCTTTTCCCCCCCTAAAAATTCTGTTCTCCACACAAAGGTGTGAAGATTTTTAACAGTTAGCATAAGGATGAAGAAATCAGTATTCAGTGGAAGTAAGACATTGCACTCTCATTGGCGTAGATATACGGCAGTACACCCGACAAGAAACGTCAGCAATAGAGTATATGATACCACAAGACTGGAGCGTCGTCCTCACGCGTCCCAATGAAGAAGGCTACCTTTCTGCATATCGTCGTGCACTCGTGGCGGCGCTGCTCAAAATTCCTAACCAAATTCATATAATTAATTATTATATTATCAGTTATACGGTCCTACTTAGTATAACGGTTATTTATTTATTTATTTTTCTATTCCCGTTCGACTCTTTTGCGCCTCCTCTCTCTATATATAACCCAACGCCTTTCTTTCTTCTCAGCCCCAAATATCAAAACCCACTTTCCCTCTCTCTGTCAGCGTGATAAACTGATACTAAGCCCGCCATGAGAACCGACATAGATAGTCTCTGGGTCTTTGCTTTGACCTCCAAATGTAGAGTCTTTACACAAGAAAATCTTGCATGGTCATTTTTGATAATCTGTCTGGCTTGGCTAGCCATTGCCCTTCTCCACTGGGCTTATCCTGGTGGTCCTGCTTGGGGAAAACACATGCTCAAGAAAGGCTTTCCTGCTTTTTCTAAGCCAATACCGGGTCCTAGAGGATTGCCTTTAATTGGAAGCATGAGCCTTATGGTTTCCCTTGCTCACCGCAGGATTGCTGCTGCTGCCCAGACATGCAAAGCCAAAAGGCTTATGGCCTTTAGCCTTGGCGATACACGTGTTATCGTTACATGCAATCCGGATGTAGCCAAAGAAATACTAAACAATTCGGTTTTTGCAGATCGTCCCGTTAAGGAGTCTGCCTATAGACTAATGTTTAACAGAGCAATTGGGTTCGCTCCTTATGGTGTCTACTGGCGAACCTTGAGACGAATCGCAGCTACACACCTTTTTTGTCCTAAGCAAATCAGAGCCGCTGAGGTTCAGAGATGCATAATTGCTTCTGAGATGATGGCCATGTTCAAAGACCATGACCAAAGTTTTACTGTTCGCGGAGTACTCAAACGTGCTTCCCTGAATAACATGATGTGTTCTGTTTTTGGACGCCAATATAAATTAGATTCTCTAAGTAGTGAATTTGAAGAGCTCAGAGACTTAGTTGATCAAGGCTACGAGTTATTGGGTACCCTTAATTGGACCGACCACCTTCCTTGGTTAGCAGATTTCGACCCGCAAAAAATCCGGTTCAGATGCTCCAACCTTGTCCCCAAAGTGAACCGGTTCGTTAGCCGAATCATCGCGGAACACCGACTTCAAATCGGTGACGGTGTTGAGCCCCGAGATTTCGTCGATGTTCTGTTGTCCCTTGAAGGCCCCGAAAGATTAACTGACGCCGATATGATCGCCGTTCTTTGGGTAAGCAAAAGCAGACACATAATGAGTATTCATTTCTTTTAAATGCTGTGATAAAGCATACTAAAACCCTTAACATAATACTCCAACTAGTATTAATTATTAAGCAAAGCATATGTACCTTCGTAATATCTTATGGTACAAACAAGTATCTTACGTGTTGTTTGGTAGCTGACGTGCCCATAAATTATTGTCTGTGACCGTGACAATAACAAAGCATATCAAATGTAAAATTTGTACCGAATGATTATTCTCGTGTGATTTATAACAGGAGATGATCTTTAGAGGCACTGACACCGTGGCGGTTCTGATCGAGTGGGTACTAGCAAGGGTGATACTTCATCCTGATGTTCAATCGACGGTTCATGATGAACTCGACAAAGTGGTGGGCCGATCACGGACCGTCGATGAATCTGATATCACGGCCATGGTGTATCTACAGGCAGTAGTGAAGGAAGTTTTAAGGCTACACCCGCCTGGCCCACTTCTCTCCTGGGCCCGTTTAGCCATAACTGATACAACAATTGATGGTTATCACGTGCCTGCAGGGACCACTGCAATGGTGAACATGTGGGCCATAGCTAGAGAACCAGAGTTGTGGGCTAACCCACTCGAATTTATTCCCGAGAGGTTTCTGGCTAAGGAAGGCGAAGTTGAGTTTTCTGTGCTAGGCTCGGATCTTAGGCTTGCACCGTTTGGGTCGGGTAGACGGACCTGCCCAGGAAAGAATTTGGGTCTCACTGCGGTGACGTTTTGGGTCGCCTCATTATTACATGAATTTGAATGGTTACCGTCCGATGGTACTAATATCATTGATCTATCGGAGGTACTGGGGTTGTCTTGTGAGATGGCCAATCCTTTAACCGTTAAAGTACTGCCTAGGCGACCATCGTTTTATTAGAAATGAAAATGAAAAAGAAAAAAAAAAAAAAAGAAGGGCAAATTATTATGAAGTCCTTAAAGGTTTGACTGAAATTACTATTTTCTCTCTATTGTTTAGAAAAAATTATGCAAAGTTCTTGATGTTTAGTTCTGTTAAATTACTTAATTTTTCCGTCCAAAAAGCACCTGTAATATTTGTAGCCATTCATATTTACTATATTGTCAGTGCTTAGTTCATCACCTTACTACTGAATAACCTCATCTAACGGCAAAGTGACGGAAAGATTAAGTAATGTAACAAACCAAACTTCAGGGATTCCAAAGTAATTTTTTTAAACAATAAGAGTGAATTAGTATTTTAAGTAAAATTTTAGAGGCTTTATAATAAATTGCTAAAAAAGAAAGCAAAAGGACCAAAAAATAAAAGGAGAAAGAAGAGTACTATGTTGTGTGTGGCTGGGGGATTACAAATCTGAAAACTTGATAAACCGAAGGATCGTGTTGCTTGTGGTGTGTCTGGATGTCGGTTTTCCTAGTTTTAAGTTATTCCGTTATAAAATATCTACTGCTCTCCACTCAATGTAAATACCGGAGAAACTATGAATCTTAATACCGTTCTTTCAAGTTGCGATTTTCTTGCACCAATTGTAATAAACCCAGCTGCTTTCTTTCCACATGCGATTGGGTCTACATCCTTGTTTTTTTGCTCTGAGGGATATTTGTCATATGGGTATTTTTTGTGCAGTAAAATTGCCGTAAATATCACGATAACTAAATAAATATCCATCTTTTTTTAATTCATTGGCAGTTTTTATGAATCAAAAAAATACTCTGGGTCACAACGGATAGTCCTCCCGTTAGCTCACTAAATTGATAAAAATAACTGTAGTCAATAAGACTTTAATTCGAAATCTCACACTCCTTGTATAAATGAAAAAATCAACCATACCATCACCTGATTGGCACAAAAAAATATCCACCTTTACAGGCATAAAAATATAAAATAATTGTATTATCGCAAACTTACCTATAATCCTATTTTATTTGCTATTATTATCTATATCTAAGTGATGGAGTAATTGTTTGAAGAAATGAAATTAGAATAGAATAGCAGTTCTAAATATGTTAAAATTAATCCAAAAGTCAAATCAGCATATTAATCCTTGGAGGGGCCAACTCTAAGAAAACAACTTTACTTGTATTAAGGTCTGATCTTAATATTTGTTTTGTTCAATAGCTTTGGATGAGGTAGGGTTTAGGCATGATGGCCCCTCCTTCATCTTTTCCTGATCACATGATTTGATTGTACGTTGAACATTATTTTTCAATTAAACAAATTTATATTCTTAAAGATATTGATATTTGCAATATTTGAAAACAATTAATGTGAGAAGGTACCAAATGTGAAATCCATTTGAAAAATCTGAATTTTAATCATTACTTTGATCTAGGTTGACTTGATTTGCTATTGAAAATTGAAGATGCTCATCATATTATTCGAAAGATTCAGTTTTTCTAAGTAGTAGTATATATGTGTATGCGTGAGCGTTAGCATTATTTTTTTTAAAAAATGAAACCAATTGATGTTTTTTCTTCTTGGAAATAAAATTAATATTAAATTCCAAAGAACGGTTTTTGCTTGTAAAACTAAAGGGTAAGATTCTGTCCGGTTCACCACAATTAACACGTGAATTTTAACCCTTTTTTTTTTTCTATTTTTTGACCAATCTTAATTGCCATTACTGCAACATCAAAACTGTCCTTAGGCTTTATTAATTAAAGTTATTATGTAAGCAATTATGATTAGGTAGGAGCTGGGCCCAGCAGCCAAACAATGGTTGTGGTGTGATTAGTGTCCAAAACAGAAATATGCAATGTTGTTCCAACCTTTTAGGAAATAGCATGATCAAACTCTCAGAAGAGGACAATTTCATTCCCTGTAGATGACACTATGCTTGTTAGGAAAGATAAGAGCCATTAATTTTTTTTTTTTAAATTTCTATTTTATTCTTAAATTTACATTCAACTTAATACCCTCTTTTCCATTATCTTTATAGTGTCGTGTCGGATTTTAATTTTAATTTTTAATTTTTTTTTTTGGATCGTTATACTCCTCAATTCAAGATAACACAATCGTTCAATTTAATTACAATCATTAATTGATTAAGCTCACGTCCCAAAATAATTTTTAAACTAAGTTTTATCTTTTTCATCCACTTAAAAGTAATAATTTTTATAATTAACATTGTTGAAGAGATCTGAACGAGATGAAACTACCAATATTGTTTTTAATTTATCTTTACCAGCAAGTATATATCATATGTGGTGACATAAGCAAATAGATTTATTGGGGTGACGTAGTTAAAACCAAGGTTAGAAGTAAAGTTATACGAGAGACGTCTAAGACACGGCATTGACCTATTAAATTTAATCAAGGTAGTTAATTGCTTAAGTAAATAATGTAGTTGAGGTGGAAAAAAGTTTAGGTTAAAAATTCAAATTGCTGTCAACTTTGTGTGAAACAGACATAATTAAAACGATATGAATATGCTGATAACAATATGGCTATTACATCAACTGGTAAACAGGCGTCATTGGTGATGATTAACTATTAATCATTTGATTAAATTGAAAACATACATTATTGGAAGAATTAATCAGTTCCTTTTCAGTTTTTTTTTTTTTTTTTTTTTTTTTTTTTTTTTTTTTTTTTTTAAATTTTAAATAGGAAGATATAGATTCTATGTACGTAAATATCATCATCATCTTCTTCTTTAAAAAAAAAAAAAAAAAAAAAAAACAGCTAATAGACTAGAAAGTTTCACTTAATTAGTGAGGCTATATATATGTGTTTTGACTAGAATCAATCCTTTCTATTATTAGATTAGGAAGGAAAGGAAGGAATTGTACCAAATCGAATCATAACCCAAAAGATAAATACATTAGCATTAGAAGATTAAATTAAGATTAAGATTAATATTGTTGTATTAACAAAAGTAATAAGCTAATTGATTAAAGTAAAAGGGGACAAAAATGAAAACAAAAATGGAACAAGAAAATCTTACGTGTAGAAAGGGCGATAAGTTGTTGTCGTGCATTTGGCTCTCATGCAATTAAGGCGGTCGAGAGGAACATATAATGGAGGTATTGAAAGCGTTATATGAAATTGATAAAGACCTCTCAACTGCTATATATAGCTGTGTTGTTCTTTGTTAGGTGGATAACTAAATATCAATATGTAAGAGTACGTACTCATCAAAACCCGTCAAACCCTCTCCGTTGCTTTTTTCCTTTTTCTGTTTTTTTTCTCATCTCTTGTACATAATTTATTTCATAGTGGTGTGGCTTACACCCCTTCTTGCGTACAGTTTTCGGAGTTTTCCTCTTCCCTTCGTACCAGAAGAAAACACTAGACTGCGACCTGCACGAGAAATCTAATCGCTTGCAACAAAATTGCATAATTCTTTTTGGATAAGGAACAATTGAATTAATATTAAAGCTTGAAATGTTGGATGCTGTGTTTCCTGCACTAGTTGAAGTCATTTTCAATTCGATTGTTCTTTCATATTGATGGAAAGCGTATGTGATCAACTTAATTAATTAAGGTTTTTCTGCTTCTTTATATAAATGTCAACTTGCTCATAGTGAAAGTGATGCAAATCAATTTTGAGTTGAGAGTCAATTAATTAAAACCATATATATATATATATATATATATATATATATATAGATGGGGATGGATGTTGTGACCCAGTTGAGATCTTTGTGATTTTTCAATTTCCTCTTACTCAGTCAAGTGGCCATACGCATCATCACTAGGAACCAGACATTAATTGTATAAAAAGAAAATATTTTGATTTTTCTACTGGATGAGTGTACATTGATGATGGATGAAAGGAGAATAACTAAGGCAATAATTGTTCATAATCTTAATAAAACCAAATTATATATGTATGTTTGAATGTGATTGGTTGAAAAAACTCAAGCTAGCTAAACAAAGGGTTTTAGCTATCATATCGTTTAATATTTGATAAAGGGCAATGTTTGGCCAAATCTGTGAATGTTGATAATGTAATGTCATAGGAAAAAGGCAAAAGTAATAATGTCATTAACCTAATAATCATGACTAAATAGCAAATGGAGATAAGGATGTTGTACTAATGAGCTTCTAATTGGGTTTGCTGCGCATGTCCTAATTACTGCAGTAGAAATACTTTTGCTGTCTGTCTGTGTCTTTAGCTAGCTGGTGCTGAACTAATTGCTTCACTTTATAATGTGTAATCTACAGTTTGCAAAAACATATCCCAGAAATCTCGCACATTTCAGCTATTAATCATGTTGATTAATATTCTTGTGTCGGCAGTACTGGAAATTCGAAATCTTCATAAAACGATATCCCTTACTAAGGCTTTCTTTTTCCTTTATCCTTATCTATTTTCCTGGATTACTTATTTCCTGTTCTTTTATAAAACAACAAATTAAAAGGATAGTGATATATTTGCAGATAACAGAATAAAAATTTTATTTGAACAAAATTGCTCTTTCCTTTTGGTTCTTTTTATTATGCAAGTTCTTTCATGTGACTCACCTTCATCATCCACCGAGTTTGAAAGTACGCCATCTTTTTTACTGCAACATATCTTGAAACTCTATTTATATTCTCCCATTGCTGCTGCCTATAAGAGAAATTCTTTTTTAAAAACAATTTTCTTGAGGACGGTATCCCCTCACCCCTCCACCGATTTCTGCTCCTGGGTTAGGCTTAAGCCGACATGTTTATTTAAAATTGTGGTGTTTATTTTTAAATGGGTTTTGTTATTAAAAAAATTTCAAGAATATACGTAAGTTTGCATTTATGTTTTTAAAAATAATTATATCAGTAAAAGAGACTTGTGTGATCAGATTTAATGGTGAAGTATAGAACTACTTAACAAAGACACTCTACATTTGCCCCTGTAATATTAGAGAACATGTCATTTCTGATGATTCACACCTTTTATTTTTAGTAATTAAAATAAATTACTGTAATATATTCTCTTTTAATTGAGGAGTTGTCATGTCAGGTATAAATAACTTTTGTAAATTGTAATTGATGAGCAACAAATTTATTAGAAATGTTACATTATTGACTCCAGACATCAAATTTTATTTTTAAAATTTTTTGTATAATCAAAATGCATGCATTTGGAGAATTCAACAACTGTATTTGTGGGATGGGCCTTGTTATACCCCATATTTATTGGGCCTACAATCACGAATTAAACATCAGTTTCAACTATGGGCCTCTTATCAACTGTATAGACCAGGCTCACTCTAAATATGAGCCCAATCCCGATTTTGATCCCAATTTTGGTTTTTTTTTTTTTTTTAAAGAAAAAAATTACTTTCTTAATGTACTAATTTTTTTTTTTTTTTTGTAAAAAATGGTTTTTATCTAATATAAAATTTTCATCACTTTGGTAATTTTACTTTTGGCGGATAAATCAAGCAGCAACAAACGCTAAAGACCAAATCATGATATGAAAGAGGGAGCCTTTTATTATTACAAAATAGAAACAAAAGAGATACAATCCGACAAAAATGAAAACACAATTGAAAGTAGAAACCCTTGTTTAATTAGAGAAACAGAGAGCTCCGCTCTACCCCAAATCAGCAAAAATGCGAACTGACATTAATCCTTTTTGACGGCGGATCTCAAAGCAAATGCAGCGCCTAGAATGAGAAGAGGTAACAGAAGTTGAAAGAGCCTCACCACCAACGGATTGTATCTTGGTTTCGTAGGTAAATGTGTTGGAGGACGGTATTTCCTTCCCGAAGCTGGAACGCTCTTCGGTTCAATATCGCCTATGTAATATTTCTTCATCAGTTCTTTTGCGTCTTTGCTGTGTCCAACATCTTGGAAATCATCCGTTGCGTCTTTCTCTGCAATATTTATTTCTCATCTCAATTTTACTATTAAAAGGATTCCCCTTTTTCAAAACTGGATTGCAATCTTACCTGTAGCTGCTAATAACACTTCGTCTCCTCCTGGGTGCTCTTCCAGAAAATTCGTTACATCGAAAACCTAATTATACGGTTTAATTAATTAATTATCAATTACAAATCAATCTTGATTACCAGAGATGTGATAAACAGACCTGGCCATGGATTAGAAGCCAGCAATCATGTCTATCCTTGTGCTTTACAACGTCATCGAAATGATGGATTTTCGGTGTAATATCCATTTCTGTGCTGTTATTCAATTAAATTCTCATCACACAAAACAACAAATTAATATAAGAAAACAGAAAAAACAAATAAAATGAAGAAGAAGAAGAAAGACTCTTACTTCTAAAAGAAAGCAAGAGATCCTTTGAGCACTGAGCTTAAGTTAGTAAGCAAATCGAACTCTGAGCAAGAGCCTGCCATTTATATATTAATAATGGCGTAAATGACCTTTGGGACTTTTTTACTATTGCATAAAATTTTTCTAGATTTTCCTTTTTATTTTCTTTTAATTCTTTTATCAGAAAACGTTGAAATTTTTTAGATAAACATCCAATTTAACTCGTGGATTTTTATCGAATATTTAATTTAATTGAGTTTCACGTAATTCATAATGTAAATTTTTAAAGTTCTATTTTTAAAATAACAAAAATGTGGCAATTTTCATTTTTGGTCAATTAAATCCTCCTCTTCTAGATATAATAAGATTAATTAATTAATTAAAGCTAGAGTAATAATTATATTAAGAGGATAATTATATATAAATATACTTTTAAAAGTTTTACAGACTTTTATAAAGTTATAATAAATAATACTGTAACATTCAGTTAAATTTATAATTATGACTCAAAATATTCGCTTGGTCACTGAAAAATAATCATATCAAGCTAATTATAAAACTTTGCGCTCATTCCATTGTAAACACAAAATATTAACTTGTGAATAGAATTCAATCTCTTAAAACTAAAAAGATAGACTTGGCCACGGTTCCGGAACCCGGTTCCAGAAAAGCTGGAACCGAAACCGAACCGAAATGGTCCGGTTTCTGTTTCGGTTTCGAACCGTCCGGTTCCGGTTTCGGTTCCGGTTCCGGTTCCGATCCGATTATAAAACCGACGGTTCCGATTGGTTTTCCGGCGAATCGTATAATTTTAAATTTTAAATTTTGAATACCGGTTTTAAAAAAAAATTATGTGGACATGAAAAATTAAAAAATACAGTTAAAAAATTTTAAAATATGAAGACCGGTTAAAAAAAAAATTATTTGAACATAAAAAATTAAAAAATACACCTAAAAAATTTTAAATTTTGAAAATCGGTTTAAAAAAAAATTATTTGAACATAAAAAATTAAAAAATACACCTAAAAAATTAAAAAATACTTCAATTAAATTTATTTTTTTAAAGACTTGAATTGTTGAGTGTTGAACATAATGATTTTTTTAAAAAAAATTTTGAACTGAATTTTTTTTTTTTAAGTTTGAACATAATTTTAAAAAAAAAAAGGGCTTGAACTTAATTTTTTTTTTGTTTAAAAAAAAAATTAAGTTGCCTACATATCCTCTTGGGGTTTAGAGGAATCAAAGCCCACGTAGTTCTTACTTACCTTATATCAATTTCACCCCTTTTACCTTAATCGCTATTTGCACCACCGGTTGATATTCCCGTTGAGGACCCATCGTATAAATCAAATAAATCTTCATTTTCTTTTGAATTTTCTTGGGCTCTTAGTTCGGCTTTGGTCCAATCATCCACGCACGCTTGTACTTCTAATGAATCGGGTGTCATACGAGATCGTGTTTCATCAAGTATGTTACCTCCTTGACTAAAAGCTTGTTCAACCGCAACAGTGGAGACCGGAGCTGCTAAAATTTGTTTTGCAAGTAAAGAAAGAATTGGAAAAGTATTTGCGTGACGACTCCACCAATCTAAAATTGGAAAATCTGCATCTGCATAATTATCACCAAACTCAAAAGAAGTTGTTAGATAATTGTCAAATTCAGAAATAGAACTGGATTCTCTTGTTCTTTTTTGTCTTTGCAATAAAACTTGTTGAGCAACATCAACACCACTTACCCTTTGTGTTGAAAATTGTGGAATATTAGATTGAGAAGAAGTAGAAATAGAAGTAGATAAACTAGAAACTTGAACAAATTCATTATATAATTGCATAATATTTTGTTTAACTTCATGCACTAGTACATTTATATTAACATTATCTTCAACATCAAAATTTAATACGTTATAATAAATAGTCAAATAATCACATAAAACATCCATTCTATATCTAGGATCAAATGCAATAGTAACAAGATAAAGAGGTGGTATATTTTTAAAATAAGATAACCATTTTTTTTTTTCATTGAAAAAATACAATCTTTTAATAAATCATCATTTTGAAATTCTTGGAGTGCAGTAACAATATTAATACACATAGGTAAAAATAAATTAGATGTGGGATAATAAATCCCACTAAATTTATAGGTAGCCTCATTAAAAATTTTTAAAATATCTAAAATTTTTACACAAATCTCCCAATTTTGTGGATATAAATTAATATCCTCAATATTATTAGTAACAAAAAAACATAATAATTCTTTATAAGAAAAAGACTCGTTTAGTAATTCATATGTTGAATTCCAACGAGTTGGAACATCCATTGGAAAACGTTTTGGTCTTTTATTATTTTCTTTACAAAATTTAGCCCAACTTTTCATCACTTGGGGATGTGTCCATAAATATGAAATAGCTTTTTTAATTGGAGAAATAAAAGAATCAAGAATTTTCAAACCATCTTGTACACATAAATTTAAAACATGGCATGCACATCTTATATGAAAAAATTTACCACCAATATTTGGTTCACAAATTTTTTTAAGTTCAATAATTAATCTAGTATTTGCAGAAGCATTATCAAATGAAATTGAAAAAAAATTTTTTGTCAACCTATATTCATCTAAAATTGAAACAATAACTCTATAAATATTATTTGCAGTATGTTTATCATCAAAAACACGAAAATTCTTTTTTGAATTTTCCAATCATCATCAATCCAATGACATGTAATACCCATATAAGAATGTATTTGCCAATGATCACTCCAAACATCACAACAAATTGAAACACGAATTTTCAATTGAGAAAATAAAAGCTCTAACTCTTTTTTTCCTTTATTATATAAAGAAATAATAGTTCGTTTTACAGTATTTCTTGGTACTCTTTTAGCACAAGGATTTAAAGTTTTTTGACAATAATTATTAAAACCTACTTTTTCACCAAAACTAAAAGATAAATGTTCCATAGAAATCATTTTTGCTAATTCTTCTTTTTGTATTTTTTCAGAATATTTAAATAAAGAAAGGTTAGAAGCGTACCCGGAAATTTGTTGTTGAGACCGATCAACTCCTATTTTTGTTGGATGTTTTGCCTCCAAATGCTTCCAAAATGATCCATAGCCGTCCGCTTGTTTAAATTTATAAGATTTTCCACAATAATTGCAAATTACATCGTACATTTTCTCACCTTTGAATTTTTTTGTGAAATGAATGGAAAATATGTCGGAACTTTGTATTGCTCTTGTAACAATTTTTGCTCGTTGCTCTTGCTCTTGCTCTTCATCTTCTTGAAATTGCTCATTAAATTCGGATTCTTGAGTTGGAATATCCAAATTTTCATTTGGAAAACTTTCAAAATTAAATTGGTCGAGAATCATATCATAGATGTCGTTTGTAGGGATAGATGATTCTCCAATTTTTCCCTTGCCCTTACCCGAATTTGAGTTTCCTCCACTTGCCATTATATGATAATAAAATATAATTTAGAAAATTGAATAAAAAAAATTAGAAAGATTAATTACTTAATAAGAGAGATTGTAGAGTAGAGAAGAATAAATGAATAATATAGAGTAGAGTGTAGTATATTGTAGAGAGAGTAAGTAGAGAGTGTAGTATATTGTAGAGAGAGTAAGTAGAGAGAGTTGAGATTTTTTTGTAATGAATTTGTAAATAAAATGAGATATTTATAATAAATCCAAAAATTCATTTTTCCAAAAATACCCTTAAAACTAGCCGTTATATAGCCGTTTATGGCTGTTGGGAGGGGTAATTAAGACATTTCACAACAATTTAAAAAAAAAAAAAACTGCAAAAATCTGACAGTTACAACGGCTAGAACCGCCGGTTCTAACCGGTTCGAACCGGCGGTTCTAACCGGACGGAGAACCGGCGGTTCTAGTCCGGTTCCGACCGGTTCTCTGGAACCGCCGGTTCTGGTTCCTCATTTGCTGGAACCGGAACCGAACTGGATTTTTCCGGTTCTGGTTCCGATTCTCACCGATTACGGTTACGGTTCCGGGCCGGTTCGAACCGACGGTTCGAGTTCCCGGAACCGTAATATGGCCATGACTATAAAAAGATATTAAGTATACTAGCTCAGCAAGTAAAGGCAAGCAAAATTGAACGTTGTTGTAATAATTTATACAAAACTGCGGTCTGCCAAAATTGAACAAATTGATTTTTACGTAGCAATTTAATAATTTATCCAAAATAGAAAATACCTTAGCAAACCCTACATGTACAGTTTTGGAGGGATGATTAGAAATGTGAAACCATGGGCGTTAAGGGCATTGGAAGTCAGAAATAAACGTGAAATGATTTTCGATAATTTTCACCTACCAAAGGATAACGTGAATAATATGCAGCTCGTTTTCCCAACCACTTCTTCTCTTTCCCATTATCTTATTATTTTTTTTTCTGCTGACAGATGCTCACACCTGTGCCACCAGTTTTCTCCCTCAAAACTCTCAACATTCCAAATTAACAACCCCCCTGCTGCAGATCCAAAGGTATGTATGAGAAACATAATAATAAATATATAAAGCATTCTAACCTCTGAAACTATA
Source organism: Jatropha curcas (assembly GCF_041381405.1). Lineage (NCBI taxonomy): Eukaryota > Viridiplantae > Streptophyta > Magnoliopsida > Malpighiales > Euphorbiaceae > Jatropha > Jatropha curcas. The sequence continues at coordinate 27,936,185 of NC_143155.1, forward strand.
ATTTTATTATAAATAACCATTTTCGGGGACATATTGTATCTCAAAAAATTGCAGTCACCAACTCTAAAAAGCAAGATTATTACTAAAAGTTACAACTTCAGTGATATTCAATTTGAATGCCACGTGGCAAAATCCCAAAATTTATGAGCATTGGGCTCATTTAACATATTGCACGTCATGCTGGGGCAATTATTAAACTGAGAAAACGGACTTGAGCCTTCAGCTAGCCTGACCCACTCCAACAGTCCAAAAGCTTTTTCCAGCCCGACCCATTGGTATTTTTTAAACTTTGCTTTTACATTCACCGTTGACCATAGGTTGCAGACTGTCTCCTTATCTACAGTTACTATTACTAGTGATTCCTTTTTTTTTTTTTTCCCAGAAAAAAAAAAAGAATGAAAAGATGGACATAATTAAAGAGAAAAGGCTCCTGAAACAGGATAATGAAATGGACTGAAGAGACAAGAGGAGGGACCAGGCCTGAAGAAAAAAGGAGCATTCATTTTGGGTTTACAACACAAACAAAGTGGCTTGTTGTTTAGGGAAAGGATTTCAACTTTAGAAGTATTTGTTTGTCCTAACAATAATACCACCATTACTGTTATGCACAAAATTAAGTTCAATAATTTTCTCATAGATATTCAAACAATTAAACAATAAGAAGCTGCAGATAATTAACATTTGTGACAACCAAACATCCAACAATTTACGATATCCAAACAAGCCACTATGAAAACCTTACAGAACACGGAATCACATGGTTCAATGTCACAAACTCACACGCAACGCCCTTAAAATTGTCCACATAATTAAAAAAAATAAAATAAAAGAAATAAAATACATACATTTTCTAGCAAATTAATTAATTAGTTCATCACTCAAATTTCATATGGTAGGACCTGCAAGCAAAAAAGAAAATGATGATTATCAATTGATAATAAAACATAATATTAAAAAAATAACTAAAAAGGACAATTAATTAATTAATTAATTAATTCATATGGCATGTTTTATAATTTAACAGTTTGTTTATTTGTTGGTGGGTCTATTTTATCCTACAGATGTTCATATATATCCATCGAAAATGACAGGAATGGCAGTTTCAGAACCTCTAACCTGACCTCACCATGCATGATGATGCTATTATAAAGTACGTACAACTATAACAGGTTACTACTAACTAATTAAACACCTCTCTTAATTATGTTTAATTGTCATTTGATTAATTGAATTAGTTTAAAGTGGGCCAAGCTGATCAATTTTGTTGACACACCCAATGATTGGCTGTTTAAACTTTAAACACACATTGTAATTATCCATTGTACTAATAATAGCATAATATGTATACATCTAGCTCAGACAAATTATATTCTGAGTGATGTCTGAATGATATCTGTACAATTGAATTGAATGATTCATTGGACATAGATTTTACATATCACATTCGTTACTTATTTTTTTAAAACTTAATTAGTTATAATGTCTATGTTTAGTCATATGCCGACTTGAAGTATTGGACTGTTTAGTTGATTGAACATTAATAGATTTGTCTCTTCAGGTGCTTTTTTGTTTTAGTGTCACCAAAAATAATAAAAATAAAAAATAAAAAAGAGTTGTGACACTTTTACCTCTTAACGTTTTAATTTATATGAGACACATTATTGATCTAATTAATTACTTTTTCATATTTTTTTTAAAGTGCAAAAAATTGGGATCTCTCGGATTTCATTAATTGCGTTGAGTGTTATGTGATAGAAAACTAATATTTGATCATTTTATAAATAAATAAATAAAATAATAATAAATTACTGTACCCTTCGTCTCTTCCTATTGTCTGATGAAGTACAAGATAAAGAGTAGAGAAAGAGGAAAATGCTAGCGACACATTAAACTATGAAGTCCACTTTAGGCATCAAATTCATGGGGTAGTGTTGTTTTCGGCATTCAAGTTATGGGAGATGAATCTCCAATAATTAACTTGTTTTCTTTAATTAATTCTGATTAATTTTGCTAATAACTACTCCATTATTCATCTAAATTTGGAGATGAATGATTGTAAATTAGTTATTCTCATTAATTATTTAACTAATCAAATTTGTGCATGACAATAATTAAAAATGATAGAGTTGATTTTTTTTTTTTTTACCTTGGAATGTTTGAAGCAGACTGATTCAGTTGTTTCGTTTGCATTGCTAATTCCGAGTTGCTTGTTTTGACTGTCTGTTTTATTGCCTTTCCCTTCAAGTTCTGGATGGATTTTTCTCTTTAACATCCTCCTCATCAACTACAATGTTATGCAAAATTTACAGGTTAATTAATTTGTAAAAATATTTTCAAAAACTTGGTGAGATGAATATTATGTAACTCACTTGGTGAAATTTCTTGATCGGACGTGAATCGTCTCCGACGTGAGGAATGAGTTTCTTAGCAAAGGAAAGGCCATTCTTTGCACGAACAGCTGTTTTTTTATTTCCTGAAGAATCTGTGTCGTCAACCTGGTTACAACAATCAGGTTTCTTTTTCATATCAGAATCCGCCAAGAAGAGTTCTGCAAGTGTTATTCTTTCTCCCTTCCTTTTTCTTTCATCATTTTCATTGCTCCTTGAATTCTTCTCCGCAGTATTTTCATCAAAAGGTGATCTAATGTTCTCAAAATTATGTCCAAATCTTGTAAATATTAAAGGGTTCTCCTCCTCATCTTCTTCTACTTCGTTTTCGCTAACATTGTCATCTTTGTCTTCGTCTTCACTATCAACAACTGAATATTGTTCTTCCTGTTCGTCTTCAACGTCAGTATCATCATCGTCGTCCTCTCCTTCACTTTCTAGAACAAAATATTCATTTTGTTGATAATTAAAGGGTTTTAAAGGGTCGAGGCCTAAAGTGCCAATTGTTAAAATGCCACCCTTCCAGCCATCAAGCACGTCCACCAGAGCTACTTGTTTCAGTAATGCTTGCTTGTCTGCTTCATTTGTAATTGATTCAGCTTTTTTCACATTTCGAGCTAACCCATCTATGCAAATTAAAACAATTTCCTCTTCCAGTCAATTTCCCAAAATCACAATAAATGTAGCCAAAAAGAAGAATTTTTTTTGTCTGAAAAAAAAAAGAACAACTTAGTATAATCAAACCTTTAAGGGCGCCTTGATGAAACCTCCTCTGCACCCAATTAAATATCTGTAGCCAAGAAATAAAATTATTCATCAAAAGATTTTCACAATTACAGGGACAACTGTACTAAAGAGTGATGATCGCTATAAGACTAGTAGCCAAAAACAGAAAAAAAAATATATAAAAAAGAGGGAGCAAAATAATTCTATATTTAAAATGATAGAGAACATTTTATCCGACCTTCATATTCTGAGAAACAACTTGGCGAGCGGATTGTTAGAAGGGAAATGCCAAAGAGAGTAAGTAGATGAAATGATGATTTTGGAGAAGAAATAAAAAGCAGGGGCCAAATAGGGGTGGATGCCTCAGAAGATGACAGTTGTCCGTGTGGGACCCATGAGATAGGCATGTTTTGGGGTGCATGGCATGTTTGAGGACCCACAATGTTGGGTCTATCTGGCATGATCGATGGGTCGAAATTCTAGATATGATGTCTGCCTATATTATATATTATATATTAAGGGAAAATGGAAAATGGAAAGTTCTCTTCCCGTTCTATTGCATGCTATCAGATACCAAACTCTACCTAATCTCTTTCCTTTCATAATTTCCTCTCTCATCTACATTAGTATAAATTGATCGTATTTATTTCTTGCCAAACAGAACAGGGAATTTGACGTGCAGAATAGTAGTTTTTACTTTTTAATTCAATGGGTAGAATCATAGTTGTTGGTCAAACCTAGTATTGTAGTCAATGCTTAGTCCGTTCAGGTTCAATGATCTTGTGTACATGGTGGGGTAGTCCTATTTTCAGATTCACATCCCATTTGCAAAATGCCTGGAATTCTTTTTCTTTTTTTTTCTTTACTTTTCCTAAAAAAAAGGTGACGTGCACATCTAAAAAAAAAAAAGGTATTCCATCAAAATTACTGTAATCATAATTTTGTTTAGCATAAATTTATTTATTTTTTTATAACATTGCTGTTTTCAGTCCATTGGACTAAATCTAATTCTACCCACATCGTGTTAGGTCCATAAAGAAAAAGCGCATTCAACGGTAATGTTTTCCATTCGAAAAAATCAAATACTCAATTTCACGAGGGACTTAAATCCTTTCTATTTACACTAATTTTAATTGGTTTTGGCATAAATTTATTGATTGGATGTATCTTTCCCCATGCGAGAGGATGTTGGAACAGATTAGTGCAGTTGGATTCGCGGTGCCTTTTAAAGAAAATTGAATAAGCAATTCCATTTATGTAAGCCTGTGAATTTAGCTTAATTGCTGGACCCTACAGAACATGGGTTTCAAGGAACGCTTTATGTTTACATTAGGTAATCATTACACCGTCAAACATTGCCTAACTCACCGAAATTGATTCAAGTGGATTCAAAATCGCAATTTTGAAATATTGATGATTTAATTTGATTTATAAATTTCAAAAATTAAACTATTTGTTTAGTTTTCAATTTTAAGTTAAAACTGTCCACATTTAATATATAGCAAGTCCATAAAGCACTTATATTTTATTATATATAAGTAAAATTGATAATAAGTGATTATATATATATATATATATATATATGTATGCAGCTAGAGCTTTAGATCTAAGACACATTTATATTTCTGTCATGCACTGCTTGTAACTTTGTTATGCATAACAAATTCTAACAGCCATGGTTCAACTCCATAAAGCACTCGATGCTTCTCTATGCATATGGACTTCATTTATTAGACGATCTGTGCATGCATCTTTTTATGTCATTGATATATACATTTATTGCAAAATCATTCATTGCACGTTCTTATTTTATAATAATTAAAGTGATATTAACGTGGGATAATTAAATGAATTAATTAAGTATAATGTTCATGGATCAGTTATTATTTCTTCAAGTGATGACTGAGGATAAAAAGCATAAATTCTTCTGTGTTCTGTCATTACATTCCTAATTTTTGTTGATGGAGGAAGAAAAATAACACACAACTCATTTATTATTTACATTACATAAATTTACAATTTACAAATTAATAAAATACCTCTTTTCAAATCAAGGCAAGTGTGTTTTACTTTCTTAATTAATAATCCAGACATGTGGAAGATAGTTTTATGTATTTTGTTCTATATATTAATATAATCATCAGGACACGAGTGTAAGAACTACAAAAGGAAACTAGTCAAATATTTATTTGATTAACTGCAGAATGTCCTTTGAAAATGACAAGTTACAAATGAAAAAGCCCTGGCCAGGGAGAACAATAGCCATCAGAAGAAAAAAAAAAAAAAAAAAAAGCAGAGGATTGCAAACTGAAGTGGAAATGAGTGAGGGAAAGGAGCTTTGGATTCTTAGTGAAGGATGAAGAAACAACTGGGTGATATGTTGTGGGGTAAGGAAGGAGGGTTTGGTCCCTCCTGATTACAACCAAGCCTTCTTCTTTTTGAGTCACAACAACAGCAAAGAGGAAGAAAATGTAAAATTGATTGAGCACATTACAATGTCTATTGTCTAGTGCAAATAGAGAGTGACTTTATATGGTCCATAAATTATTTATTTCTACCTTTTTATTGCCTTTTTCTGTTCTAGTATACAATGCTTGCAATCCATTTTTTGGTCCACTTTAGAAAAATTCTAATTGACTCAACTTGTATAAAAATTATGTGGACACTGAAAATTCATTGACTTGCCCCACAAAATGTTTTCTTTTTTTGAAGGTGCCCTACAAAATGTTAATTGGAAAATTATAGGGGAAAAAAGGAAAATAAATAGCTAAGTCGAAAATCAAAAGTTGACAATTGAATTATATATAATAATTGCTTGAGTTAGTAGAAACTCTCTAGGTCATCCGTGAAAAAGTACTTCAGATTAATTATTTAGTTTCATATCCAAACAGGGTATAAGGACACTTCCAGCTAATTCCAATTTCTACACTTAAAAAAAAAAAAAAAAAAACATCTATATTCATTTTTCTATAAAAGGAAAAAGAAAGTAGTAGATCCTATTTTTCTGGTACATAAAATTGCGGAATACTCTACGAGGATTGGAAAAAATTGGCAACCGCTCACTTATATGAACTGGCAATCCAAACCCTGACGAGAAATAAAACAATTATTAGGAAATATATAAATAGTTGGCAGAATCCCGTCCACTCTCTGTATTCTTTTGTCGAGAAAATCTTTTACTTTAAAATGATAGCCTCATGGGTCATGAAGGGTGTAAAACCAGAGCCATAAATTTGAATGAGCAATTGCAATCAATGAACATAGCCTAAGCTGAAGATGCAAGATTTTAAATATAAGAAACCAAAGACCCACCTGTAAAAGTTTTATAACATTCATCAAGCTTCCATATATGTAAGCCAAGCAGGTGACTTTTATTTTGCAATAGTCTTCATTTTATTGGCTCATCTCATTATACCTGTTGTGCTACAGCGCTTCCTTCTTCGCCAACTATGCCAATTAAACAAATGAGATTAAATCATTTCATCAGTCACATTTACTTTGAAAAGAGAGAATATATATATAATCATTCAATTACAATATCAGCAACAGATCTTAGGATGATAGGAAGAGAATAATTGAACAGACTTCCCATTTTCTTTTTGTTGATCAGTGTCCAAAAAAAAAACATTATTGTTCTATAATTGTAGTGCTAGTTTCTTTTTTACTTTTGTTTCAAGTTATAATCCTATTTCTTTTGTTAGAAGGGAATAATTTTTTAAGTTTTCTATTCTATCCTTATTTAATATGCATTTCTATCAACAAAGAAATTATTATTACCATCAAGATTAGCTAAATCCATAACTTTATTTGCGTTAATTTTTATATTAAAAAAATAAATTTTGATTAATTTCAAAAATAATTTAATATGAATCATTTGATTATAGTAAAATAATATAACTCATTTAATAATTCAAAAGTATATTAAAAAAATAAGCAAAAATTAAAAATTGTAGATAGATAGAAATTTATCTTTGTAAAAAGGAAATCCATAATATCTTTGTAGGGAATTCACTCTTAAACCCATTTATTTCGGAATGATTCCATAAGTTTTTTAATTAAAATATCTTCAAGTTTTATATTTCCCCTTCCCTAAAAAACGTTTTAGACTCCGTTAATTCAGAGGCGACCATGGGCTCTGTAATCCAATAGCTTTCTATAGAACGCCAACTGAAATATTTGGGCCTCATCAGAAGGAAAACTTTGCCTAATTACATGAATGGGCTTTAAGACCAAGCCCAGCCAAATAGTTTTTTTTTTTTTGAAAGCCCCAGCCAAAAGGTTATAACGCGTGTGCTGGACTCATTAGTGAGACTCCAAAACTCCATAGTTACACACTAATTTTATTTGTAAGGTTAGGAGATTCTGGATGGCGGTGGAAATACGAATGCGAACAAAAAATAAAAATAAAAATAAAAATAAAAATAAAAAGAAAAAAGAAAGATTGTTTCGAAATCTCAACTTGTTACATTATAAATTTAAGTGCGATGCAATTCGGGAATTATTACATTTCCATTATGCAATGCAATATATAAAACGAGTAAAAGTGTAACTCAAGAGGACAATGGACAATATTTCTTCAATTGGAATCCACTGAAGGTGGAGTAACAATGAGGAATCAGAGTCCATATGCCCTTTCATTATCTTCACTCAGTCTAACTTTTATGTTTATTCTCACCAATAACAATAATAATTAATATTGTAGCCTAAAATAACACACAAATTTTATAAGTAAAACCTCATTATATTGTCTTTACGAGATCTTAGCCATGATGGCCATTGCTGCGATCCTTAATTTGGAGCCCCCCACCGGCTGCCGTTCTAGAGACAGCAAGATGAATTCCAGGATCATGGTGACTGTAAGAAGAATTGTAAACAATGGAGTTGTTAACACCTTGCACATTGCTGTTCATAAATGCACTCATAGGAGCCGACATCGTTGACCTTCCTTTGCGGCTTCTGTCCTTGTTTTTGGGCTTTCCTTCTTCTCCACTGCTGCTGCTGCTGCTAGAGTTTTTCCCTTCATTTCCAACGGTTTTGGTATGTCCCTTGTCGTCAACATGATAAGATTTTCCTTCAAACACATGTTTCTTATTAGGAGAACGTATTACTTCCATATAAGCACCTTTGTTTTCTCCAGCAATTGTTATGACCTTCATTCCTCCATCTTCAGACTCCGAAGGAATCTTCTTGCGGTGTACTTTTTCTTTCGTTTCGCCATCTCTTGGCGCTTCTTGCTTCCCAAGATTAGCAAAGCTGGACTTGATAGAATCTACAAGACTTTTCTCTGATGAGCCAATGCCGTTGAACCAGGGCTTAGGCTTATCGATAGTCTTTTGAACCAGAACTGTCTTTTGCTCTGCCTCCAATGGGATCTTAGCTTCTGTCTCTGCATCAGATTTTATCTTGGCAGGTGGTAGGATTAGAGGAGAAGGAGGCGGAGCAGTAGGCTTAAGCTTAGGCGACCGAGGAGGGGTTTGTACCTCTGGCTTGATGGTCGTTGGAGCTGGTGCAGGGCTAGGAACACGAGCTGTAGTGGTAGTTATGGCTTTGGGGACTGGAGAGGTTGGCACTGAGGAGATAATCGGTTCAGGTTTGGGAACAGGAGAAGTTGGCACAGAAAATGTAGTTGGCACTGGCTTAGGCGCTGGGGACGTTGGTACAGAATAAGTTGGGGCGGGTCTTAGGACTGGCGAAGGCGGAAGCGAGGAGGTAGGAGCTAAAGCTCTAGGTTTCGGAGAGGATGGAACAGAAGTAGAAATAGTGGCGGGAACAACCACTGTGGTTGTCGTAGTCGGAGAATTAGGCAATGAAGAGGTAGGAGCAACTGGCCTTAAAGCTGGAGAAGTTGGTACTGATGCCACACCACCTCCTGGTTTCGGAGAGGATGTTTGAACGGAAGCGGGTGGTGGAGCAGGAGTGGCAGGCACAGGTGGGGCAACAATGGATTCTTGAGGCTGAGTAACAGGCCTAAATGCAGGTCGAGCAGCCGGTGGCCGTGGCTCAGGGGCTGGAGCTGGAGTAGGTTCAGGTGCTGGACGTACCATTGAAGGCAAACGGAACCATGGACGCGGTGGGGGTTGATTTGCCATTTTCTTTTCTTATATTTGTGTAGAGGGCTTTCTGATTATTTAGAACTTCCAATAAATAAGTATAAATATATAGGAATTGAGCTACAAATATAGATGTAAGATGGCTGGTGCGTGTTGTTATTTATAGCTTTAGCACTTTGAAGCAATGATAGATTAACCAACTTTATATTCAAACACAAAAAGAGAAAAAAAGAAAAATCCATGATAAAACGCACACATTAACACAGAGAGAGAGGAGGAATAAGGGAAAGGCATCAGATTCAGAAAGCACTTACAGCTAAAAAAAGCTCACCCATGAAATAAGATTGGTATCAATTAATAGTTCTGCAGAAGTTTTAAGCTTTTCCAGGCATTTTATTGGGTTTGCTTAACTATTCACTCGTCTTTTTTACATTTTCTTACTCTGTATTACTAATTGGTGAAAGTAAGAAAAGAATTTATCTTCCTTATATTAATTTCAACCTGCATATTCATGCTGTATATATTGCGGCTCTCTTTTTCATTGTCCAGAAAATGAATGCACAAAAATTTTTTCAAAGATTCCCGAACATGTCCTCCAATGCTGAAATATGATTCTTAAAATCCATAAACATGTCTTCATATGGACTTTGCTTGTTGGGAGTCGTCAATTGGTGATTCTTGCTCCCTCTTTTTTCCCTTCGCCTGCCTTTACGATTCTTCAATATACCCTCATATGTTTCATTTTTACTTGCATTAATAAGAGCTTTGGTTGTTGGATAGTTGAGATTAATTGGCGCCAATCTTTGATAGGGACGGAAAAAGATATTCTTTAAATGTGCCAAAGAGAAGAAAAGAAGACAAATGGGTCCTCAGAATATCTCTCTTTTACTATTAATTTTTCTGTTGCTTCCTTAGGATCGAAGGTTTCGAATCTTTAACTGGAAAGCTAACGGCATAACATTTATGCTTTGTTAGTATCGAAATAAAAAACCACTTGATCTAAAATTGAGATCACATATAATAATACCATCATCTACTTGGATTAAGATGTTCAACTGAGAGAAATGTCAAAAAGAGATGCTAATATGTTTCACAAAGTCCACGAGGTTACCAGCTTAAAAATGATGCGAGTGAAAAGGTCCGTCAATTGTATACTCTGCTTTTACAGAAGTGGAACTGAGAATTTAGTTTCAAACTTTCGCCCATTACAGACAATTAGCATTAAGCATATAGTTTTATGTACTTGGAACACAAGCAGCAACATGCTCAACCCTTTTTTGCATATTACAAGATTACTACGGGAAATAAAGATTAAACTTGACAGGGTGTGTTTTGTAAATTTACAACACAGCAAGTGGTTTGGCATGGTTCCTAGTTACATCATGTAAATTCTTTCCTATGAACTGAAGAAGATACAATAATACTAAAATATTCTCTCAAGGGAATAATACAAGTATTACATGTACGTGTAAGGCTACGAGCAAATGTCTTGAGAAGAGGATGTATAAAAAAATTGTTTTTGCTGATCATACAAATGGCTTCGCTGTTATTGCTCGTGAAGGAGCTCAAATTTGGATTACCACCCTGGCACCTGAAAATCAAGGCCATTTAGTGAATTCAAACACTTTGAGAACTATATCCAATCCAGTGGGGATTTGCCATATGAACAGCAAAACATTTAATGCATTCAATGCAATATGAAGGTTTCTTGCTGTCTCATTCCCTTTCTGCATAGCAGGCACTAGAGCTGCTGCTGCCGCCCATAGAATTGTAATGCCTGTAAAACCAGAGAACAAAGGAAGATAAAGTCAGTTCCCTAGAATGTGAAATAGAGCTCCATAAAATTCTAAACCGACCGCACCCTTCAAAACCTCATCCTTGTCGCTTACATTCACAGAGCTCATACTATACCTGCGCCAGCAAACAAATGGGGTCCAGGGAATAGCTTTCCAGTCCTCAACCATGTGTTGAAGCCTCCAGCAATTGATTCAAACACTCCAAATCCAAGCAGAATTGATCCCGCATTGAAGTGTCTGTCCTTGAATGACCCTTTTATCAACTCCTTCCTTTCCTGCATAAGAAACATCGATAGTTTGCATAACTCATACCCTACTCCCTTACTTCTGAGATGATAGATAAATAATCCCTGGAACTAGAAGTCACTGTTACAAGAGTCAACACTAGTGGCATTATCAGCAACTTTCATGTCAAGACAATCTGCCAATTGCTTTTCTTCAAAAGTCCTCATAGGTCCTAGTAAAATCATTTTAGAAGTGCTCTTGACAGTCTTTAGGTTTCATAATCGCCAAGATGGACGCGGTCATTTTACTCTGTGAATTTAATTTTGCAGAATCTAACATAACTAAACCAAATTCTAGCATTTTTATAAATGAATTATATACATCAGATTCATTTATACCAAACAAGGTGAGGATTTTGGAAGGGCCAAGTGAATCCAACAGTCAACATTCCCCTGGAATGCAAATTGAAAGGCTATTTCTGTAACCAGGTCCTAATTATGGAGTAATCTTATTATTACACCAAGTCCAGCAGCTCAAACACGGTGAAAAATGCATATAATTTACAACCCGCAAAAAAGGAACTCAATTGCATGAAATCTGAACCACTCTCTCAGCAATCATTCAGGAAAGTTTACAAACAGGTTATATACGCTTAAGAAACCAATTAGTAAGGTCTTTCATTTGAAGCTCAAAACTTTCTTACCTCGGTGAGTTGCTGGACTTTGAGATCAATAGGAGATGGTGCTGCTTCAACAGGCGTCCCTTCAGGGGTAACCGGAGTAGGTTTGACTTGCTTCTTAAGCTCATTTATCTCATTCTGTATAGTCCTGACTCGCCTCCACTGCCACCCCAAATATCCAGCCCACAGAGTGTAGAAAAACAAACCACCCATCACAAGCGGATGAATGAGTGCAAAAGTCCTTCCCTCCAATATCCCAAATTCGCCGCCAACAGCAAGTGCATCCTGTCCAATCAAAATCGGCCCCCATACAAAATGTAAGCATAATTGGAGCCCAAAGGTAATGAATTAGAAGAAGTTAGAGGAAAAACTTGCCTTTGTGTCTAGAAAGATAGGAAATGCGAATGCTGTAAGGGGAAGAGAGGCTGAACAGAGATTCTGAATAGTTTCAGAGAAGAGCTTTTGTGGGACCGGGAAGCGTTTGTTGGAGACATCCAATTTTGATGGTTTGGAAAGATATGGCAGCTTTGACTGTATAGTCAGAGGCCTTCTGACAAGAACCGTGGACTTCAGAAGGCCTAGTGTGGTGGCCATGCTCTTCTTCTCTGTTTCTGGGCGCAGGCTACAGGGAGAGACGGAGAGAGGCCGATAGGAAATCAGAAAAGGATAAGGAGCTGAGATTTCCTGGGTTCAGCTTTGCAATATGATTGGGACCTGCTCACTTTTGAATAGAACACAATGGACAGCACGAGAACCTCCCAATTCGCTCAATCTTAAGGAACTAAGCATTTGCGAAATGGGCTGCTCTAGGCCCACAAAGTAGAGCCCAGTTATTTCATTAGGCTTCTTCTTGTATTTGGGCCTTCATTCGGCCTTTTATTATATTAATGGGACGACATTACGACCGCTTGTCTATTAAATTCACATAATTCATCTGACATTAACTATTCTGATGGATGCGCGCGTCGTTCAATTATAATGCGGGTCATTTAATTTTATACGCTGTCTGTCTGCGTCCACAGTCATCTATACCACCAGACGACCTGTGGTTTTGTTAGGCTAGGCTTCATTCAATATTATAACAAATGCTAAATAATTCATGGACTGAAATAATGTATTGAACAGAGTAACCACTAAAAATCATGAGTGGATTTGCCTATTTCTGTATATGAGGGCACCAGAACACCAACCATTAATTTGTAGATGAGGCTCCAAACCATCATAGTTTGTGGAGCCAATCAAGTTACAAGTCACCAAATTAGTTAAACGACAACTATGCAGCAACTAAAATAATCTAAAAATTCTTAAAATTCACAATTAATCTTAATCTGCATAACTTTTTGTGATGAACATGGCAAGGCAGACCTTCAACATCAAATGCTAAAAAATCATTAATTAAATGTATGTAAACCTTAAAATTTTAAAACCCATGTCTCAGTAGAGCTTATAAATATAAATAATGATATTGACTGAGGTGCGTTTTGATACTTTAATAGATACATTTGATGAGTTAAAAAGTCTAAAGCAGGATTCTTTTTTAAAGAGAAAAAAATAAAAAGAAAAAGTCTTCATTATGCAACGAGAACCACAAACAAAATAGCGGCTTTTTGGGGGGAAAAAGGGGCCAAGGACGCTATTATGGTTAAGGGTTAAGCTTTCAACACTATTATATGTTTTGAAATCTTAGCCAGTCATTTTCTATAAGCTCGCAAGGGTTCGTCATATCTCTCCATCATTCTGTACCACAACTTAGTACTATACATGCACCAATCAGACGTTGTGAATTGATTCATCCACATCACGCTTGTGTACTCCATACCAGATCAAATTGACGATTGAATCCATTAAATAAATAAAAATGCATTTCAATCCCATTTTATCTTTACCCTTTATTAATATTAATTCTTTATGTTATTAATATCAAAATGTTATTAAAATTTAATTTATTTATTGCTTGTGGAAGAATATTCTTCATGTAGGAGAGGCTAGGGATGGACGTCCGTGTTAATTCCGTGTGGCCTTGAGAAGCAAAAACATAGGGCTCTACGCATCACGCAAAAAAAAAAGATGTCTGTAATAGTAATAGCAGCACCAATCAGCATTACCCACACGCAATGCTCTAGAACCCGCCATTTGTATAGGTGAGTTAGAAGTTGACATTTCCTAAATACATGGAGATGGAGAATATATAGTTTGATATTTTTCGATACGGGGGAAATGCCGTGGGAATAAAGTTGTTTCTCCAAAAATTCAATTCCAAACCCTGTGTGATTTTTTTCAATTTGCTTACTCCTTTATTAGACTTTTTCTTTTAGTCATTTAACTTTTCTAAAGTAGCTCTTGTCTTGCATTGTCTCATTTTTTGATTTTTAACCTCTTTTCCCAAAATCATGTCCCATTATGTAAAACATTTTTTTTTCTAAAAAAAATTACAAGCATACCTTAAACAAAATTATAGGCATGGTGTTTAGTAGTAGAAATATTAAATTTTGTCTTAAAAGCTATAACTGAACTTTAATTACCATACTCTTTTAATTTTAGAAAAATTTGCTCATTAAAAAATTCGAAAAAAATCACAATATTAAGCTTTTGAATTTATGTTGAGGCAAAGGCTCGTTTAAAACTATATTATTTCTTGAAAGTATATATGAAGCTTAATCATATGAATTATTTCTAATTATGAATCAATTGAAAGAAAAGTAAAAGTAAAAGTTTGAAAGGATTGAAATTTTGTCTCTTAAAAAGATTATAAAAAGTTAAAAAGTTTGCCATTTACCTGTTCAGGATTGGAAGTATTGACTTAAACTGATGAAGTATTAAGTTGATGCCAGTTAGTGTACACGAAAGAAATTATAAAGTTGAATTAAAAAATAATTAAATGAGAAAGTGTGACTAATTCTTTAAATAATGCAGCTTGTTAAGCTAACTAGTCTGGTTCATGTGACTAAATCGATTGGAGAGGGAGAATAGAGTACTGGAAAAAGAATATCCTATTCCTACGATATATACAGATCAATCTTATGAAGCTAATTCTTCATTGTTAGATTTTAATGTTGTCATCTTCGACTTCGCTGAATTTTTAATTACTACGTCTCTAATGCTTTTTATAAATGGCAAATTTCGTAATTATAAGCTGTTAGCCAAGTCAATTTGTAAACATCCGAAGAAAAAAAATGAATTTAAAAATAAAATGCAACGGTGTAGCTGAGCTATTTGATAATTTTCACAAGATTAAGTCGTTAGATAGTCTAGCTATATATTGTATTATTGTTATTAATGCAATACGTTCCAAATTATAAGAAATTTGATGATAAATGTGAAAGTTTTTTTTCCTATCCAACAATTTTATTTTCATTCGTGGCTTTTCTCAAATGGTATTCTTAAAAAATTGTTTGCATTATTGAGTTATCACATGGAAAAATATTATACATATTAGAGAGAGGAAATTTGAATTAAAATTCGAGATTATATACGCAGCAAAAGTATGTTAGCTTTAGAGATTTAAATAGTTTGATTTATGATAATTTTTAAAAAATTTTGAAACCAAAAAGAAATGTAAACTTTTCAAATTAAATTAAATATAGTTTAATTCGATTTTATAAAAGATCCAAACTAATAAGTTTGTTTATTTAACTGTAATATAATTATATTTACTAAGTTATTTTTTCTTTTCAGAATTTTGACAATATTTTTTCAAGAATAAGATATTCTTAATTTAATTGTTCACACCAATTATAGCTACCGATAAAATTGGGAAGGATAAATGAAGATAAATAATGATTAATAAATAATTTAAATTATAATTAGTGAATAAATATATAAAAATTTATGTGTTGAAGCCATAACACTGATTAATTAAATTAATGAAAACAATTTTTATCAAGATAAGGATAACTGTAAACGTAAATATATATATATATATATATATATATATATATATATATATAAAGAACGGAGTCATTGATCCAATTACATAAGCCTAATCCAATGAAAATATACCGAAAAGAGTCGTGCCAACATAAATAACGTTTCGAGAAAATACACATAAATAAGGTAACCCAGATCAGTTTTTTTTTTTTTTTTTTATTTTTTTTTATTATTATAAATTATATTAATTAAAAAAAAAAAAGCATATAAACATCTTGCTGGCGAGTAGCTAGAATTGACGGAGAATCAAAAGAGAAGTCATCATTCTATCTCTGTGCGTCTTTCCGGGCATAAAATATTTGACTAAATACAGGCTTTAGCATCGGCTTATTTATTCAGTTACGATTTCAATTATACTTGTTTTCTCCTTGGGCTTTGACCCATCTTTCTTCAACCCTCGCCGGCAAATAGCCGTCTCTCTATGTTTAACAAACCCCCTCCTCCTGTAAACTTAACCTTCACGGTTCTTTTAAAGCCCTCTCTGTTATTGTCTCGTTATTCCTCAATCAATCATGTGTCGTAAGAGGAGCAATTTTCCCCTTAAAATCCCCATTAGCCAAATCCTTTTATGGGTTTAATAAATTTTCCTCTGTCTATAATCATGAAAATTCTTTTTAACTCATTCTTTCTGTTGTTTCTAATTGTTTGTTTATTGTTTCTTCTTCGCGTTCTTTTAATCAAGAGCGGATTAATTTATTTGACCAAAAAATGGTGGAGAATAATCGAAGATTGTTTTCATGTATTTCAATTTTTCAAGGTACCAGAATTCAACGACAGCATGCAAGAAAATCAGCTTTACCGGAAAGTCTCTGTTTATCTAAACTCTCTGACTTCCATGGAAGATTCCGATTTCACCAACCTCCTCATCGGAAAAAAGTCCAACGAAATTATCCTTCGTCTCGATCCTAATCAGATAATCGATGATGATTTCCTTGGAGCTAGAATTTCTTGGATAAACGAAGTGAAATCCAATGCCACTCAATCTAGAGCTTTCATTCTGAAGATTAGAAAAGCAGATAAGCGGAGACTTCTCCGGCCTTATCTCCAGCATATCCATACAGTTTTCAATGAGCTCGACCAAAAGAAGCCCGAATTGAAGCTTTACATGAACATCCACAATGATCATCATCATCATCAAATTCAAAATCAAAACCGACGGTGGAGATATGTTCCATTTTCTCATCCTTCGACGTTTGAAACAATTGCCATGGAAGCCGATCTCAAAAACAAATTAAAATCAGATCTCGAGTCTTTCCTCAAAGCCAAACAATATTATCACCGTCTCGGTCGTGTTTGGAAACGATGTTATCTCTTGTACGGACAATCAGGTACCGGAAAGTCCAGCTTTGTAGCTGCCATGGCTAATTTTCTTGGCTACGATGTGTATGACATCGATCTTTCGAAAGTTTTAGACGATTCTGATCTCAAATTGCTCCTGTTACAAACTACAAGCAAGTCGGTGATTGTAGTCGAAGACCTTGATCGGTTTTTGATGGAAAAATCAACGGCGGTGAGTTTATCAGGTGTTTTAAACTTCATGGATGGGATTCTAAATTCTTGTTGTGCAGAGGAGAGAATTATGGTTTTTACAATGAACAGTAAAGATCAAGTCGACCCGGCTATTCTAAGACCCGGTCGAATCGATGTCCATATTCATTTTCCATTATGCGATTTCTCATCGTTCAAGACATTGGCGAATAGCTATTTGGGCGTGAAGGATCATAAGCTGTTTCCTCAAGTCGAAGAAATTTTCCAAACCGGAGCGAGTCTAAGTCCGGCCGAGATAGGGGAACTCATGATTGCGAACCGGAATTCACCGAGTCGGGCATTGAAATCGGTTATAACGGCGTTACAAACGGAAGGTGATCGAAGAGGGTCAGTGAATATCGGGCGGCGGTTGTTGGATTCCGGGTCAAGAAGCTCCGTTGAGGAATCTGGCGATCACTCGGGGATATTTTCGAGAGAGAGTGTCAACGCTATGAAAGATATCAAGAAATTGTACGGGTTATTGAGGTTGAGAAGTAATCGCAAAGAGCAGTCGTTTGATTTGACAGAGGGAGGGAAGGTAGGGTGATGTTACATGTCGTATTGATTCGGATTAAAAAAGTACAAGGCCAAAGGCATATGTTAATAGAAAATAGTGTAGTTTGGAACAATTGCTAGCTTTGATGCTTTGTTCGTTCCCACCACCCCCCCGAATTACAAAGAATATTATTTTGTCATCCTTTTTTTTTTTTTTTTATATGGTATTTGTTCCTCTTAAATCTTAATGGTTTTCTTCATCATTATTTTCTTCACAGCCCATGAGAAAAAGAAAAGAAAATAAATTAAATGGACATTGAATTGAATTCTTATATGATCGAGCTTTGCGGATCCCGGACTCTGTGTCACAGCCTCACAGGAATACGAGAACTTATAGTAGGTGGCATGTGTCTTCAATATAATAATCCATCACCAAATATCAGTATTTTTTATTTTTATTTTTTTTTTTTGTAAACAGTTTCAATGGTCTTTGAATTATTACGTTCTCTAAAATCTATTTTTTCTTTCTGCTAAAATTAAATGAAATGACGAAATCAAACTTAAAGTTAGGTTAATCAAATCAAATAATATAAGAAAATAATGAGTTACAATAGATTACATTTGAATTATGATTTTTAAGTCCATCAAACATCTTTTATTATTGATAAACATTACGTGTAATGATTCCATTATACTTTATTCTCTTACTCTTTATATAAAATGATTTACATTTTAGTAGTTCTTGACTTTCTATATTACATAGTTCTTAAGAAAAAGGTGGGCTACTATAGATTTTTGCAACTTTAAGAACAATTTTTTTTTTTTTTTATTAATATATATAAAGTGAATGGTTTTTCATCAAAAGGACTCTTTAAATTTCGTCGAAATTTCAAAACAGAAGATAAAATGTTGATGTGAAGATGTGTTGTTTAAAAGATGACAGGTCATTTTTGTTAGGTGACGTAATTACTATCATCTAATTAAGGACATTGACATTAAAAGGGGGGAAAGGAAAGTAAAATGTGAAATTACTTTCTTCCTAATGTGTTTGCAATCATGAAGATTAAAGCTAACAAAGCTTATTTTAACATATATTTATAATTTCTGCCCCTAATTCACAACTCAGTCCGTTATCAAATTTATTTTATGCTAATACTCAAAAAAAAAAAAAAAAAAATGCTATTCCCACTAGCAGTCGTAAATGGCAAAATTACCCCGGCACAACAAGGAGGTCAAACTTTTAAACTGTGTGCAACTGAAAAGGGAGAAACATGTTAGTCTTTTTCCAAGTGAACAGAGAGGCAGAGGCACACACGTGACTCAAACTGAGTCTGATATCTAAATGTGACATTTCCTACTTTTTCTTTTTCCCTTCCACTTGACGGGCAAATGCTAATCCTCCTCTCCTCCCAAATTTAAAGAAAGATGCTTCAGTTCAGAGTTCAGACAAAACTTTCTTACTCTCATCATTGGTGATGATGTGCTTCTCTCTTTCATTTTAAAGTCGTTTTGTCTTTACTTTTTAGCGTTTTGCTACAGATTTACCACAGGAAATTTGTTCATCTCTGATCTTTTATTTCAGGGTTGTTTTATTCATTTCAATTTCTTTTTATATTATTAAAAATTTTAAAGAACAGTGTTGTGCAAGCTATTATGAATCGAACTCCTAACTTCTGAATTTTAAAATACGCATTATATAACATGTCGAATTTCCACTTCAAAGGAAAAAAAAATCTTATTAGTTGAATTTCTACCACAAAGATATTATAAAGGTTCAGATGTCAATTTTTTCTTGCCATTCTATGACAAGAAGCCAATTTAGCGATTTGAAGTTCTAAATTCAATGACCTAATTGTAACAGAAAAGAATAACGCATTCTAATTGTAGCATTAGAGATCCGACTTTCGCAGCATATTTCCTTGTTTTGGGCATTTATACACAAATATGATAGTGGCTAGGTTAAAAACGCATTGAGCTTGAAGCTGGAGATACACATATTAATGTAGGAGTACTGAGGTTCTGAAAATATGTTTGACAGTGCTTTCAAAAAAAAAAAAAAAAGAAAATATGTTTGACAGTAAAAAACTTTAAAAAGTGCAATTATGGAAGCCAGAGAGATGGTCCTGCTAACGGGAAATTTGAATGGTTGGCTGGGATTTTATTGCTGCAAGTGCAAGCTGCCATAGACATGGACTGAAGTGCCTAGACTATAGCTTTTGTAGCATCAACTACCATAATTTTTTGGACCCATCTCCACTATTTGTCCTACTTGACTGTAATGCGACCTGCTAAATGTCCTTATTAATGACCCTTGCCAGTTACCAGAAGCCTCACAGCCTTCAGGGTTTCACCCTTGTTTTCAAAATTTTTGCACTAAAAAATTCATTATTCTTCGAAGATCGGATTATTAACAATGCAAAATAAACAAACTTGGGTCCCAGTCCCAGGGGCATTTTTCTTTTAATTTTTCAGTCTAATAAAAAAATAAACAAGTCGTTTTCATTGTATAATCATTGCTGAATTCATAATTTAAATATATTGATTTTCTTTAAATGTAATCGTTCCTTGAGTATAAGGTGATGATGGTGATCAGAATTAATATATGACATGTGGAAGCATGATTGAAGAAAGCCATACAAATTGATGGGTTGGGCATGCAGAACCATTAATGGTGTGTAAATTTTATAATTTTGTCCAAATATGAAGCAATTTTAAGCACATGCAAACAGCACATAGGGTTGCTTGTCATTATTGCTGAAAGCATGGACAATATCTAGACTAAAGACTTTTTTTTTTTTTTTAATATTTTTTATGCATTGGCTCCGAAATATTTAATGAGATTTTTTTTAAACCACCGATATTTAAATCTTATTATTAGAGCGGCTAATAAGATTCAGGGCTAAGTATAGAATTTATTAGTCAAATATAGAAGACAAATTGTTAGTTGGTTCTTGCCAATAATACCTACCACATAAATGGTAATAATTTTATATTGGTTTGGGAGTTTGAAGGGTGAGAAAAAAGTCTACCATTTGTAACAAACTTCTTTAGTCAGATTCAAACAAAAAGTTGTATTGACGAAAACAGATATATTTTCAAATTTCAATTGTGCTAAACTACCTTAGGTTTGATAACAATTGTCGACAGCTATCAGCACATTAATGTCAATTGTTTGGAAAATTTTTTAAAATTCTTTATTTAGAAAAAATTTAAAACTCATTTAATTTAGTTACATATGCTAGTTGATGCCAACTAGTGTTAAAATATACAAAAGAAATTTTTTCAAGATATATATTAAGGAAAATGATTTCTCCTTGTTTGAAAAGGGTGAAGAAGATATTGAAGTTCTGGGTCCAGGAAATCAGAATCTCTCTGATTGGAAGAAAACTAGTAAATGAATTGAGAAAATTACATTCTCTTGGAATAGATTGCATTGTTTTTTCTTCATTCACTATTTTATTTTTTCTCTTTTCCAAACAAAGCCTTACTATCAATTTCTTATCGGGCTCGCAAAGTCCAAACGTAAAACGGGTAAGTGGAAGCTATGATAAAACTAAAGAGGCCCTTAGTATAGATGTCCACTACTTTCGAACTTGAACTGGGCTAGACAAGGCCCATCAAAATTTCAGAACATTTCAATTTTAATCTCCAATGACCTTTTCTCTCTCCTATGTTGTGTTTTAAGTGTTAATAAACCAATTTTTTGCGATTTCTTATAATTCCACCTTATTTTTTAACTTTTTAACAAATATACTCTGAAATAGAATTTAGAATTACACTCAATAATGAAATTGAAAAAACAAGGTATAATTGCAATAAATACACAGAGTTCATGTCATTTTTATGTCCTATAATGATCAGTTACACCCTTTAATTGGTACTCAAAAAAAAAAAAAAAAAAAAAAAACACCCTTTAATTAATATAGGGTGCAACAACATAAAATTTTTTAATAATTTTATAATTTCAAAAAAAAAATCAGCATTTATATGCTATATGTAATACTTAATTTCAACATTTAAAATTTCAACGTAATTTTTATTTTATTCTTTTTGATTTAGAGCATAGTTTTCATTTTATCGACCACCCTTATAACAGTAAAAAAAGACCTCCATGTAAAAATTAAAAAAAAAAAAAAAGAAAAATAAAACTTTCCATAACCCAAAACTTTTGAAATACAACCCAACAAGTAAACAATAGAAAAATTAAAATTAAGTAAAAACTGAAGCAAGGATCAACATTCAACATGAGCAAGTAGATAATTTTTTCATCTCACTTATCTCCAAATCAGACCCTGAGATAATATCAATCTTAGATCCTTTCAATGTGGTTGCATCACCACCGTTCAATTTAAGATCGCCACATTCCAACGTCTTCTTAGAAATCACACCATAAATTTCCTCTAATAGCCTGAAAAATGCTCTGTCCACATTGTCGCCGTTCAGAGCTGACGTCTCAGAGAAAAACAGGCCTTGATCCTCCGCGAATTCTACCGCATCTTCTGTTGGAACTGCCCTTTGGTCTACCAGATCAGCCTTGTTTCCAATCAACGTGATCACTATGGAATTATCAGCATGGGCCCGTAGTTCCTCTACCCATCTAGCCACATGATCAAAGGTTGGTCTCTTGGTGATGTCGTACACTAGCATTGCCCCCAATGCTCCTCTGTAATATGCACTTGTTACTGCTCGATACCTACACCGGTTTAGTTTTACTTTAATGTTTTAGCACTAGCAACTTGTCTCTGTTCTACTATGTTCATAGCTAAATCCCCAATAATGTCAAGAAACGTTAGAAATTATACTTTGAACTACATTATTTGATAGAGAATAGATTGCTTTATGATCAAAAATTCAAAAATCATTAAATTGAAATATCGAGGTCGCTTAAAGTTTGAAGAGAGTAAGAGGAAGATGAAGTAACTATTTACCTTTCTTGGCCAGCGGTATCCCAGATCTGGGCTTTAACCACTTTGCCTTTAATGTTCACAGTTCTAGTCTGGAACTCGACACCAATAGTGGACTTGGAATCAAAGCAGAACTCATTTTTAGTGAACCTTGACAGCAACTGAGTCTTACCCACTGCAGAATCTCCGATCACAACCACTTTAAACACATAATCTATTCTCTCTTCTACACTCTCGTGATGATGATTATCGAGATCAACACCGTTCATTTCTTGATTCATTTTTCACTTCTCAAAGCACTTCCCTTGTTCTTCTTGGCTTGTTTCGCCGCTATTTGAAATATCAAAATGGAATTATTGGCCTCTATAGTCTTGTTGCGGTAAGTGGGAGCAAGTAAAAAAAAAAGAAAAAGATTGAAAATGACGACCAGACAAGACCGGTTTCTTCTCAAAGGATTTTACTCTGCTCGCACTCTAAACAGTGAAAAGGAGGATGAAGTTAGAAATTCGGTCCCTCTTTAATTGATATATAGTGGACGCACTGTGCATTATTTATGTTGACTAAGTTTGATTGAGGAGAATTAATGTTTGCCATTGTTCTGTCAAAAACAATGTTTATTGTTCATGCTTAGTGGAATTGGGATAGTTGGGATTTGTTGCCGTAATTAAGTGCCCTTCTGGCCCACTCATGCCTCATTTCCTGCCATAATCTGCTGATTCAGCTTCATTTCTTTACTGTAGAGTTTTGATTCAATAATTACAGTTAACTGGACGTTAATAATTAATAAATACTGCTCCATTAAACGTTACATTGTAATGATTTGAAAATTCGATTTTACTCTACTCTTTTCGCAGTGATTTTCCCATAAATAGAATGAACTCCAGTTTGTTCACCATATATTATTTTAATTACTCTGGAAGTTATATATAACTCTTATGTTATCGACTTATCCATAATACCTGCTGCTATTAGAGTTTTGATTTTGATATAATAAAGAGAAGACATTCATTCTCGTTATTTCAGATAAACTTATTTTTCAAGTAATTAAAGTCTTAATTATCCAAATTGAAAGATTCCAGACGAAGAATACATGTAATGTAATGTAAAGTGCCACTTGCCAGAAAGAAAGACAGTGTGGACGCACCACCAACAAATTTTGTTGCTCTCATTTAATGCATCAAATCAAATCGTACAATTTCAGTCCTATGTAAATTGATTCATCTTTGAATTGCTTGGCTGCTGAAATTTACAGACCAGTGATTTTATCCGAGTTAAAATTTTTTGTATTGTTTGATAAATTGGATCTAGCTATTTGTGTAAAAAGGGTAGGTCCAATTTTTCTCTCCTACCCCTAACCAATATGCAGGAAACTTCTAAAATTGTATTTATGTTTACTGTTTAAAATCAAAGTGGACCTCCTTCTAATGTTTTGCTTTTGCACCGACAGAGTTTGCTACAGTTACATACCTAAGAATGACGATAAAGCCTCCACACCTCTCGAGGGAGCCAGTGATGGCTGATGGGCTTCAATCATCAATTATAACTACAAGAACTTCTGTACCGATCATAATTTACCGTTGCACTCTATTTCAGTTTTACGCAGTTACTATAATTTATCAATTATATACATTCTGTTAATTAATTCAAAATAAAAATAAAGTTGTTCATCACACTTATTAAAGTACCGTGTCTTGGCTAATAAAATTTGATTCCAAATTTTTATGTAGAAGATTTTCTTTTTGCCAGTAACAGTGATTATTATAAAGAAAACTAATATAATGATGATCAGGGTAGTTTAAAGCTTAAGCAACCTTTTGAATTTTAAGTTGTGAACATAATCATGCTACAAAAAAGCAAGCAATTAAAAAGCAAACGTGAATGAATGAAATTCACAAAGAATAAATAAATACAGTAACTAAAACGATAAAGAGAAAGCAAGGATTAGGAATGATAATAGAAGGGCCATTGCTACTTTAGACTGTAGTATTAATATGAATGTTGTCATGATAATGCATGTAAAAAATATTCAACTAACATTTGTTTAATTAACAAACGAGTGGAAAAGACTCTGTGTCCTTTAAGTGAGAGGTTCATTGTTCCATTATTGTGCAGAGAGAAAATCTCTGTTTGGAGTGCTGACACAGCGCGAATAACATTAAACTTAGTCCGATGAGTCTCGAACACACGTGGCATAAAAAAAAAAGACAAAAAAAAAAAAAATCTGTTTAACTACACTTATTGGAGCCCCATGGAGGCCTACATGGTGATGGTACTCGTTTGTCATGTTGGAAACGAATACCATAAGCTCATAGGCCGTAACAATTGTGGGCTTTTAGATGTTTGCCACTGATATAGCACAATCCTACTGGGCCTTGTGGCACTTGATAGCGTGTGAGTACAATTTTCACCAACATTAACCACAAATACCGTGTATTTAATTCGGTAAATTAAATATGCAAAAAGGAGCAGATAAAATAATTATTTAAATTTAAATTTTACAAATAAAATAATTTTTTTTTTTTTTTTTACCAAATAGAAATTCATTGAAAAAGTGAAAATAAAGTTTTATAACCAATATTTCTCCCTGATCCATGGTACTTGGAATGAGATATTAATACAGAAGGATAGATCCAAACTTTTCCTAGCTAGATTGTGGGCATCACTATTAAAATGCCTTCTAATAAACTTAAAAGAAACTAACGAAAACTGAATAGCTAGATAGAAAACATCATGTATTAAACTTTGAATATAAACCAAATGAGAAGACGTATTTGAACCTGCATCCATGACTATTTTTGAGTTTCTTTTAAAAATAACACTGTGAAAATGATGCCGTAAAGCCATTTTCACAGCTTGTCTAAGAGCCATTGCTTCCAAAATAATGGGATTGATTTGAAAAGGGATTTGCTTCATTGACCATGTTATAACCCTGTTCAAATGAGAACGTGTTATAATAGCAATGCAACCACAATTCATCTTGTTATTCACACTGAATCGAAATTGACTTTCACAACATTTGGAGGTGAATGAGTCCAGGGACCTATAGATTCGTTAAGGAATGGAGATGGTTGATCATTTGGATGATTCAAAAACCTGCAAGCATCATTTCTGATTTCCCGTCGAAGAACTTGCTTAAGCAATTCTTTCCCTTTAAAAATACTCTGCCATCCTCAAAATTTGATTAATACATAATTAATATTGATGATACATATCTAGATAGCAAATTAAGCCTTATTTCTTAAATTTATAAAATGCGAATGAAATATTATGATTTTTCATTTCTCGGAGCAACAAAACTAGAGAGGAGGTAATGGCTCTGATTAATTGGATTTCTTTTTTATTTTATATTATGGGGGAGTGATGTGGCTAAAATATATCCTCATTTCTATCCCACCAGAAAACAAAACTACAGCAAGCATCCGCCTAATTAGTCAAAACAGTATCAAACGCGCCTAAGCACCTGACCTCCGTCTCCATGGATGCCATAACCTCTGTTTCATCCCTCAAAGTCCCTGCCTTCAACTCGGCACCTCGCGAATTCCATCACGTCAAAACTTTCTCCACATACCATCAACTCTCTCCTCACGTTCCCAACTCATCAATCTCCAACAAAAGCACCGCCCAAGCCCCATATCTCAAAACTCTTGATTCTCCACATTCATCCGCCTCTCGAAGCTCATCCCTCAAGCCATCTCCCAGTTCCCACAGAAATCCAGCTAGCGGTTATGCTGCGGCGCTTCTAGACATAGCCCAACGCAACAATTCTCTTGAAATTGTCCAAAAGGACGTCCAAAGATGTTCGAAGCTGATCCAAAATAAGCAAATTCAAGCAATTTTGATTAATCCACTTGTGGATGAACAACAGAAGGGACAGTTAGTGATGGAAGTGGCAAAGAATGGGAAAGTCAGTAGGCTTTTGATGCGATTGTTGAAAATATTAATAGATAGCAATAGGATAATGATGGTGAACGAGGTGTTAATGGAGTTTGAGAGGATATTTGACGAGTTGAGTGGAACTAAAGTGGTTTTGATTTCGTCTAAGAAGAAAATGGCCGAAGATACTCTGTTTAGGATTGCTCAAAGCGTACAAAAGCTTAGTGGGGCTGTGAAAGTGAAGGTACGAAATTTGGTTGATGGCAAGTTACCATCATTTGCTGTGTAATTGTAGTTATACTCCAAGTCAATGTAAAAGTTTTTTTTTTTTCCAATTCTGATGCAAAATTAAATTACCCCTGCAATTGATTGGATAATCCAATTTGACAAACCTGAAGACATTTTCCTGGATTAGATTTTATGATGATGAAATTCATTACTGTTGCAGTTGATATGAAAGTTTTGAATTTTGACCATCAAAGTAATAAAAGATGCCTCTTTCCTAAAGCGCTCAATGATAATTGCTTCCTGCATTTCAAAACGCTAGTCACTAGGTATTTGCTTGGAGCACTCGAAGAAAACAAAGCATAGAATTTCCTCTCGACGATGTTACGTTACGCTCACCGTCCTAAAATAACAACCGCCTCACTCCATTCAATCGCCTGCATACGCTCGCTTTCCGCCGCCAATCTCAACACCCCTCTTCCCGAATCCTACACAGTCACTCCTCCAATCAAGCCCTGGCCCCAACGCCTCTACCCCAAACGCCTCGTCTCCATGATCATTCGCCAGCAAAATTTAGACCTTGCACTCCAAATCTTCGATTACGCCGGTAAATATCACCCTGGTTTCTCCCACAATTACGACACCTACGATTCTATTATCTACAAACTCTCTCGAGCTCGCGCCTTTGGCCCTGTCGAAGTCTTGCTATCTGACTTACACAAAGCCCAAATCAAATGCGGCGAACATCTGTTCATCACTGTTATTCGCAACTACGGCCTCGCAGGTAAACCCGAATTGGCTCTCAAAATGTTTATCCGCATCCAGGAATTTAACACACAGCGTTCTGTTAGATCACTAAACACACTATTGAATGCTTTTGTTCAAAACAAAAGGTATGATTTAGTGCACGGTGTGTTCCAGAATTGCAAGAGCAAGTTCGGAGTTGTGCCTAATGTTTTCACTTATAATATTTTGATTAAGGGGCTCTGTAAGAAGAATGACGTTGAAGGTGCAATCAGGGTTTTAGACGAAATGCCCACCATGGGTATAATCCCAAATGTGGTAACTTATACAACGATTTTAGGCGGGTACGTCTCGCGTGGTGATATGGTTAATGCTAAAAAGGTTTTTGGTGACCTTTTTGATAGAGGATGGTTGCCAGATGCGACAACATATACTATTCTGATGGACGGTTATTGCCAGCAAGGAAGATTAGTTGATGCAATTAAACTTATGGATGATATGGAGGAGAACGGAGTTGAGCCAAATGATATTACTTATGGGGTTATGATTCAGGCTTTTTGCAAAGAAAAGAAAGCTGGTGAAGCACGTAACCTGCTCGATGATATGCTTAACAGAAAGTATGTACCCAGTTCCTCCCTTTGTTGCAAAGTTATTGATGTGTTATGTGAAGAAAGGAAG
This sequence comes from Jatropha curcas, assembly GCF_041381405.1. NCBI lineage: Eukaryota > Viridiplantae > Streptophyta > Magnoliopsida > Malpighiales > Euphorbiaceae > Jatropha > Jatropha curcas. The sequence continues at coordinate 27,964,421 of NC_143155.1, forward strand.
GTAGAAGAAGCTTGTGACTTGTGGAAGAGGATGTTAAAGAAGAATTGCACGCCGGATAATGCAATAACAAGCACACTCATATATTGGCTTTGTAAAGAAGGGAAGATATGGGAAGCGAGGAAGCTGTTTGGTGAGTTCGAGCGGGGTTCAATCCCGAGTCTTTTGACATATAATACACTCATCGCTGGGATGTGTGAGAGAGGAGAGTTAAACGAGGCAGGAAAGTTGTGGGATGATATGATGGAGAAAGGCTGCGAGCCTAATGCTTTTACATACAATATGCTGATTAAGGGGTTTTGTAAGATTGGAAGTGCCAAGGAGGGTATTAGGATTGTGCAAGAGATGTTGGATAAACGATGCATGCCTGATAAGTCGACTTACGCTATATTGATCGAGGAGTTGCGAGAAACGTCAATGGAAGCTGAGGTAGATAAGGTTGTTTCAATGGCCATGGCAAGTGGAGGAATTGATAGTGATTCATGGGACTACTTCTTAAACAAGCTTGTTGGCAATCTGGGTAGAGGGACGGATGCTCTTGATAGGTTGTTAGTAGAGAAGGCCGAGCAGAGACCTGCCTTGTGAACTTCAGATATGCGAAGGTATCTCTGTTTCCTGCATTGCGTTTTGACATCTCCGTGTAAAAGAATTAGCAGCATCAAGACATACGAGTTTCCCTCTAGATGGATGACTGGGCAACGACACAACAAAATCTACCCTATTCGATAGTCAGTACGAAAGCAGCCATTAATGGAAAAAAGAGAAGAAATATACAGTTGATGAGATGCCACAAGAATCAAGAGGATCCAATTGTTATTCACATAAGAAAACAATCACATGTTTCATGCCATGTGATTTGATTATGTCCCTTTTAAGTGTGGAAATATTACAGGTTTGATTAGCCCACAGTTCAATTTGAATGTTCCAAGTTCAAGTATGAAAACACCAAGCATGCTTTGACTGCCAATAAGGCGATAACCAAAAACATTGATTGTAGCCAGGGCCAGCAGAATCCGAACGAATCTGAAAATTTGAAAAATTGATCTTTTTTGGTCTCTGCAGGATTTTTGTTCATTATGAATGTCGATCTAACTCAGTGCTAACATTAGAAAACGTTAGGAAGTGAAAATCATGCCATTCGACAAATACATTTTCTCCAATAAATGTAAGAATTTTGTGATCTCAACAACCATTAATGATCAAGCATTTGTATTCTTTGCCAGTCAACATGACCCTTTCATTTGAAATCGGCGTATAATAGTAAAGATGCTTTTCTTTTTCCTTAATCGAGTTTAATTATTTCATTGAAGAGGACAACAGTCGTAATTTTTTCGTGATTCACTGTCTACCTCATAGTAGTAAGAAAAATCAAACTTGTAATATTAATATGATTGAAGACGTCAACATTATCATGTCAGTAAGTTCGTTAACGCAAGCTATTTGAACCCAGTCAAGTCATTACATGGAATGGTGTCGTTAAATTGGACATGATGATAGTTCGAGAGCATTAGCCTGGTGGTTGGCACCAGATGGACACACCAAGTGACAGCTGGCCCATAGGCATCGACAGTGAGTGGAAGGGCACGTGGTGGTAATCGGCGATACGAGCGCGAAGCGACCAGTTGAACATTCAAACTTGACCCTTTCAAATGTTCATCGTGCTTGACAAGATATTTAATATTAACTTTTTGGCCATCCGGTTTTGAATTTTATTTTCTAATAACTAATTATAAAGATTCAATAGATGGGAGGACGACAAAAACCCTGTTGTTTGTTATCATCCTACCAATAATAACACATACTAATATTTTTTTTCATTCTTTTTTAATACATTACATATACTTACATGCACGTTAGAATTCAATATTTCTTCTCACCATTTTTTAATTATGGAAAGAATTTATAATTAATGAATTTTAATAATTCCATTTCAAATATATTTCATAGTTTTTGAAGCGATTCAATGTAAAGCAACCAGCACAAATTTCTTATTGTGAGGCTAATGAAAAATTGTTTGTCTCGAAATTATTTTGGAGAAAAATTAACAAAAAAATATAGCTTTAAAGTCAAACTAGAAGACCGAAATTCTTTGAAATAGAGAAAAAGGAGGAAAAAAAAATAAAAAGAAAAGAAGTCTTGGTCTTAAATGGGGAGAAATGCAGGTGAAATGATTTTTGAGACCATTTCGATCAAAGAAAATATATAAAATACACTAAAGGAAAAGAAAATGAATACTCTATTTGTGCCCTCCGCACATATACTATATTTTACTGTATATTATTAATTATTTTATTTTTTTTGAAAGGATTAATTATTTTTATTTATATAATAACGTAATTGCAGGTTTGATATTTTATTTATAAATTTTACTTTTATTTCGGGTCCTTTTAGCACGGCTGCTCCATCGCGTATTTTCCCGCAAAATCTTTGCGCAATTTCCCGGAAAAGTTCCGCAAAAAACCAGTGGTTCTTTGCAACTTCACGACCAGTTAATCTCCCATCAGGTCGGTCTCTCTTTCTCTTTGATTATTGGAAGTTTGGTTTCACTGTGATTCAACGTTTTGAGTGCTTGTTGACTATTTTTTTTTTTTTTGGTCTTGCTTTACTTTGATTTTTGTTTTGCGTTCTATTTTCCTTGAATTGCATTTCGAGCTTTAAATTGAGGGACGAATCCAGCACTGAGATTTATCTTCATTTGTTTCCGTTTAATTTTGATTGAGATAGACATGTATGTTTATGCTCCGAAGTTGGTGATGAGTCTGTTAATTCTTGTTTGGTCGCTGATAAAATGTAGGAAAAGCAGTAATTATGCAGATACTAGAGAACTTAGATTTCTGGTTGTTGGTGGCCGGAGAAAGCAAACATACTTCAAATACCGGCACAATAATTGCGTGCAATCAAAGTTTATCCATACATTTTCTAGAGGGAAAAACTATGAAGTGTGTCGTAAAACACTTTTTCGATAACTGAAACTCATCTGCACGAACCTCAAAAAATTGATTAGGTGCTTAGTGGAAGCTTAAACACTAACTACATGAACGTCTGTTATTCAGTCTTTTCCCCACGTTTTTGGCAACCAAACAGAACTTTAACGTGTGATTGTTATTTTCTTCTTTACTTTTTATGGAATGTTTAGCAAATAAAGCAGGCTTAGTACCATTTGAATATTAACTATTTTGGTCACATCACATTGTTGACTATATTATCAATTTAGGATTTAAAAGTTTTACGTGGATGTTTCTTCTCAGATACTTATTTAAAAATGGAAATGCTTTTTTGTGGAGTAAACCTGGAGGATTGATATTGCCATGAAACCTGACCTATTTCGAAGTTTCCAGACGGTTGTCTCACAACCGTGTTTGTATCACATGGACCTAGAAGGTTTTACTTTTTAGCTTTTGTTGGGAGTTACAAGATGTCATTAGATGTGATTACTAGTGCTTCATCTCTTCCGGTTTCAGAATTCCTTACCCAGATTGTAGAGGGCATGATTGAGATTGCATATGCTGCCAATAATGTACTGATTAAGAAGGACAGCTTTAAAGAACTTGCCATCTACTTGGAAAGGATTGTACCTATTTTAAATGAATTAAACAAGAAAGAGCTGGGTCATTCTGAGAGCTTAAACAATGCACTCGAGATTCTCAATCGTGAAGTGAAAACTGCAAAGCAGCTAACCGTGGAATGTACTAAAAGAAATAAAGTATATCTCCTAATGAATTGTCGTACTATAGTTAAGCACTTAGAGGACACCACTAAGGAAATCAGCAGGGCTTTAGATCTCCTTCCTTTGGCTTCTCTAGATCTTTCATCTGGTATAATTGAAGAGATTGCAAAACTCCGCGATAGCATGCAGAGAGCTGAGTTCAAGGCCGCTATAGCAGAAGAAGAGATATTGGAAAAAATTGAGTCAGGAATACAGGAGAGGAAGGTTGATCGCTCTTATGCAAATAACTTACTGGCTTCCATAGCTGAGGCAGTTGGTATCTCAACTGAGAGGGCTGCATTAAAGAAAGAATTTGAGGAATTCAAGAGTGAGATTGAAAATGCCCAGCTAAGGAAGGATCAAGCTGAAGCTATACAAATGGCTCAGATAATTGCTTTGCTAGAAAGGGCGGATGCTGCTTCTTCTCCTAGAGAAAAGGAGATGAAGTATTTCACAAAGCGGAAGTCTTTGGGTAGTCAACCGTTGGAACCTCTCCAATCATTCTATTGCCCAATTACTCGTGACGTTATGGTGGATCCTGTGGAGACCTCTTCAGGACAAACATTTGAGCGAAGTGCAATAGAAAAATGGCTTGCAGATGGGAACAAAATGTGTCCTCTTACCATGACTCCTCTGAACTCATCTGTTTTACGGCCTAATAAAACTCTGAGGCAATCAATAGAAGAATGGAAGGATAGGAACACAATGATTACAATTGCTTCCATGAAATCAAAACTCATGTCTGAAGAAGAGGAAGTGCTTTGTTGCCTGGAACAGTTACAGGATCTCTGTGAACAAAGAGACCAGCATCGGGAATGGGTGATATTGGAGAATTATATACCAATCCTTATTCAACTTCTTGGTAATAGAAATCGTGAAATAAGGAATCATGCTCTAGTCATTCTTTGCATTCTGGCAAAAGATAGTGATCATGCCAAGGTACTCTTGACTTTTACTTGATACTTCTTAGTGTATTCAAATTTTTTTTTCTAACAAAGAATGGCAATTGCCTGGAATCATGGTGAAGCTGGGGTCTTTTCTTTTTTTCTTTCCCCTAAATATTGTGAAATGCAGCTGCATTTTGCATATGTTCAAGTTCAACTATATGAAATGGATTTAGATAATGAAAATATATTTTCTCAAGGCTTTATTGGGTAAACTGTGTATCAATTTGTTCATAGACACGCACAAGAAAAATAGTTTCAGCAATTATTGTTAGTGAATCTCTTTATGTAAATTTTAATATATTTTTTTTTTTTCCGTTTGATCTATGTGAATGTTTGCTGGGGTCGCTAATTTTTTTTTTTTTTTTTTTAAATTCTATTACCATCATTTTTACTTTTGATGGAGACTAAATGAAAAGGCAAATTACTGTCATTTTTTTTTGAATTAAATTCTGGAACACGTTTTATTACAATTATCCATCATATTGACTGTCATTTTTTTTCCTAATATCATTTAATTCTGTTTTCCATCCTATAGATAATCTGCATAAGCTGGATGGTTTATTTTCAATTTTAACTTTGACCAAAATTAAAAAATGTTGCAGGAAAGAATTGCAAATGTTGATAACGCAATTGAATTTATAGTTAGATCTCTTGGGCGTCGAATTGGGGAAAGGAAGTTAGCAGTGGCATTACTGTTGGAATTATCGAAATGCTCTGTTATAAAGGACGGTATTGGAAGGGTTCAGGGTTGCATTCTCCTATTGGCGACTATGTCAAGCAGTGATGACAGTCAAGCTTCTGCAGACGCAGAACAGATATTGGAGAATCTCTCCTTCTCTGATGAGAACGTCATCCAAATGGCAAAGGCGAATTACTTCAAACATTTACTGCAGCGTCTATCTTCAGGTGATTTTCCAGCATGTGACTACCTATTTTAGCTTCTTTGATGAATTTCATGCTGATTTAGTTTATCATTAGAATTTTCTTTTCTGGATATAAATGGTATTCAATCAGTCTGAAGTAGTTTCAATTCTTAGTAAACTAAGCAGCAATTGTCTAGTGAAGTAATCGAATTGAATTATTCTAGTTAGTTATGGTGAGACACGTGCAGCTCTCGCAAATGGTAATGTGTTTTACTAGTCTAATGATAAACTCTGGGTATCAAAGCAACATGTAACAAGATAATGTGTTACAACCTACTGCAATGCTATAAATCTCTTCAGTTGTCCAACAGAGTGCTTCAACAATTTAACCTGGGGTGTAAATTGGTTCTATCAACCACTTCAAATTGTAATTGCATCCATGTCACATGTTATAGAGTTGCAATCTTTGAGTAGGCATACTCATATTTTTAAAAGCACTTATCATTTGCTTTGTAGGGTCAGAAGATGTGAAAATGATCATGGCATCAACCTTAGCAGAGATGGAACTAACTGACCACAATAAAGCATCTTTATTTGAGGGAGGTGTGCTGGGTTCACTCCTTCACTTGGTCTTAGATGGTAATGCAGAGATGAAAAAGGTGGCCATCAGGGCTCTTCGGAACCTCTCAAGTTTACCAGCAAATGGTCTGCAGATGATCAGAGAAGGTGCAGTTCGCCCATTACTTGACCTTCTTTTCCGGCACATCTCATCTTCAGGTTTGCGTGAAGAAGTGGCAGCCACGATTAAGCACCTGGCTGAATCGACAGTGTCTCAAGGATCCAGCTTGACACCAATTTCATTGTTAGAATCTGATGAAGATGCTTTGATGCTCTTCTCTTTGATAAACTTGACAGGTCCTGATGTGCAACAAAACATTCTCGGGATCTTCTACGCCTTGTGCCAGTCCCCGTCAGCATCAAAAATCAAGACTAAATTGACTGAGGTATACAAGAGCTTGCACATGCTATGTTATCCATCTATAGGAAGTTAACCGATGCCTGTTCTCGTGTATAAAAACAGAAAATTGATGTTCTGCTCAACTGATAATTTACGTATGCCATTAATACGAAGGTTGTATAAGCTACAATAATACATGCCATAGGAATGTTCTAAAAATGTGAAAAAAGAATGTTTCGCTCAAGACATAGACTGACATGAAATATCTAAAATCAATATAGCATGTTGATAATGTTGGTGGCTTGAGATGATTCGGGATTTGCTAGTCTAATAAAACTCAACTTGAGAGAAGCAATGTTGTGTAGGTCATTGAGATTCTGATCCTATTTGAAGATTTCAAGGATTAGTAATGCGAAGTCATTCAACTATTAGAAAGTGAAATTTTGAGAAATAATGCCAATATAAGACCATATTCTTTAAGCTTGGACCACATCTGGCAAATTGTTTGCTGTAACTACATGGCAAATTACTTCTCTGCTTCTCAGCCCTGATGCTAATCTTTTGGAAATATTGAATGTAGGAATTCCTTGTTGTTTCTTATTTTAGGGAAAAGATCTTTTGTCCTCGTGTAATTGTCTTGATTCTGCCACTTCATCTGTCTCTAGATTTTGAATTTTCTGCATAAATTTGTTAGATATCATCATATGGATGCTAACTTGTTTAATCATGACCAGTGCTCAGCTGTGCAAGTTTTGGTCCAGTTGTGCGGGCATGAAAATCAAAATGTACGAGTAAATGCTGTTAAGCTTTTCCATTGCTTGGTAGAAGATGGTGATGAAGCCATCATCCTGGAGCATGTAGGTCAGGATTGCCTTAAGACCTTGCTTAGGATCATCCAATCTTCTAATGATATGGAAGAGATTGCTTCAGCAATCGGCATCATCGCTGACCTCCCAGAAAATCCCCAGATTACCCAGTGGCTTCTTGATGCAGGGGCACTTCCAGTAATTGTCAGATTTCTTCCCAATAGCAAGCAGAATGATCCCCATAAGAAACAATTAGTCGAAAATGCTGTTGGAGCCATGTGCCGCTTCACTGTCCCATCGAACTTGGAATGGCAAAAGAAAGCTGCAGAAGCTGGCATTATTCCTCTACTAGTCCAGCTGCTAGACTCTGGAACTACCTTGACAAAGAAAAATGCTGCTATTTCTCTTACTCATCTTTCAAAGAGTTCTCTGAAATTGAGTCGCACAGTACCAAAACGTAAGGGGTTCTGGTGTTTCTCTGTTCCACCAGAAACTGGCTGCAGGATTCATGGGGGAGTTTGTGCTATTGAATCATCATTTTGTCTTGTGGAGGCTGATGCAGTAAGACCTCTTGTGAGGGTTCTTGAAGATCCAGATCCTGAGGCGTGTGAGGCTTCTTTAGATGCACTACTGACTCTAATAGAAGCTGAAAGACTTCAAAGTGGCAGCAAGGTGCTTGCAGAAGCAAATGCTATACCACCAATAATAAAATTTCTTAGTTCTTCTTCTCCCACATTGCAGGAGAAGGCTCTAAATGCTTTAGAGAGGATATTCCGACTGCCAGAGTTCAAACTGAAGTATGGGTCCTCTGCTCAATTGCCTTTAGTTGACTTAACTCAGAGGGGAAACAGCAGCATGAAGTCTCTGTCAGCCAGAATACTTGCTCACTTGAATGTCCTTCACGATCAGTCTTCTTACTTTTAAAAGAAATGCAATAGCTCTGATGCTTTTATTTAGTCTCAAGGGACAGTGGCAGCTTGGTTATTCAAAAGATGGTTATCAGTTCAAGGACACTGTTTTGTGGATTTACACTTGCATTGACAAGGTAACGGCCATGCACGATTCTCATCTTAATGCTTTATGTCTGCGATAATGGTCAAACAGGTGCAAGGTCATTATGACCAAGAATGAGAATAAACATTCGTAACACAAGGGCAGAGCTGCAATATTGCACTCTGCCTCTTCTCCTAGAGAAAGCTGAAGAGTGGAGTCACCGGAGTTGAAGCTTTTTCTATCTTTGTTGCTGTAAAGAGAACTTTGCTAGAGAGAAGGGATTGTTGAAGTGGCTCATATTTAAATGCCACAGAAATTGCTCTGTACAGTTGTAGTCCAATCCGCTATTCATTTGACTAGGAGGAAAGAACAAAATCAGCGCGAATCACTATTATCAGACTAGGCATCCACACTTGGATTATATATGTTTTTTTTTTTTTTTTTTTTTTTTTTTTTTTTTTTTTTTTAATGTTAGAATTGTATTCTTTGGTCCTATTCTTGAAGCTTCTGTTACTTTCATGTGTTAGACTAAACGGAGTGCAACATTTAGCAATGAAGTCAGATATATATGTGTGTATATGTATATACATAACGGTATAATCTGGAGGTTTAATTCCTTTGGATTGTAGAGTGTAAAATTTTTAGTTCTTCCAGCAAAGTGCAGTTCATGAAATAGAATTTGTGTTTGTATTTTCACTCTTACAGGATTAAGGTTGTTTACTATCCTCGATGATTAAGAATATATATGTTTAATATTATAGGAATTATACAGGATTGGTTGATGGATGGTAAGATAATATGCACAAGTTTGATTAAACAAACTCTTCATTTAGACGAAGTAATTAGCTTGTTTAACTTTGGTTTAATTGAGTGGCTCTTTCGCCTGAACTCTTGGAAAAATCCATCTCATAACATAACCATTCACGTTTGAACTTGCTAATATATAGATTGACGCTGACGCTGAAGGTCGTGTAATGCCACAAAATACCAGTCTGATATGAACCGATTAAAACAAATTCACGCCTTTACCATTCGAAATGGTATAGACCACACTAAAACTCTCATAGTAGAAGCACTAAAAATCCCAAACATCTCTTACGCCCACAACCTTTTCAACCTTATTCCCAGCCCAACTGCCTTTCTCTACAACAAGCTCATTCAAGCCTACTCCTTTCAAAGCCAACCCTACCGATGCCTCTCTCTTTACTCCCAAATGCGCTTCAAAAACTGCCTTCCCAACGAGCACACCTTCACATTCCTCTTCGCTGCTTGTATCTGCTTTTCCTCCGACCTCCATGGCCAAATCCTTCACACCCATTTGTTAAAATCCGGTTTTAATTTTGATATCTTTGCCCTGACAGCTTTAGTTGACATGTACGCTAAGTTGGGCAAGTTACGGTCGGCCCGCCATGTGTTCGACGAAATAACTTTTAAAGATATACCCACTTGGAATGCGTTAATTGCAGGTTATTCAAGGTGTGGGAATATGGAGGAAGCTTTAGATTTGTTTAGACGGATGCCTTATAAGAATGTGGTTTCATGGACCGCAATGATATCTGGATACTCGCAGAATGGAGAGTATGCTAAGGCGTTAGAAATGTTTCTGAATATGGAGAAGGAGAAAGGTTTAGCGCCAAATGAAGTAACTATTGCAAGTGTGCTTCCAGCATGTGCAAATCTGGGGGCATTGGAAGTAGGAGAGAGGATTGAAGCGTATGCCAGAAAAAATGGACTATTAAGTAATATGTATGTCAGCAATGCCTTATTGGACATGTATGCAAGGTGTGGTAAAATCGATGTGGCCAGGCAAGTGTTTGACGAGATTATTGGCAAGAGGAAAAATTTGTGCTCTTGGAATTCAATGATCATGGGCTTGGCTATCCATGGAAGAAGTCATGATGCTCTGCAACTTTATAACCAAATGATGGTAAGAGCTTTGTTCTTTATTAGCCCTCTTGTTTATTTTAGCGAATGTCTTGATTCTGAAGCAAATTTTTGTCCTAACATTTTTTTGTATGGCATTCCCTTAATAATACAGAGAGAAGGAACTGCACCTGACGACGTCACATTTGTAGGACTTCTCTTAGCATGTACTCATGGAGGTATGGTTGTAAAAGGGCGGCAACTTTTTCAATCAATGGAAAGAAAGTTCAGGATTTCACCTAAATTGGAACACTATGGCTGCATGGTTGACCTCTTAGGGCGTGCTGGGGAACTGCAGGAAGCTTATGAAATTATAAAGAGTATGCCAATGAGACCAGATTCTGTAATATGGGGAGCATTACTAGGTGCTTGCAGTTTTCATAAAAATGTTGAACTAGCAGAAATAGCTGCAGAGTCTCTCTTTGAACTAGAGCCGTGGAATCCAGGAAACTATGTGATCCTTTCCAATATTTATGCAACAGCAGGCCGATGGGATGGAGTCGCAATGCTTAGAAAGCTGATGAAGGGTGGCCATATTACTAAAGCAGCAGGATATAGTTTTATTGAAGAAGAAGGTGAAATTCAAAAGTTCATTGTGGGAGATGTATCACACCCGAGGTGTGAGGAAATTTATAGGTTATTGAATGAATTTTCAGCTACCATGAAGCTACAAAGTGTAGCTAATTTTGAATCTGAACTTCAAGAACTATGTTTAATAGAGTAGACTTGATTAATTGTTTTCATTAACATTGTCAGCATAATGTGATGAAATGAAATGTATTTTAGCACATTCATTACATTAAAAATGTGATATCAGAAATGTGTTTAATTATATTACATAACATTACATTAGGGCTCACCAAATGTTGAGATTTTTTTACTATTATTGATGACTGAAAATCATTTACAGATAAGTATGGTCTTTGTACTATTGGGCTCACCGCAATACGAACAGACCCAATAGCAAACACTAAATGGACTCGTCTCTATTTATATTCAGACAGCCCACAACAGAAACAATAAACCCAATTTCAATGCAAGTGTTTATAGTTAGACTATGAATTCCTAAGATTATGCTGTCTTCTTCTTAGTTCTGTATCTTCTACTCCTTCCCACATATTTAAGAATCTCATCAATGAGAATCACAGGAGCTGAAAACAAGATGACTAGAAACCACTCATTGAGACTCAGTGGGACAATACCAAACACATTTGCCAGGAATGGAAGGTAGAGTATGAGGAAATGGAGTCCAAATGAAACTGACATAGCAACTAAAAGCCAAGGATTCCTCCAAGGTGGCATTATGACCAAGCTATTGTCTTCAGAAAGTGCATTCAGGGAATTGAACATCTCGATTGCTACCAATACAGAGAGGGAAAGAGACATCGCCTTCACTTTACCAATGGAGAAATAGTCACAAGGATCTAAAAAGGTGATCATCTGTCCTCCACCAACCGAGTAGGGAGTCGCAGTGAAATTTGACCATTTTGAGCAGTCCCCCCAATTGCGAAGCTGAGATAGTTCAATGAGCGTATGCCCGTCACTCACCAGATTGATACCCAGAAAAGAAGCACGAGTGTACCACAAAATGAAGATTCCAACTGTTGCAATGCCTACATAAGAACCAATAACCTGTATGGCAAGAAAATATAAACAATGAAATCATAGATAAAAAACATAAAACAGCTCAACATTTTTCCAAAGTTAGAGTTGAAAATACCAAATAACGGAAGAGAACCCAAGAATTTATAAGGGGATCATTGCTTTTTCGAGGCGGTTTATGCATTATATCAACATCAGCAGGGTTAAAACCAAGAGCTGTTGCAGGCGGGCCATCAGTAACCAAATTCACCCATAAAAGCTGCACAGGTATCAGACACTCTGGTATTCCCAGTGCAGCTGTTAGAAATATGGATATCACCTCTCCAACATTAGATGATATCATGTACCTACAGATCGAGAGGAACGTACAAGGATTTATAGTAAGCTAGCACTCACAGGGAACTGATGATTCACAAAGGAATATATCATACCTGATAAAAGCTTTCATGTTGTTATAAATTGAGCGTCCCTCTGCAACTGCTGAAACAATGGTACTAAAATTATCATCAGCTAAAACCATATCTGAAGCTTCCTTGGCGACCTGCAAAAGGAGAAGATAGAATGTATTGCCATGAGTTCTGAAAAGTTTTACCCTTAAACAAAAATGAACTTCTTAGATTGGTAAAGTATGCTTCTGCCGAAAGCTCATAAGGTTTGTGTGAAACTTCTCAATCTGTAAGCTTTTCTGCATATATCAAAGCAATTCGCAGCATATGCATCATGCATGGGCACAGACACACAAGTGAAAGTAAAGAAGATTAGATGAACCATATATTCCCGAAAAATGGGGGAAAAAGGTTTAACTAGCTTACCTCAGTCCCTGTCATACCCATGGCAATTCCAATGTCAGCAAGTTTGAGAGCAGGTGCATCATTCACTCCATCTCCAGTCATAGCAACAATCTCACCCATCTCCTTCAGCATCCGTACAATTTCTTGTTTATCCCTGGGCTCAGCACGCGAGAACACCTTTCCTCCAGGTTTAGACAAAATTTCCATTTGCTGTGAAGGGGTGAGAGCCGTAAACTCTTTACCAGTAAAACTTCTTCCCCTGAGATCTTCGTCTTGATAAAATAACTTGATCTCTTTACAGATTGCTTCAGCGGTAGACTTGTTATCTCCTGTTATCACCATGACTCTAATACCAGCACCTCTACAATCCTCAATTGCTTTATGAATTTCATCACGTGGCGGGTCCTGCTCAATAGCCAAATCTTTTTAGCTATATATTCTGATGGTTAGTTAATTTATGTGAACCCGAAACTTTGAAACATGCACTCACCCTCAGACCAACAACCCCTACAAAAATTAAATCCTTTTCAATGGAGGAGTAGCAAGCTGGATCAAGCAACTTCTTGTGGGCAGGGTGATTATCTGCATAGTAGTCTGAAAATTCTCCCAGGTCATCCTTATATGCCAGTCCCAAGCACCGCAATCCTTTGGAGCTCATCTCCAAGAGTCTCGTAAGCAATAGTTGCCTACAAGTTTCATCAATGGGAACAAGCGATCCATCTGCAAGCTGCACCTGTGAACTACGCTCCAGTAAGCCCTCAACAGCTCCCTGCAAATTCAACAAGGAATGCTAGGAACTAAAACCACTACGATAAAAGCACTGACCAATGTATTCACCTCATTGCAATTCGTGTTTCTGGACAATGATAAAACAGGATAGAAGATAATAGATCAAGTCTTCTATTTTTTCTTTTCATATAATAAGGCTGATTTCATTAAAGCTCTAATTAATGAGGATCACCATTGATTATCACCTTGACAAGAAGTCGATTACTCCCATTGGGCTCCCTGACGATGACACTCATCGACTTCCTAATGCGATCAAACTCCAGCGTCGCAATCCTTTTTGATCTCTTTGTCCACCATTCACAACTTCCTACACTAAGAAAAAGTTAATGAGACGGAAGGCTGAACAAAACTTCCAGCCATTGTGGGGAAAACAAGAATCCAGGTTTCTTCTCACCTAATTTTACTGTATTGCTGTCAATCAAATAGTTTGCAACAAGTTCAGCATCACGAATTTTATTTCCTGCCTTGACATCAGGGACTCCCATCTTCTCAACCAAAACCTTGAGTGCTGCCTCAGTGGGCAAACCAGTGGCTCGGAACAGACGTCCATCACAAAAGATCCCAGCATCATTGCAAAGAGCACATATTTCTGCCATGGCTTGTAAATTAGCGTCCATATTGTAGCAAGTCCAATCAACAATACCCCCATCCTTAGGATCATAAGTCGTTCCCTCAACATGAAAAATTCTAGAAGAGGTAGTTTTCCCACCCAAAGTGAAGAATTCTGACACAGACATCTGGTTTGTGGTTAAAGTCCCAGTTTTATCTGAACAAATCACAGTTGTACATCCCAAGGTTTCCACACTTGGAAGTTTTCTAACAATTGCATTCTTTTGTGCCATTTTCCTGGTGCCTAGAGCTAGACAAGTTGTGATTACTGCAGGAAGACCTTCAGGAATTGCAGCTACAGCTAGGGCAACAGCAATCTTGAAATAGTAAGTGCATTTCTCAAAAGAAAATCGGATATTTACAGGGTATCCATTCACAACATCCCATGAGAGGAAATTTTTGTAATTTATGATCCAAACAATAATGCAGACGAGCCCAATTGCAGTTGTAAGCCTGCCCCCAAATTCATCCAGCTTCTTCTTCAAAGGCGTATCACTTTCTTCTAAAGAAGCTTCATGTATTTGCTTCTGTATCTTTCCAATCTCAGTGTTCATCCCAGTGCTTATAACAATACAAACACAGATCCCATTCACAACAGTTGTGCCTGCAAAAACCATGTTTTCCTTGGCCTGCAATTCACAGTCGTCTATGAATATAAGAGAAGTGCCTTTCAAAACAGGCATAGCCTCCCCAGTCAATGAGCTCTGCTCAACCCTCAATGTTGATGTCTTTAGAGCTGCAACTCTCATGTCAGCAGGCACTTTATCCCCAGCTCGTAATTCCACAATATCTCCTGGTACAAGCTCCCGTGCTGGCAAATTCGGTACCCAATACCCATCCCTTAGAACCTTTCCGAATTCACATTGCATCTCCTTCAGTGCTTCAAGTGCTGTTTCAGCATTACTCTCTTGCCACACCCCAACAATGGCATTGAGGACTAAAATCAACACTATCACAAATGGTTCCACATAAGCTTCACATCCAGATTCCTCCCCAGTTTCACTTCCATGCAAGTAAGCTAAAATAAATGATATAATAGCCGCAACCAGCAGAATTTTCACAAGCATATCATCGAATTGTTCCAGTAAAAGACGCCACAAGGGCTTACCCTTTTCTTTTGCGAGTTCATTCCATCCATATCTCTCACGCCGCTTCTCAACATCATATGAACTTAAACCCTTATCCGGCTTCACATTGTACTGTTTCGAACATTGCTCAACAGACCATGACCATGCAGGGAACGGTATTTCTTCCATTGCAGTCAATTTGGAGTTCAAAATTCCACTCTAAACAGAAGATTTGGGTGAATCTCTTTCCAAATTATATCAGGAACCTATACGATAGTTAATTCACAGTCAACATGTGGGATGAAATTAAATAGAAGTAACAGAAAGCATGGATTTTTAGTTTTTTACGGTTTCTAATGACTCATAACACTGCTTACAGTAAATAGAAATACTCTTTTCTTAAAAGAAAAAAAAAAATTCTCTTAGAAAACAAATAATCCCAATTATTTCCAGAGGACTTTTATCTGTTTCTTCATGACCACTATAATTAATGTCGTAAGTCGTAACCAGAGGACAGACACAGAAAATGACAGAGAGAAGTTGATGAAAGTAACCGCATATCTCAGGTTTCAACCCACTACTGATAAGTGTGATATAACCTTAAAAAACCGACTCACAAAAATAGGATTAATTCTCATAATACAGCCCAACTAACCAAAACCAGATGAGAAAAAACCAGACGAGAACAAACAATTATACAGTTCGCATTAATTAAACCAAAGAGAAACTGAAACATCCTACAACAACCATAATCTTATCCATTGAAAGAAAAAATCATAACAGGAAGTCAGAACAAAATCCCATACTTACATTGGCATGAGAGGAAATAAAGTGGAAAAAAAGTGAGCTTCTGAAAAGAAGTAGAAAATACTAATAGGCAACAAAGTTGGCTTGGAGACAAAGCAAACCCCAAAGAAAATTCTTTAGTTCTGTGGGAAAATAAAAAGCAAATCTTCTAAAATCAAGAAAAGAAGTTAAAGAATTGGATTTGGACTGGTCAGTCTTTGATCTTGTATGGCTCTGCTTTTTCTGAAGAAGCATGGCGTTGGTGCTTTTATTTTGGAATTTTTTAGATATCAAATTTCCGTCAGACGGTTAAAATTTTCAAATTTTGGACTTTTATTTACTAAAACACCCTGCGTATGGCGGATTACTTTTATGCCCTTGAGGCTTTGATATTTTTGCCTTACTTGTTTTTGACCGTACGCTCAACCAGAATGCATGAGTCATGAACTTGTTGTGCGTGGGACATTGTCTCGTACGCACAACAGCATAATAATACTGCTACCGAGATTATTTCCAAAAGTAATATATTTTCAGAATTACATTTTACCATAGTAATTTTTTTTATACGTGTAAAATACTTGAAATGAGATGAAAATAGTAGTAGTATAAAACAAATAAAAAGATAAATTTATCAATTAATTAATTAATTAATTATAATTAGAAATTCAAAAGGATGGATGGAGAGCACTCATGGACATACGCATTTTATATTATAAAAAGTGAAAGGAAAATGAAAATGTGTCTTTTGGCCCTGGAGGAGATATAATCATAAACAAAAACTGTTGGAATTGTTTAAACTTTAAACATAAAACGCATATTCCTCGAAGTTTCTCAAGTTACTGTCGGATGCCACTGGGCCTTCAGTTTGTTATCGCTTACTTATATATATATATATATATATATATGTGTGTGTGCGCCACTGGGCCTTCTAATTAATTATTAATTATAATACTCCTGGAAGAAAACTAATTTGGTGAGTAATTTCAGCAGAGCAACCTCATTTTAGAATTTATAATTGCTAAATTCTCTACTCGATCTTACAAAGAAGGCGGGCATTAATTAGCTAAGAGTAAAAGTAATACTATGAAATCATAAAAATAAGCAGTTGTAATAGTTTTGATAATTGTTTAAACAGAAAAGACACATTCCTGGAAGTTTCCAAATTACCAAATTCCCACTCTGTCAGATGTCATTAAGGCCTTCCTTTCTTTCGCTATTGCTTGCTTTGTTCGTTACGCACTTGCTTCTGCATTGACTTTAATTTTAATTATAATTAAAAAAAAGTAGTAGTATAAAATAAAGATTAGCGGCCACCAACTTTCCAGCTCCGCATGACTTTGTTCCTGGCTAGTGTTAATTTTCATTTTTTAAATATTGAAAAATGGAATGATAAAAATAATTAAATAATGAAACCAATAAATTAAGGAAAAATAAATGTTTAGTCCCTGAGATTTTATAAAATTATTCAATTCATACCTGTATTTTCATATATTATATATTTAATTTTCAAAATTTGATTCCGTCCAAAATCTGACCTTTTTCCGTTGAACAGGTATAAAAAGTCAAAAACACCAAAAAGCTAAAAGACAAAACTCTATAATTATGAGTCTACTTTACAGATTGAAATTCTATCTCTCGACTAATATTACTTACTGTGAAACATTATCTCCACCAACAACAAAAATAAAACAGGTAAAACCACATCAACAAAGAGAGATTGAGCACAGTTGCCTTTTCTTTATTTTGAGACTTTATTTCAGCAAATCTTGTTCTCTTAATATTCCTCAAACTCGCCTCATTCTCCACTAAGAAGAGCAACAACAACCCAAGAATGCTATTACCCACCATCGCCACCACCTCCGGCACGGCATAGAATGTCTCCGTTTTCCACATCTTTAGCATCAAATCTTAGAGAATCGAGGAAGATTAATAGGAAAAGACGAAGAGGAAATGAGGTGAAAATAGAAAAGCAGCTCATCAATCAAGAATATAAAATATGAAAAAAGAAAGTCCTCCTTTTTGCGGTCTAGTCATTACCCATGCCTTCAGTGGCCCTTACAATTGAGTGGTTACCGGATTGAAGAGAATTACTACAACTAGGGATGATTCTCGGTGCTCAGGCCTTTGAAAATGAGCTTAATTATCTCAGACTTGCCCAAGTTTAGCTTCTCCTTGATGACGCCGAGAACGATGCTTTCCACTATGATGATGATCGCTTTAATTTTTTGGAGGATCACAGTTTTGTTCACTGTGTGCCTGTTCTTCTTCTTTATCTCTTCTTTTTTTTTTTTTTTTTTTTTTTATATTTGTCTTTCAATTTTTTCTCCTTTCTTGAAAAGCCTAATCCTTAGAATCATGGTGATTGCCCCACCATAGACACCAAGCTTCTCAGATCGTTAAGTGAGAGAACAAATATCGAAGGGAAAAAAAAAAAAAAGGAGAATAAAAATTTAATCCTTATAAACGGTAATTTTGTACTTTGATCTCATTAGGGGTAGCATTTGCCATTTAAAAATATATCTCTCTACTCTCTTCTGCCTTTTAACGGGAAAAAGCGCATTTGGACGAAATGATTATTTCACCTGATGCAATCAAATTTGGGAACAAGTTGAATAATTTTATAAAACTTCATGGACGAAAAAAATATTTTCCCATAAATTAAAGAAATGGTAAGACCAGATTGTTTCCTATCTATAATCGCGGTGGTATATAATACTCCACAACAATAATGATATATTTGGTTGACTAACAAAAGAAAATAAAAAAATAATGCTCCATTTGCTAACCTTTGATTGCATATTTGGTTCTGTTGCTTGAAAAAGACGTCGCAAAACAATCCTTTTGAGTGAAAGCTGGCCTTTGCTTGCTCTATGATTATGAATTGTAATAATAATATTATTTCTTTTCCCTTTACTGTATGCATTCCTACGCTGCATAATTCAATATATGTATATATAAATAATTGGAACTTATAATTTTGAGGGTGTCCCTTACTTGGAAGTTAATTAAAGTTCACTTATTTTTTTCAAATACAGTTGCCAAACCTGCCATCGGCGGGCCATTCTATAATTCCATCAACTTCTGCAAGAAAGAAAGCTTTTCTTGCTTGCAGGACGCGTTTTATTATTATTTTTTTAAATAGAAGAATATGATACAATTGCGCGTCAAAACTCGTAATTCCAAAACTAGTCGATTCAATTTGAAAGCAAATATTTGGCTCCTCTCATAATTGAAAAGTACTTTTTGTTCATTGGTTGTTCAGGCATTCCTAAATTACAAGGTAAAATGTATATCATTCTGGTTCTGCGAAATCACCCTTCTGTGGATTCTGGGCAAAACTGAAAAAAAAAAAAGAATATGAAGTTGAAGTGTTGAACACTTGACCATACCTATATTTAACAATCGCGGTGTTACACTTCAGATATAATTTGGGCTAGTTTCAAGGAGGAATTCACGAATCATGTGAGTTGATTTGTCAAAAAAAAAAAAAAAAGAAAAAAAAACCACATGATGATATTTTTCAAATATCAGTGGCCACAAAAACAAAGAAAGGGTTTCAGTTTCAAAGAGGAGAAAAATCTTCATCCAACATAAAAAAAAAAGTCCCTATTCGTTTGACGGACAAGGAAAATTTTTTGTCCGATAAACTTTTTATCTGTTTTCTGAAATTCCAAATTTCTAATGTCATTTCTGCAGATACCTAAACGACTCCACTTTCTTTCTTCTTTCTTCTTTTTTCCACAATGGCCCAATCTACATGCCCATTGGGCCCGTGCAGCGTTGTTGAATTGCGTATGAGCCTACATTTATCTGTCTTCTCAAATTTCCAACTTTTGATTGTGCGAAACCAAAACCATTCCACAAATAGCCCAATCCACAAGCTTTTTGGGCCCGTTTCAAAAGTCAATATTCTCAAAGTAATCCCAGGTCCAAGCAGCGTTGTTGAGTTACGAATCAGCCTATCCTCTACTTTGGAAAATAACCTCTAAAGGAATCCAACGCTCCAGATCCCGCAAGGCAAAATAAAGTCGTAATCGTACGCTTATAGGGGGTACCGGAGACAAACTAAGGGCTTAGTTTGGCTATATAAAAGGAATAATATCCTTTTGCTCAGAAAATTCTCAATTTCATCTAGGGTTTCTGCATTGTCAAAATCAACCGTGTAAGATATCGCTATTGAGTTCTTTTCCTCTATCTGTATGAATGACCAGAAAGTAAATCCTCTATTTATTTATTGACATATGGTTTTGATTTGATTTTGGTTATTTTTGGCCTTTTTAGGTTTTAGAGGAGGCAATCGATGGCGCTGCGGCCTGTGTTCGTCGGAAATTTTGAGTATGATACTCGCCAGTCTGACTTGGAACGTCTCTTCAGCAAGTACGGAAGGGTGGATCGAGTGGACATGAAATCTGGTATACTTAACTTTTTATTATTTGTTTGGTCATGAGATACCCCAGTCATCCTGTCCTGAACTAGTATTGTTTTACACGAGTTGATAGTATTGAACTGAAAGTATTATTATTATTCTTTTTCTGCAATGCTTCATATTTATTCAATCATGTTGGTTATGTAGGTTTATTTAAATGTTAATTAACAATTCATTGGAATTATCATTTGAACGTGTTTGTGTGGTTCGATATAATACAGTTATCAGTAGATTGGTGGTGTATCTTCGGGTAAAACTTAGTTGATAGTTCATACTTAATATAAAAATGTGACTATGGATTGTGACTATGGTTTTGTCGTTTGACGGCTCTTATGTCTCTGGTTAAGTCGTTTCTCCATGTATTGCGTATACTGGTTACCATGTCACTATTTATCTATTTATCATGGTTTGTGTATTTACTTTACTGATAAGCTTTTTAAATTTTAACGCGGATTTTTTATTTGAAAAATGAAGTATTTTGATTATTTGTGGGCATTTTGAACTCCAATATACCTCAGGATCATAATTAAATGACGAAGTATTTTGAGCTCTTCAAGAGATTGTTATTTTTTTTTCAACTGGCTCGGACTTTCTTGACTAGATAAGAATTCATGTGCTAAGAATTAAGAATGAATTTGTGGGATTCAGATATACACTGCTTGTAGTGGTGACTATATCTGATTACAATGTCCAGGAAGAAATACAATGGCAGCTGCAAAATTGCCATTTCTCTGGAGAACACCTCCATATTAAGTGTTTGTTTTGACGCAGGAACTCCTAAGGAAAATTGAGCTTCCATCTGGGCTCGCCATCTTCTCTGCAAAACATTTGTATTGGCTTGGAAAATTTCTTGCTTGCCTGCTCTCCTTCCACTCACAGATGGATTCATCCTGCATTTTCTTCACTCGACTATCAGTCACTTACCCACCAAACCGCCCAAAGTTGCCATTTCTCAAGAATGGTTGTGGCGGGATCAATCACTTTTTTATGCCATGTCAACCACCACTGATAATAGGAGGAACAATGAAATCTGTCTTGCCATGTCTTCCATTTCTGAACTTGTGCTGTCTGAATGGCGAAGCATGCTAAGCAATGACATCTCAGACCTGAAACTTTGGATTTAAAACTCTAATATGCCAACATGTTGATTTAGTTCATCATGCAACGCTTCTACATCCTAATGTGCATCAGCCCATCAAGTATATGCAGGTGTTGTATAATTTTAAGTTCTTACTAGGAAAAGAAATCATGATTTGGCTGATGTACCCAAGTTGAGTGGATATGCCTCCAAGGTTATGCGTAATCAATTCCATCTCTAATTTTAGTTGCATTCTTGCAGGTTTTGCTTTTGTTTATTTTGAGGATGAACGTGATGCTGCAGGTGCTATACGGGGACTTGACAATACACCATTCGGTTATGATAGGCGCAGGCTGTCAGTGGAATGGGCTAGGGTATGTGGTTGCTTTTTCTTTGCAATACAACCTTTTCTGATCTAGTGCCCTTCTACTCATGCTCTTTAAGTTGTAATTTTTGTTTTTGATGGTGGTTTTGAACGGCTAAAGATTGTTATTATGATTACTTTTTTTAGGGAGAACGGGGTCGACATCGTGATGGGTCCCGATCAATGGCAAATCAGAGGCCCACAAAGACTCTTTTTGTGATTAATTTTGATCCAATCCGGACCAGAGTTGAAGATATAAAGAGACATTTTGAACGATATGGAGAGGTTCTTCATGTCAGAATTCGTAGGAACTTTGCATTTGTACAGTTTGAGACGCAGGAAGATGCTACCAAGGCCCTCGAGTGCACACACATGAGGTAAGTAGATGTATTTGCCATGCTATTTGGATTAACCACAATTGCAGATTGATCAATGTGTTAAGAAACTATACGGTTGTGCTTTGGGCAGCAAAATATTGGACAGGGTGGTTTCTGTTGAGTATGCTTTGAGGGATGATGGTGAGAAGGGAGACAGATATGATAGCCCTAGAAGAGGAAGTTATTATGGGAGGTCTCCAAGTCCTGTGTATCGTAGGCGACCTAGTCCTGACTATGGTGGAGCTCGCAGCCCAGTGTATGATAAGTACAATGGCCCAGCTTATGACCGGAGAAGGAGTCCTGATTATGGTAGGAATCGAAGTCCTGAGTATGGTAGATATCGCAGGTAGGGAAAAAGGTTGATTCTTTCTCAAAATTATCTGGAACTTTTCTTCTTGGCAAGCATTCTTATAACTTATCTATTTTCTTGTCTTTTTCAACAGCCGATCACCTATTAGAAGATCAAGAACATGAGGGACATAAGAGAACTACTGAAGAAGTTCTAATGTGCAATTCTGTGTACTTGGTACTTACAACAGATTTAGAACAGTCATATGTAGAGAGTGCATCTTGGCGTATTACTTTAGTTCTGTAATATTGTATTAAGACTTGCTTCTAGTAACTTTAATTAATGGAACTTGTTAGCTTGCTATTTGATTCTATGATATTGATCCAATATATTTTTGTCTTGTCTTTGAAACATGGCAGGCATATTTGGGCCTCCCTAGTCAACTTTCAATGATGTAAATTTGTCCCAAACTCTCGATCCTTATGATGAATATCACGTATTCTGAGTGCCAGTTTAATAAAAATGTGGTCTTGATTAAAATTTTAAGGAGAATTATCGTTCCTTAGTGAAGTTACATGATTGAATTATGCATTTTCGCCGCTCAATTATTCTTTGGGCAGAGTTTTTAATCAATGCATGCAGGAGTTGGATCAGTGCTGACGGAGAAAAAGAACAGTCATTTGATGAAGAGAAAAAAAGCTTGGAAGTCGGTGGGGTTTTGAGATGGCTTGCGGGGACATCTGTTTATTTATTAATTATTTATATTGGTTAATTTGGCCCCACTTCAGGTTGGAGCTCAGCCCTGGAGACTGCCTATTCAGTGGTCGCTCCCCGCATGGTGAGGGCCAGTTAATTTTAAGAATTTACTGTAACAAATCTGCCACCTAGAGTTCCCTAAAAAGCTTGAAAGTGCAGATTGTCGGCGTCTCCAATTAATTGATTCGATTACTCTGATCAATTAAAATCTCCTTAAAATTTCATAATAAAAATACATGATTTTTCTCTTCTGAAGGAGTAGAGAGAAAGAAATTAAGATGAAAATTTCATCAACTCTTGATCGATTGCCTTGCCAAGCCAAGTTTCAGCATTCTCCATCATTTCAGGGCTAAGTCGCACCATGAGGATGCAAAATTCAGTTTCATTAAGCGCTCCATCGCCATCAAGATCTCCTTCTCTGACCATCCCCTCCGAATCTTCTTTGCTCATCCCCTCCATACCTAGAAATGCTGAATTTCTCCTCAGGCTCTCCGATGTTATCAACCCTTTTTCAGGATCGGCCAGAAGCCTAAATCCAGCACATAATTCAGACACAAACTCATCTACATCCAGCTTTTCTGCCATCACAGGTAACAAATCCTCGTACACTCTACGACTTGTATTGCCAATTTGATCCTTCTCCATTTCTCCTCGACGACTAAAGCACCTTACTATATTTACTGTATAGAGTTTAAATGAGTGTGGTACTTGTATTATAAAAGGTGATGGATATATATATAGGAGTTGGGAAGACTACATGACAATGAAAGGTGTCGTTTCTTTTTCTTGGACATTCATGGTGCTAAATAATAAGAAATCTGACTGCAAGAACCTATGTAAATGGACGGTTAGATTTAGGGTTAGGACACGTGCAGAGGTATATGATTGGGTATAACATTGAGGTTTATGATGCTGCTGCTTACATTTTAAACTATTGATTTGGTTTTGGACGTGATTGATTTTTTGTTTTATTTTATTCCCCAGTGGATGGTTTCTAGGAAGGTGCCTAAGGAGTAAGGAAGAGGGAAAGGGAGGGATCTCTTAGCTAGACCCAATCTATATTATTGATGACAAGAATAGCTTAAAGTTGGTTCTTTGAAGGTTCCTGTTCTCCTTCTCTATCAATTTGGTATTTTGGATTCTTCCATTTTTGATCTTTTTTTTTTTTTCTTCAACTTATTAGACAAAACAAAGGAAAAAGATCAGGATGTTATAAAGCGGTAACTAGTTAGTTATTAGAGAATACGATTGCAGAAATTGAAATTTTATTTCCCAAATCTAAGTCCATTTCTAATATAGTACTAAACTAAATTATTAAGTATCATCATCGAGAAGCCTTTGTTTTTTAACTTTGGAGTCAAATAATATCTGAGCCTATAACCTCGTACTTTTGAAGTTTGAATTTAAAAATTTTGCAAATACGTACTTTTATAATGGTATGTTATGACTATGATATGGCATCATACAACAGCTTATGGAAGACAAATTACTAAAGTTCCACATTTAACAGTTAAAAGTTAGTAACTCTGCCCCGTATTCTAGGCACCAGATAAGTCCCAATATGTAATGACAAACCTGTACCTCTCTGCTTTAGTAAAAAAAGATTTCAAAAAGAAGATAGCATTTACATCTGATTGCATAAAAAAATAAAAAAGAAATCTCTAACGGGTGATGTTCTGGACGCAAAGATCTGAGCTTTAGTTCCTATCCATTTATCCAATTAACAAATTTGTTATATTTATAGTGTTAAAAATTATTCCCAACTTAAATAATTAATTGAAGAGTCCACAATCAATCTTGAATTTTACAATAACAAATTTGCCTTCCTGTGCTTGTGTTGTTCCTTATTACTTATTGGCTTTAATATGTTTCGAGCCCAACTTTTCTCCACTGTCGGAGCAGTAATTATTGTCTATTATGTCATTATGGAAGCTGACATGATTTCCACATTCGAAGTAGTACACTTGTGAGACAGCCAAATCTGCCATTGAAGATTTAGGGCTTAAGAAAATAAAAAGAAGGAGATGCCTGAATCTCCTGTCAATCTGAATTGCCAAAAATATTTTCAAATTTCCCTTTTAGGGTGACAATAAATGCCTTCAAGTTCTACGGGAAACTGAAAGAGAGATTTCTTTTTAGCTTATGGGTATCTAATGGCTCAGTCAGTACAACTGAAGCTGGTAGGTAATTGCAGGTGACAGCAACGTTGCCTTCAGAAACAAATTGGTAGGGTTTCTTTTTTGAACTGAACATAAAATTACAGTTTCTAATTATAAAACCTATAATTTCAATAGCCTGCAATTAGACTGGTTGTACATTTTTATCATACATCTTGGTAATGATGTGAAATACCAAGAGGAAGACAACTCAGATTGATGTAATCAGAGACGTCACGGCATATGCATTTACCAGAATCGTACTGCCGCCATGTGAACGACCTTCTGAGCCAGAAAACTACACCAATCTCACAGGAAACTACCTGGAAACTACTAAAAAAAACAATCTTTGACTTCTTTTGGATTAAAATCCATTTTAATTTTCCTTCCAATCCATATCAGTTTCCTGATCTCATTTGTAGCATTAAACAACTTTCAACTGCATTAATGCATTAATTTATGTACAATTAGGCTAATTATGAGTTCTAAACAATGAATTTAAGTAGTTTCGCCATATAAGAAGGACAAACTTGTTGCTCCTACCAATTTTCCTTGACAATCTTGAACTTCTCTAGTATGAATTTGCCCTCCTTATATTTTTGTGATTCTTCATAGGCTCTTTCGTATTTCCAACCAAGCAACTCGCTGCAATCGGAGCAGTAGACATCAGCAACGGTATGGAGACCGGTGATCAGGTGACGATCCTCTTTACTTCCTAGAGTAATGTTCATTGCATGGGAGAAGAGAAAGGCTCTGCCATTGTTTGCCTAAACAAATATCTCCGTATACATACTTAGCATAATCATGAGATTAGTTTTACAATTTTCAATTTTGACTAGACGAATCTACTTGATTCGATAAACAATTTTATTAAAATGATAGTAGCTATATACATTGAATTATTCCCAAAAACAGAAGAAAAGTTTACCTGGAAACCTTTAGAGATAATATCATCGTGACGGGAAACGACGTTTTGGCACTTATAGCAGCAGTATAGCCTTGGCCCAAGGGCATCCGCCATTAAAGAAAGTAATATTTACTGCTCCAATAAAGAAAGACAAATTTAAAAAGGAAATAACAAGCTTAGTATAAGTTAATCATAAAGGGTATATTCATCTCTTTGCAAGAACTCAAAATGATCATCGTTAAACTAAAACTAAAGATATTGCTTATGAATTAAACCATGCCATCAATGATTGAGAAATAGTACAATCAAAGGAATATAATTGAGTGAAGACACCAAACAAGAAAATATAATAAATTGAGTAAAGAAATGGGTTCGATAATGACGCCATCGACGCCTAATTATTAATCAGGGATGAACTAAAAAAAAAGAAATCAAAAGCAAAACCCGAGCACCGATACAGTGACAAAAGAAAGGTAAAAGAAGAAAAGCTCTCTCCATTGAAAATGCCTTTTAGGTTATTATATGATTTAACAAACATCAAGTTGCTTATTGCTTGAAGATTAAGTATACTTAATATCAATATTAAAAGAAGAAAAGCAATAAAAACACCATTGTTTTATATCTTTTTAACTTACCGAAAGATTTGTCAGCCTTCGATCGTTTTTTATGTGGTGTGTTTGTGTCAAAATGGGCTGCTAATGTTAGAATTTAAGGTCTCCTTGTTTGTGAGACCAAAATATGAATAGGGTTTTTGCGTTCCCTGATAAAAATTTTAAAAGAAGAATTCTTTTATAAATTAAAAATTTTATAGAAAAATGTTAAGCAATATTTATTTTCCATGAGATACTAAAAATATTTTTAGTTATTATTAAAAAAAAGTTAATATCATATATTTTTTAAGAACCGACTGGGTTTCAAATCTAGAGATTAATCATAATCTCCTAATGCATGGGATGTATTATTGGGATTATAAATTTGTATCATAAGTTCATCAAAAAGTAGTCAAGCAGCCCAAACCCACTAAGGGTAATAGAAAAATCCATTTAGATAAGGAATTGAGTTGCTTAATGATGGATCAAATAAATAAAAATATTAATTTTTATTAAAATAAAAGTGTTTCTTATTATACATTAAGGAAAAAAAGAAGAATAAAATATGAATTATTTTTTAAAATTAGCTGGCCTATGAGTCACGCTATAAACCTAATCTAAGCAAATATGATTATGATAGAAATTAAAATCGTTTAAGCAAGTACTTCCCTAAGGCATTATTCTTTGTCAATTGGACTGGACATTATTTTCAAATGATGAGCAAAAAAAATTGAATCCTGAATCTTAATACAAACAAATTACTAAATCCAGTATCTTAGAAAAGTTATTATTGTTTGAGATTTTCTTTTTTGATACATTTATTTAAAGTTAAATAAAAAAAACTAATTGCCATACCTAGAAAATCAGCTTGTAGGTAGGTAGGTTTATCTACTGCACAACCTCAATTGTAGGGAGGTCTCAAAAATTATATTTCTAAGTAAAGAAATGTATGTTCAATAATTGAGCGTTATCACATAGGAGTTGGAGTTTTTGTTTTTATTTATTAAATTTATGAGATATGAATCCTGAAATTCTGTTTCCTTTTTGGAAAATTTTAATCATATTGTAACATTTTGGTACGATTTGAAATATCTTTTTCATTTTAGATTTCTTAAATTAAATTTAACAATTGTAAAATTCAACGTGTTAAGCTATTGTTCTAAATTTTTATCAGTCACATGCAGGGTTAATTTTTAATTTGATTTTTCATACTGACCATAATTATAACATGCATATATGTTCAATTCATAATTTTTGATAATCAAAAAGAAAAAATTTAACGATCCAATTCTGAGATAATTATAGATTAAAGTTGATGGCTTTTATTTTTGTCATTAGCAATTGCTAAAATTCATTCCAGAAAAGAGAAAGGTAATCCAGGGATCATCTTCGTGGACTCGATTGAAAGTTATCCAAAAGATTGAGGTTAATTTTGCAATTGTACCGAAAAAGATATATTTTGCCAAAAAAGGTTCCGCGAAAGGAAATACAAATACTTAAGCCCTAATTAAGGGGTTTGACCAATAAAAAAATGCCACGTTTCAAAAGAAAATAAGGCAAGCGGTTTGATTAGATAATATGGAACCTGACCAGGACCGGACCTCATAGCCGGAGACGATCAGCGACTGAAACTAAAACACAGTAAGCATCTCAGATTAGGGTTTCTCTCTTGTTCAAATTAATTAATTAACAGGATTCCATCCTACTTCTTTCTGGGAGAATTTCCTGTTCTTGTATGTATATGACTATACTTAATTGCTGATTATCGCCTATAATACAGACCAAATTTATTTACTTCTTGATTGATGCAGAGAAAGATTTAAGAAAAGAATGGAATTTTGCCCAACTTGTGGAGTGTTGTTGCGATACGAGTTGCCAAACTTGGGTGAATCATCTAGATTCTATTGCCCCACGTGTCCGTACTTCTGTCCCGTGCAGAACAGGGTATTATTGGCGGCTACGCCTTTCATTTTATCTTTTACTATTATTTTTATGATTTTTGTTTTATACTCAAGAGTTTTGATATATTCGTTTTTGGATTGAGTGAATGTTCATGTCCGTTGATATCTATTTTCAGGTTAAAATCAAGAGAAAGCAGCGCCTGATCAAGAAAGAAATTGAGCCAGTTTTCACCCAAGATGACATGATGAAGGGGGGTTCGGAAACCGAAGGTGCGTTTCTTTCCAATTTTTTTTTTAATTTAATTTTTATGATTTTTTATATACTTGTTTCTGCAATGCTAATTGCTTCTTTTCTCCATTATAAAAACCTAAAAAGTTTATCAGTTTACGCAACTGAGAGTTTTGCACATATACGGTTGAATGCCTCTCTGAACATTTTTTTGATTATTTTTACTTATTTTTGCTTTGATAGTAACTGCCCTTATCAAGGGAAATTAGATTACAATAATGTATGTGCGAAGTGCATCATGCTAATAGTTCTTGTTCATGCATTCTATTGTTCAACTTGTAGAATTATATCATATAGAATGAAGTGAAATTGAACTTGTAACTGGTAATTGTTGGGTTCTCACAAAGAAATCGTAAATTTTGTTATGATACTTGAACACTTAACTCCTGACCAACATATAAGTTGGATTCAGTTTGATGAACATTAATAGTTGTACTAAATCAGGGGGCATTTGTCTCGAATTCAGAAAATTGAAATCATTGAAGATTACTGAGCAAGGACATGACATTGTTTGCCCCAAAATGATATGGGTGTCAGGAGTTGTTGACCCCAGACAACTGTGTTGGGATAATATATTTTATTGACAAGCTGCTGATTAGATGTCTGCCCAAGTTTTTGCAACTTGCAATGTAGAGTTTTAGAATGCCTGTGCTATGTTAAGTAAGTTGTTGGAGATTGGTTTTCTGCCAAATCCTCATTGTGATTGTGAAACATTGGACTTTGATAAGATATATTTAGATGCAAGAACTGAATGGTTCAAATTACACCATGACATTCGCAATTAAACATGGCGAGAGACTTCATTATTTTTTCTTAATGTAAAGGCTTTCCAAATATTTGGGTAGAATGAATGAGAAGCCATTTATTTGTTGACGAGTAGAAGCCATGATTCTAGTGCAGTTAGGTATTGAAGAACAAGGTTTTATGTGATGGACCACACTTTTACATTCCAAATATTTGGGTAGAATGAAGGAGAAGCCATTTATTTGTTGACGAGTAGAAGCCATGATTCTAGTGCAGTTAGGTATTGAAGAACAAGGTTTTATGTGATGGACCACACGTGTTCCGGGGGCGACAGTATTATTGAATTGGTTTTTTGTTCAAGGTCGAGTGGTGCTTTACGAGGTTAAGCTCAACTAGTTCCTAAATAATATGGGTGGGTGTTACTCCATTCTTCAATTCATGATAGGAAAAACTTTGCCAGGGTTTTGCAAGTTTTGTAGTTAATTTGGATTCCTGTTACAGTTGGATTACAAGGCGTTGGGTAGTCAACCAAGTGATTGTTTTTATCAGTTCTTGTTGATACTGCTTTGTTGCAGTTCCTTTTTAAGGTTTTTATAGAATCATTCCTTGCAGCATTCTAAATTTCGGTCTTTTTTATTTTCGCAGTATCTCTTTCTTTAGGTACTATTTAACATATGCTTTTCCCTCTTGTGGCAGCAACATGTCCGCATTGCAACTTCGGAAGAGCCCGTTTCCAACAGATACAGATCCGGTCAGCTGACGAACCAGCGACTACATTTTATTTTTGCTTGAATGAGAAGTGCTCAAAGTTATGGCGTGAGGATTAAAATTTTTGACGAGGATATCTTTGCATGTTCCGTTTTCTGTTGGTCTCTTGAAATTTTATATGCTGGTCATTTTGCCATTCTGGTTGTAGTAGGCCGGCCTGTTCTCCAAACTTTGGTTCATGGTTGAATTCTGTAACGATGATATTATTAATAAGGGTAAATTTTAGGTTCTTTTCTCGAAGTTTCTCTTGGTCAATCTTCAGTTCCTTGCTGTTTCTCTGTGTGTGATCTTCATGGTTGTCTCGAATGGATAAAATTCCAATGCAAATAGGGGAAAAATAGCCGACTCATTCCACACCAGTTTCCAATTTCTAGTATATGGTAACTAGCTCATAAAGTTGATGATTAACAAAAATTAACAAGAAATTAATACTGGAAACGCAGAATTAAGTCTGGAAGGATCGTGGCTTTTGAAAAAAGAGCCATGATCACAACAGGAAGATTATTTGACAATGTTCCAAGCGTAAATACAAAAATTAGTCTACTTCATCAATAAAAGCACTGAAGATGAAGCAAATTGTCACCCTATAATTATGTTCATAAATTGATGGTGATTGAACAGTACCGAGCATAAAAGTGAGAATTTTCTGTAGAATTAAGTTCTTGATGAATGAACAGCTAACTTCTTCTTTTCTCCCCATCGCTTTCTGGTAGCCTCCAACGCCTCCTCCCTCATCTTAGTAAGCTCCTGAAACCAATTCTGATACTGTGCTTCAACGGCATCAAGCTCCCGCTTTAGTTCCATGTCCAAATATTTGCCAATTAGGTCTAGAGATGAAAAGCTGCTTGTCAAGTTCATATCATTGGATGCTCCACTTATCTTGGGAAATGACAACTCAGGATTCTTAGCAGATTTATTCACTGCAATGCTTTCTCCAATAATGCTGTCATTTCCTACCAATTTGTGATGAAAATATGAATTTCCAAGATCTTGTTCACAAACAAATCCATCGGTATTATAATCAGCAAGTTCAGATGCTTTGTCATTTTTAGATGAAGCAGAATCTTCGATCAGTATCTCTGAAATAACTGATGCTTGTGATTCTTCATCTTCCATGTTAGCCAAACTTGGAGAAGAATAATAGTCAAACTGGAAAATGTCACTTCCATTGTTATCACAGTGATTACCTTCATCAGCTTGTATGCTACCTTCTCGAGGAGTAAACATTGAATCCCAAGGGAAAGCCATTGATTTTTCTCCCGCTGATTCTGTGTAAGCACTTGTTACTTCACTTGAGGAATAATAGGATGAAGGCTTCCAACCAGGAAGGAGTTTCATTATCAAGTAATCGATGAACTCGGCTATGAAGGCCACATCATGATCTGCTAACTCTAGTTCTTCTATCATCTCACTAGCTACAGAGAGTGCAGTATCGCTATCAAGGTAGAAGAGGAAATGTATATTCCTAACCCGCCCTACAATTATAAAAAAAATAATAAAAAAAAAGGTTCAAGCCATTATGATCAGAAACAAAGAATAGACATCATCCTACATTCCTTTACCAGAAGCATCAGCAA
This sequence comes from Jatropha curcas, assembly GCF_041381405.1. NCBI lineage: Eukaryota > Viridiplantae > Streptophyta > Magnoliopsida > Malpighiales > Euphorbiaceae > Jatropha > Jatropha curcas. The sequence goes on from NC_143155.1 coordinate 27,996,480, forward strand.
TTCGCAAAGTCAGTGATACAGAATGGTCGTCATTTTTTTTCCCCCTCAACCGAAATTCCTTGTCCTTATGTGTCTTCTGATACTCCAATTCTGGAAATTTTGTTTCTTCACAGTTGCTTCCAGTACATATGCTTAAAGAGTCAATCTCCATGGATGAAGGTCCTGACTTGGTTAAACTTGGCGATTTAGGATACTGGTTAGGTAAGGTTAAAGGATCACGGATTGGTTCTACTGGATCCTGAAGCTGAAGGAATGGGTCTTTAAGAAGTTCTTTAGCAGATAACCGTTCAGATGCTGGAACCAGACATTTCGTAATAAACTCCTTAGTTTGTGGATCAGTCACTTTATTAAGAGAAGCAGGCTTAATGCCCTGAAAAATGGTAAATACATATCATCATTATTCTAACATATAGAGAAAATAAACCTAAAAGAAATAGCAATGTATGATTTATCAACTTACAGAGATAACCTTCTTGTAAATTTGAGCTGGATTTTTGCATTCGCTGTATGGGTATTCGAAGGTAACCATTTCTAACATGCACATCCCAAAAGAATATACGTCAACGAGTTCAGTGTATTCCTCTTCATAAAGTTCTGGAGCCATAAATTCAGGAGTTCCTGGTACGAAAGAAGGGAAATAAGTATTCAGTTCTTCCAGTAAATTAAAGTCTGGCTTTAGAAAAAGGGTAGGAATTGAAAGCATTAATGCATCACCAATGACACTTCTTGCAGTAGGCTGCAGCATAACAATGGCCAATCCAAGATCTCCAATTTTAACTTCTCCATGATGTCCATTAACAAATACATTATCGCATTTTAAATCTCTGTGAATGATAGGTGGATTATGACCGTGGAGATAGACTAAACCTTGTAGAATTTGCCTTGCCCAATTCTTTATTGCTTTCTTGTCTACATTCTTATGCCTTCTACGATATCTGGTAATAGAAAAGTAAATAATCATTTCAAAGTGCAAATAATAAAGAGGAGAAATCAATGAGCCTGGATCTATGGAGTTTGAAACTAATCAAAGCTAAACCAAACAAAAATAAATAAATAAATAAATAAATAAGGAAAAAAAAGGATATATCCAGAGGTACATACTGCCTCAAATTCCCAGATGTAAAGAGCTCAGTAATCATGTTAACAGTTTTCTTCTTATCATCCACCCAAGAGTTGTAGAACTTTAAGATGTTTTCATGCTTCAATGATCTCAGTAGATGAACTTCAGAGTACAATTTTTCCAAGTCTTCTGGTGATTCCAAGACATCATCAATCTTCACTTGATTCCAGGCAACCTCTATTCCTTCTACTTCATCAAATGCCTTGTAACTGGAAAAAAAAAAATTAACTGAGAGAATCCAAGAATATTAAACTTGAAAAGAATATACAGTCTTCATATGTATGTGTACATATATAAACTCTTAAACAAGAGGAAGGTAAAATGTAAGCAGCATACACAGTTTTGAAAGCACCCCTGCCCAAGATCTCATCATACTGTTAACGAAAAGAAAAATGAAAATCAAATGCATGGTAAAGAAAAAGCGATTTTAATTAATGTGATTTTAATGAACGAAAATACCATAAATTAAGAGAGAGTACCCGAACATATCTACCGGTAGGATCTATTTCTACGAAATCAGCCTTTTCATGAGGAGGCTCCGTTGCAGAGTCGTTTCCATTATTAGATGCCAATTCGAGTGCTCCGATCCCAGCGCCAATAACACAGACTGCCATTGCAGCCAACGAGGACCAAACAGCAAGAAGTAAGAAGAAAACGGAAAAAAAGTACCTTCCTAATCTCAAGGTCAAAATTTTTTTGGTTTTTTCTGTTGCTTTAGTTCGAAGAATGCCTCGGAAGCCATCTTGAAGGAATCGAATGCCGATAATCGCAAGTGGATTCGGCATTCGACAACCACCACAGCAGCGGTGACGACGTCGTTTCTTTCTGGAGGAAATGAACTTCTACAATTCATAACCCCAAGTTCCATGCCCCCACCGATTCTTTTCATCATCAAACCAGTCCCAGAACCACCCACTCCTCCAATGACATCCTGGTATCAAAACCCAAAACCAAAAAAAAAAAAAAAAAAAAAAAAAAGAAAAGAAAAGGCTGGTTTAATTTTTCCTCCTGCGATGGTTGTCCGGATGTTTGTTCTGGCAGTGAATGTGAAAAAGAAAAGATGAAATAAGCGATGGGATTTAGGCTAAAAGAGGAGACGATGATACGGTAGTTGGAATTGAAGCCGCGAAAAAAAAGCTATGAACAGACACTTGGTCGGTTAATGCGACCCTGCTGCCAGAGTACTCCAGCTCTGGCTTTCCAACGGTAAATGAGATAATCTTCCGGTTCGTTTTCCCGTTACTCTTTGAAGACTCTGTCTTTCTAGATCAACCTTTTTTTTATTATTATTATAGAAAAATCGATTATAATTAAAATGCTCCGAATTGTTTGGAGAAAATGGTTATTAAAATACAGTGAAAGACATAGGATTGTCGTCAATTAAGCTTCGAGAATTTGAGATCCATTTGGTCATGTAGCGGCTTGTTGTTGACATAATTAATGTTTTCTTACTTTAATATATTGGAATTGTCTTTTAAATAACTGTTTTCTTATTGGATTATATAGTTAAATTTATTTAAGTGTTAATAATATTTTAATAACATAGCCAGTGATATATTTATATTGTATATATAACTTAAGTAATCACACAAAAACAATGTACATCTTAAATTGATGAAACTCATTGCGTGTGAATTGATTTTCTGCTTATTTTTTTCCATTGGATTGGAAGGATTTCGTGATTAATTTTATTATCTTTTTCTTAATTAAATTTTATGTTATCTTTACATTTGAATTATTTTCGTCTGGATAAATAAAATTGATGAATTGTGTGAATTACTTTTTATATCTATCACTCTGCATTTATAAAATTAAAGCTGTTAAATATGTTTTAATTTTAATTTCTATTAATTATATTCAAAAAAAAAAAATTTCAACTTCTATTAATAATGGCCTCTATTTTTGTGGCTGATCATAATATACGGAGTTTTTTTTTTTTTATCCTTTGCTGTAAATAGTATATACGCCATCCTACGGTATAATTTGTCATACCCAAACATAATGGCAATATGGAAAAAAAAAACACATTAATGCACAAATAATCAAAGATATTGAAATGACTATTATAACCGAACCAACCAGATAGTGGTCTAGTTGGTCTTCTTATTTATATTTATGTGAATAGTGACGAGTTTCAAGTTCGATTTCTTTTTTACTATAGTTGTTATCACGAATTTAGTGAACTAAATATAAAATTACCCCTATTATATAGCTCGCTGTGTTATTTCAGTCTATATAAGCTTTCAAAGAATTAAAAAATTATTAACCAAAAGATGTTGCGTGGCCAAGCCATAGATTTCAACCTTCTACAAAAGTATAATTTCTTAATAACTAAGATGCTCAAAAACAAATCAAATTGGTGTCGTGGTGTAGTTGGTTATCACGTCAGTCTAACACACTGAAGGTCTCCGGTTCGAGTCCGGGCGACGCCATTCGAAGTGTTATTTTTTATTTACAATTTTAATCTTCTCGTTTATACATTGCATTTCGGTTATTGTAATTATCAGTCAATCGTCTTGCATAGTTTTCTTTCTCCTATGTCCTCGCCCACCAGCCACTTCCATTTCTTACTCTGTCCGCTCACTCCACCGACACACACTCATTTCCAAAGCCACTGCAAGTTTTACTAGAAACGTCATACTTATGGAATCCAGAAGAGAGCGAAAATTCTCTCGAACCAAATACAATGCAGACTTAACTGCAATTCTTCGAAAATCATGGTACCATTTAAGGTTATCTGTGAGACATCCCTCTAGAGTACCTACTTGGGACGCTATTGTCCTCACGGCTGCCAGCCCCGAGCAAGCCCAGCTATACGAGTGGCAGCTCAAGCGCGCCAAACGTATGGGCCGGATCGCCAGCTCCACTGTCTCTCTTGCCGTGCCTGATCCCAACGGCCAGCGGATTGGCTCTGGTGCCGCCACTCTCTATGCCATTTATGCCCTAGCTCGCCATTATCGGACGCTTGGTATCGATCTTGGCTCTGAGGTACTGTAATCACTAATTTGCTTTCCATGGAAGTTTGCTAAATCAAAAATTGTCTCTGCTAGTTCGTTTAATATGAAAAATTATTACTATAATGTAAGCATTTGATGATACTCTATGGCTGATCTTGTAATGTGGCTTCGGTGATTGCTGCCAATTGATCTGTGGCTCACTTGAAATGAACTAGCGGGATTTTGCGGTGTCAGTACAAGATTTTTGTAATTCTTAACATGGAAGACAAGGACAGGAGTATAAGCCATTAAGCCACTAGAAGATTAAGTTTAAGATTTTTTGCATATATGTTGAGTATTTTTCAACGGTTACTCCGTGTTTGACCTGCGAATCTTACTTGCTTTGAACATTTTTAACGTGTGATCTACTGGTAGCCTAAGCCTGGAATTTCTTCTGTAGAGGGCATCGATTGATAATCTTATCTTAGTTCTGAAACGTTTAGGGCATATTTGAGAATCAATGTTGCTATTGGTGAACTATATACTTCTAGGCTTGATTGGGTTATCTCTGATCAACAGGTGGCAAACACAGAAATTGGCAATTCTGGATCTTTTTTTCCAGATGAAGGATCTAATAAAGAAGATTATATCCTGCCAATGGTGAGATTTGTGGCCAAGAAGCATATTCTATTGCTTCATGCTGGAGGTGACTCTAAAAGGGTCCCATGGGCTAATCCTATGGGAAAAGTTTTCCTGCCACTTCCATATTTGGCAGCAGATGACCCTGATGGTCCAGTTCCGCTGCTTTTTGACCATATACTTGCAATTGCTTCTTGTGCAAGACAAGCTTTTAAGAATAAAGGTTGTTTGTCCTGTTCGTTACATTTGCAAACTGACTAATTCTTACGTTAAAATCATCCTTAATCAAGATTTACTGTTTTTTCAAGTAAATCGTATCTTCTCATTTATCTGTCTGTTTATTTATTTATTATTTATGGGGAAAAAAGGTAAATACAAAAATCATTCACGTTTCTTTGGTGTTATATTGCTACATGGCAGATAATGGTGTCCTTTTGTTCGTATACATAATTGAAAATCGTATGATTGATATTGAATAGTGCTTGCATTTAGACATTGCTGACATGCTGGATTTTAAATCTGTGTTTTTTTCATGGAAAAGATGGTATTGCTATTAACTTATGTAGCTAAAGATATTCACATACTATATGACTATCAGTTATGTATCTAACTGCAGATGAAAACATCATATTATCTGCAGGGAGCATTTCCTCATTATCTCGATTCAATTGTATTGCATGTGAATATGACTGAGAATACTTTACATAGTTAGATCACTAAAACAGCATTCTGTTAACCTGAAGTTCAAATTATTGATGACATTGTAATCTAGTGGTCATCATTTTCAAATCCTAAGGTCCTTGAATGCATGGATCAGAATTATTTCACGCCAAATTTTTGGTTATTTGAGAATTTGTAATTTTTGCAGGTGGGATATTGACAATGACTGGGGATGTTCTTTCATGTTTTGATGCCTCTGCTATGGTTATTCCAGAGGATGCATCTTGCATCATCACCGTCCCCATCACCCTTGATATTGCTTCTAACCATGGTGTTATTGTGGCATCTAAAAGTGGGATTCAAACTGAAAGTTATACAGTCAGCTTAGTTGATAATCTCCTACAAAAGCCAAGTGTTGAGGAACTTGTTAAGAATCAAGCATTATTGGACGATGGTAGAACATTGCTCGATACTGGAATAATAGCTGCTAGAGGCAAAGCATGGGCAGAGCTTGTCATGCTTGCATGCTCCTGCCAACCAATGATTACAGAGCTTCTGGAGAAAAGAAAAGAGGTCAGCCACTGATTTTTCTTTTTAATTGTTAATCTTTTTGTTATGTAAAACCAAATAAAAATAAACTGTTACAGAGTTGCTAGCACAGCTTTTTATTCCTTTTTTTTTTTTTTTTGGTATTTCGGATTTACTTCAGTCACTATGTTTTGGCAAACACTTGTGACTTAAAGATCCTAAGTTATCCAACACTAAATATTTTTCTTGTGAATTTTTGTATTTTGTTTACCATAATCATACTTATCTATCTCCCACACCCTTACTTATGGATGTTTGGCCTAAATTATATGCTACAAGGCACAACTTGCTTTACATCATACAAGCTTATGCTGCAGTGTAAAAGTATTCTCTGCTCTTTTTCTTTTTCACTACTTATATGAACATGTTTCAATGTAAGAAGATATTTAAGTTTCGATTTCTTTTTCTGTCATCTGCTATTTTCTATTTGTTTTTATTTTTATGTATAGTTTTTTTGCACCTATGTTTCACATTCTACCTTGGAATTGTTTGTTCCCAAACTCATCAAATCGAAACTGTCTCTGAGCCATAAATTCTTTTTGAGTTGTAAATTGCTAAAAGTAAAATGTATTTCCCACATTTATATTTCTCACAGATCACAAATTTCATTTTCTTTAACATTCACAAGTTGGTTACCAGCCAATCTGAAACCGTACTTTTTTGCATAGATGAGTTTATATGAAGATCTAGTAGCAGCTTGGGTACCTGCAAAACATGACTGGCTACAATTTCGACCTGTGGGCAAAGAACTCGTCAGAAGATTGGGCAAACAAAAGATGTTCAGCTATTGCGCTTGTATGTTGAAAACCATTTGAAAACCTGAGTAAAAGTCATTTTCATTGATTTTATCATTTGACTTACTGGTTATCATCTTTCCACTGTAATTACTTCAGATGACCTATCATTTCTGCATTTTGGAACCTCAAGCGAAGTTTTGGATCATTTAAGTGGGGCGAGTTCAGAACTTGTAGGCCGAAGACATTTATGTTCCATCCCAGCCACGACTGCTTCTGACATTGCAGCATCTGCTGTAATTCTTTCTAGCAAAATTGATCCTGGTGTCTCAGTTGGGGAAGATTCTCTTATATATGATTCATCCATTTCTGGCGGAATGCAAATTGGTTCCCAATCTGTTGTTGTTGGCATTAATGTCCCAGGAGACAGTGATAGGATTGCAGAACGTTCATTCAGATTCATGCTTCCAAGTTGTCATTGTCTTTGGGAGGTTCCTTTAGTCGAATGCACAGAAAGAGTCATAGTATACTGTGGACTCCATGATAACCCAAAAGATTCACCTTCCAAGGGTGGGACTTTCTGTGGGAAACCATGGAAGAAAGTCTTGAATGATTTAGGCATTCAAGAAAGTGACCTATGGAGCTCAGTAGGTTCTCAAGAGAAGTGCTTATGGAATGCTAAAATATTCCCTATCCTTTCGTATTTTGAGATGCTTAGTTTAGCCTCATGGTTGATGGGTTTGAGGGATCAAGAATCTGAAAGTTTTCACTCCTTGTGGAAAAATTCACGCCGTGTCAGTTTGGAGGAGTTGCATAGATCAATTGACTTTTCAAAAATGTGTACAGGCTCAAGTAATCATCAAGCTGAGCTTGCAGCTGGAATTGCTAAAGCTTGCATTAACTATGGTATGCTTGGACGAAACTTGTCTCAGCTGTGTCAAGAAATACTACAAAAGAAAGCTTCAGGAGTTGAAATATGTAAGGACTTCCTAGACCTATGTCCCGGACTTCAGGAGCAGAATTCTAAAATTCTTCCCAAAAGTCGAGCATACCAGGTGGAAGTTGATCTTCTTCGTGCATGCAGGGATGAAAAGACTGCCTGCTTATTAGAACATAAAGTTTGGGCTGCAGTTGCTGATGAAACTGCCTCAGCAGTCAGATATGGTTTTAAAGGTAATCACATTCTTGCAGCTTAAGCATTATGTTGAAAGTGAAAATTGTGCTGTGTGCCTCAAGAATGAATAGCAACCACAATGCATTACCATAGCTTCTCTAAACTTAGAATGAATGCATATCAATTTTGATTCTCCTTTTATTGTGATGATGATTTCCCAAACTTAATGTTATTCGACGCTTATTTGTTTTTTCATACTTTGTTTCATTGGAGTTCATATGTCTTCATTTTTGGTCATCTTAAATTAATCATGGTTTACAAACATTTCTTCTGGTCCACAGAGCATCTCCTGGAGTCTCCCAGCAGCGTGCCTGCTTCAGCAAATCAGAATAATCACATTACTGGTCATGTCAGTCGATATTTCTGTTCTAGAAGGGTAAAGGTTGAGTTACCAGTCCGTGTAGACTTTGTTGGGGGATGGAGTGACACTCCTCCATGGAGCTTAGAGCGTGCTGGTTGTGTGCTGAATATGGCAATAAGTTTGGAAGGTTGTCTTCCCATCGGCACCATCATAGAAACAACTGAAAAGATTGGAGTGTTGATTGATGATGATGCTGGAAACCAGTTATACATTGAGAATCTTAACTCTATTGCTCCTCCGTTTGATGGTGATGATCCATTCCGCCTTGTCAAATCTGCATTGCTTGTTACTGGTATAATTCATGAAAACATTCTTCAATCGATGGGCTTGCAAATCAGGACATGGGCAAATGTACCTCGTGGCAGTGGCCTGGGGACCTCTAGCATCCTAGCAGCTGCTGTTGTGAAAGGACTTCTTCAGATAACTGATGGAGATGAAAGTAACGAAAATGTTGCTAGACTGGTTTTGGTATTGGAACAACTCATGGGGACAGGAGGTGGGTGGCAGGATCAAATTGGAGGTTTGTACCCTGGTATTAAATTTACTAAAAGTTTTCCTGGAATACCATTGCGGCTCCAAGTTATCCCCTTATTGGCTTCCCCTCAGTTGATTTTGGAGCTGCAGCAGAGATTGCTTGTGGTGTTTACTGGTCAAGTAAGTCCTTTGTTTAATTTCCTGCCTTCTATATTTATTTACATTTGTATCTGGCATAAGAAAACTGGACCAAGGTGTAAACAATTTATGGTATTATGAACCATGGAGTGCTTAGTCCTCTGGACAGGCTTGTCTAGACTTAAAGGCACAGTCTTACTTAAGTTATTGCAGCTTGCTCCTTCTATAGGATTATGCCTGATTTGTTATATTGCGAAATGCAGTCGTAGTGAAACTAAAGGCAAGTTGTTTCAAGGTGAGCGCATAAAAGTACATGTAAAATACTACTATGCTAGTCTTAGCTTTCCCTGCAACCTGCTGTTCACTTGCCATAGCCTTTTACTCTATATATAGGATTGCACTAGAGTGAACCTCACCATTAGATGGGGAGGGTTAGAAGGTTGCAGGTGAGTGCTTTAATAATTTAATAGTCAAAAAGATTAGCAGCAAAAAAAATTGCTGGTAATGGCAAGAAATGTTGGAAGAAATCACATATATGGCAGGAAATGTAGCAGTGAAGTGTGAAATATGTATACAAGTGGTAGAACAATCATACGGTATCATTTAGGCATGAAATGTATAAAAATAAGAATTGTAAATATAAATTAATTCTATCTCAGGTCAATTCTGTTACACACTGGTCTTCTAATTTTCACTGAATTATTGAATGACAGAGGTTTAAGCAGGCGTAAAACTTTTGGCACGTTACATGTTTAATTAATGATCATAGACCTGGTAATTGGACTTTCCCAATTAATTGTCGCTCTATATTCTGCAATTTTTTTGCAGGTTCGACTTGCACATCAAGTTCTACAAAAGGTAGTTACTAGATATCTTCAGCGGGATAATCTTCTTGTATCCAGTGTTAAGCGCCTTGCTGAACTGGCAAAAATTGGGAGAGAAGCATTGATGAACTGCGAAGTCGATGAGCTAGGGGAGATAATTCAGGAGGCTTGGAGGTTGCATCAGGAACTTGACCCATACTGCAGCAATGAATTGGTTGATAAGCTTTTTGCATTTGCTGACCCATACTGCTGCGGCTACAAGCTTGTTGGCGCTGGTGGTGGAGGTTTTGCGTTGTTACTAGCCAAGGATGCGAACTCTGGAAAGGAATTGAGACATAAACTAGAAGAATGTTCAAACTTTAATGTGAAATTCTACAAGTGGAACGTCTTTTTAGACAATTAGACGTGGTGATATAATCAGAGAAACCTCATATTATTAGTACAATTGTTACTATTCTTCTTTACACAGATCTTGTTATTCTTATAGGTTTATACGATGATATGTATATAATAGATAACTGGGATGTCGGTTTTATATAAGTGTGTAATATTAAGAACAGATGATAGAATAATTGTGTTTATTTTAAAAGCTTAATGATCGAGTAAAAGACACACCAAATGCTCAAGTTCCTACCCCAAGGCATAACTTGCCAACAGGGCAAAGAATCCGAAGTCTTTGGCGTTGGGGACAGTTTTTTGGGCCAAGAAAAACGGTATCGCTTTTGCTTGGATAACCTTCCAGTGTAAACATGCGTAGATTAGTGCCTCAAATAACGAATCAGATTAATAATATAGGCGATTAACGAATCAGAAATATACTCAGAATTCCAGTTTTACCCTTGAGACTCGAGTGGATAAAAAGTCAATAGCAAAACGAAAGGGAGAATCAGCCATCATGATCGTCGCCTCCACCACCAATTATTATCAGGAGGACTGACGAAATACCCTTTGATGGCTACGTATTTTTTATCGTAAAAATGCACAAAAAAAGAAAAAGGGATTTATAACAAGGTAATTGGTAAAGGTTGTTGAGCAGATTCCTCAGGGCACCAATAATATTTTGCCACAAAATGTGTTTATGAGCTCACCTCATTGAAAGCGACTGACTTGTTGGCTTTAGAATTAGAAACGACCAGCGGTGCGATTTGCTGGTTAGTGAATTGTAGTGTAATTTACAAGTGACTCCGTAAAAGAGTCGAGCACCAGGAAAGAGAGAGCTTGAGAGAGGGAGAGATGGGTCTGCTCACCAACAGAGTGGAAAGAAGTGAAATCAAGCCAGGGGATCATATCTACACATACAGGGCTATCTTCGCTTACTCTCACCATGGTATTTCTTTCCCCTTTCCTTCTCTCTGTTTCTTTCTGTTTGTTGACTTGGGAAAATTTTTATTTTTTGGAATGTGAGTTTGTCCTGTAATTCTCATTACGTTGCATTTTTCTTGCGCTTCGATTTGGTTTTTTTTTCCCCCTGTTTGGCCTTCTGATTCTTTTTTTTTTTTTTTTTTTTTTTTTTTGCCCATTGTTGTATATTCCCATATCCTTTGTTAGTTAACTTCTTATAGAATTTATTTTTTAAAATTTTAACTTCTGTGCTGGGATTATGCATTGGGTTGAATTTTGTTGATTTGAGACACCAGTTTTCTAATTTGCTTTAATTGCTTAAATTAACTAATTCTTGGGGAAACTGAGGTGTACAAGTTCGAAATTTCCTAACTTTCAAGGTTATGCTTGTGGATTGCTCAATAGATGTTTGTCAATGATCTAGGTACAAGTTCTCAGAACTTTTAAGTTATGAGATTCTTCATTTCCCTGCTCATCTTTCTTACCATTTTGCTGTGACATCATTGTTGGAAATAGATCTTTCTACACTTCAGAGGACTTCGAAGTAAATAGACCTTACCGGTTTAACTAAAGCAAAAGATTAATCAAAGAAAGAAAATAGAGGTATTGAAACATTCACATCTGGAGATTATATTGCAGAAGAAAGATTATGTGCGTTCAGTAATTTTGTTCAAAAGATATCGAGTGTTTGGTCAGAATATCCTGTGGATTTGTATTCATAGCATTATAGGCTCTATGCTAACCAACAATCATCTGTCTATGGTTACTGGAAAATGTTAACTATATTTTTCATCAATGGTGCTTGACCCTACAAGGGAGAAAATTTCAGTTTGTGGCCCCTTGAATTTGAGTGCTCTATGTATCCTGATGGCATTAGGAGAGGATATTGTCAGGATTCTATTATGTCTTTGGCCATTTGGCTTGGTAATTTCTTTGGTATGTATATTGGACTACTCCAGTTTATCCTCAAGATGCCTAGTCCATGATGTCCTGTCTTTGACATTTCCAAATTATTGTTGTTGGAATCTACTTTCAGAGTAGTTTAGAGCTATTGTGAGGATCTTTATGGCTAGCTGCTTGTTAGTTTTTGGAAACATGCCTAGTCCTGCCACTTTCTCCGTGGGTGTGCTTATATTCTTGAGTTACTTTGATTCTCTTTCAAGATATCTGCAATGCGATCTGTAAGCTTTTTACGAGCTACAATGCACAAACATTTACACCTGATAATTATTTAACCTACAAAGCTCATGCATCTTGTTGATTAAAAATGCATATCGTGGTAGTTGGCATTAGACCATTTTAATCTTCACATGTTTTAGGAGATAGAAATGCTAATTTTCTGGATTTATTCATTGCTAAATCAGCTCATAAGTTTGTTATGTGCTTATTTCTTAAATCTAACTTGGAAGAGCATGTGAATCTCTATACTGTTGTTTTGCTCACATACACTTTCACTGGGCTGAATTTCAAGTCAATATTAACCTGACAAATGCATTTTATCATGCTTTGGTATGAATAAGTTAAAAAATCTAAAGTAATCTAGCATGTGCGGCTTGTTGATGTTGGGACTATATGCAATTGTAATACTCTCCCTTAATTTTCATCAATTCTTTATAGGTACTAGCATTTATGGATTCGGCCTTTATTGTCTAATGAGCATGGCTCAAGAGTGCAAGTTTGATAGCTTTCCTTTAGCTTTTCTCTCATGCTGCATCTACTCTATCAATGACCAACCAGTGCATTTAATGGACAAGTTAGAACAACAGATGAAAGTCTTACTTGAATTTTTTTTTTTTTCCAACAATTGATTTTGTTGTTGTTGGAGTGGTTTATTTAAGGCTTGGTTGTTGTTGTATATTCTGCAGTTGAAATTATAGAACAAGCTATATTTGAAATCTGATTTTTCAGGTATATATGTTGGTGGAAGCAAGGTGGTCCATTTTACTCCCAGGAACAATGCGGATTCAGGCTCTGATACATCTGATCTCTATGACTCAATATCAAGCATTCCCACATCCTGTGAAATCTTTCCCGACTGTGGATTTAGGCAACCCAATAGCGGGGTAGTTCTCTCCTGCCTGGACTGCTTCCTTAGAAAAGGATCCCTTTACTGCTTTGAATATGGGGTACCTCCTGCTGTCTTTCTAGCAAAAGTACGGGGAGGCACATGTACAACTGCACCATCTGACCTACCAGAAACAGTTATTCACCGAGCAATGTACCTTCTTCAAAATGGATTTGGCAATTATGATGTTTTTAAGAACAACTGCGAGGATTTTGCTATGTACTGCAAAACAGGTCTTCTGATGATGGACAAGCAGGGGGTTGGACGAAGTGGTCAAGCTTCTTCAGTCATTGGTGCTCCATTAGCCGCGCTTCTTTCATCACCTTTAAAGTTGCTAATGCCAAGTCCTGTTGGTGTTGCTACAGTAACAGCTGGGATGTACTGTATGAGTAGATATGCTACAGATATAGGTGTTCGAACTGATGTGATCAAGGTTGCTGTTGAAGACCTGGCTGTGAATCTAGGATGGGTAGATCCTGAGGAGGAAGTCTCTGAGGATAATGAGCTTTCACACAGTCTGATTGCCAGATGACTTTAATTTCATCACCATTCCTGTGAAGCTAGTCACACATGCATTGCTACCATGGTATGAATTAATAAAAATTTGTTCATGTGGGAATTCATTTTTTTTCTTTATCTTCCATTGTAAGTATGTAGAACAGTTACCGTGTACTCAACTGCTGAATGATCATTCCTTGGAATGGTCTATTCTATTTTGTAACTGTATTACTGAAATTCAACTCGGTTTGATTTTATGGTATGGAATATGATGGATTTTTATCAGTTATACATGGCTATTTTTTTTTTTTTATTGTATTTCTTTATTATTAAGAATAAGAATTATTTTTTAATTTTTGCAAAGAGGTGACTTAAACTATAGTTACTGATGTAACATTTGCTGATGTTTCGAGCACAACACAGAATTTAATGGTAGAACACTCGAGAAAATTAAAAAGTTGGTGCTATGCTTTGTGTGGAGCAATTGCTCGAATTGAAGAGACCATAAATGACTAGGATATCCTATAACAACAAACGACAAAATCAAATTTTCGTGCAAACTGATAGTACCATGAACCAGATTTTCTTTAAACAAAGATTGCTTTCCTACTTTTTCTCTCTATTGTTTTTTTTTTTTTTTTTTTACATTGCTGTACAGAACAATCTACTTATCATCCATGCGAAAATAGAAACTTATGAGATTACGTTGAACTTTCTAATAATTACTATTTACTATTGTTAACTCCGACTCATACTTTTGGTGGGTTCTTCATCGTTTGATTATTATTGGGATTATTTTGATTGGCCTTTCCATTGGTAGTGACAGTCTTGAAGTCTGCTAGCCTCGCCAACTCATTAACAGCATCAACTATATCTTCCACTCTTGTTACAATTTCTAGTAGCAAAGATACTAATGTCACTAGTGGCAGAACGTCCATTACAGATGGTGGGCTTGTTTTTGCAGTAGGCTCAGTTTTACCACCTTCTGGGTTTGCAGCGAAGTGGTTAGGAATAGATTTAACCGAATTTTTAAGTTCTTGAGCTGCGAATTGCATTTCTGTGATAGATAACCCTATTTTTGATGATATTGTCATGGTTTTTACGGTATTTGCCAATTCTTTCAACACGGTTGAAGCATAGGAACTCAACGTCTCGCATGGATCACTCAGATGCTTCTTTAGATATTCAGGTGCCTGAATTTCTGTGTTAATGCAGCCATTTAGAGTCTCAATGCAATAAGCGCAGCTACGCAATGAGGCTCCAACATTGAGATACTGTTTCCAAGGATGCCGGAAGTTGAAACGACCGTGTGCAGGTTCCCATCTTGCAAAATTTGCCTATTTGTGTTTTCCAAGTTTGAAGTTACAAAGAATTAAAGAGATTCACAATTTATGAAACTAATTAAAAAGGTTTAGCAACTAATTACCATAGAATCTTCTGTTCCCTTGGAATTAAGCACACATCTGTACCCTTCCGTTTTCTTGCTAGGATCCTCGTCACTATTGCTTGCGAAATAACATTCCATAGATCCTGCAAATCATTCATGTAAAAAATTGGGATAATTACTTTCAACTCCCTGAAATTTATGTAAAAATGAAATGGATTATTTCAAATATAAATTGTATTAGGCTGAGGTAATTTGTACATACCATCTAAGGAATGAGCAAGTTTTTCGAGATTACGAATAATCAAATTGTGAAGCTCGCCGCCAGCCCAGATGGGACAGATAAGTATGCTTATCAAAATGCACAAAGAGGTTCCAACAACGATTGTGGAAAATCTATGTTGAGCCAAATCAAACAATTCATCAACTCTATAGCCAGAAACTGAAACTAAGCTGAAGGTGAGAATGAATATCATAGCACCATAATCAAATCTCGCTTTAACTATTGGTATAAACCGCGAGAAAGTTGCTGCTGAAGCTGCAACCAAGAAATGAGCATATTATTACCATTAAAAAATTTGTAGGGAAAAAAAAATATTTCTAAAAAATTACTAACCAAAAAGGAAAACTGAGAATCCAAGAATTACTGGCTGCAGTTTTGCTCCTGTCTGACTTGCAATCCAATTAACACCAAGACCAAGTGATCCAGCAAGAAAAGTGGCAATCGTTCTGTTAATACTTTTACTTAGTGTTGCACCTGCAATAAAATTATTAGTCTTATATAATTAAAGAAAATTAATTGGTTATTTGCAGAGTAACTAACCTGCTGTGTTTTCAAAAACTACAACAACTGTCATAACTGCCCACATAGCATTCCCACCAACACCTTCATACAAGGGTCTCATATAGTACAAAAGTGACACAACACAAAGTGCCACTCCTACCTTCACACCATGGATAACCTTTCTAGGATCAGCTACTCCCATCATCCAAGCCTTCTCTAAAAATTTCCAAACTTTCAAAATGATTAAATTCTTTAACCATACCCATATTTTTTTGACTACTGGCCCATCTGATTCTGCCACCAATTTCTCCGATGTCCCATCATCTACACTTATCCTCCATTCTAATTTGTTCGACGCTTCCTTTCCCATAACTAAATAACAAAGTTTAGGCTCTTGATAGGGCAAGTTTAAGGTTATTACTGTTTTTGAACCTTTGAGTAGAGAAACTAGTTCGGCTTTTGTTGTGTATTTACATATATGATCGGTTGTAATTAGTAAAGCCGTTATATATATAGTGGAGGCCGGAGGGTGGTAGAAGAAGCTTTTAAGTTCTTTGTTTTTTTGACAGATTAGAGGCCAAAGAAAGAGACGCAAGAGAGAGTATGACCTAATTTAAATAAATAAAGAAAAAAAAAAAAAAAAAAAAAGGAGAAGATCGACTTTAGCTAGACTCCACTGCATTAATATGGGTTTTAAAATTTACAAAGTTTCAGAAGATATGCCGACGGTAATGTACTTTTGAGGAAGTGGATCTTTCACCTTTCAATATGCACATAGAGATATTATCTCAATATATTTAATTATTTGCCATTAAGCAATAAAATGCACTTCAATTGATTCATAATCGTTGTGTTGGTTGACATATCGATCAAATGTTTTTTGATTTAGGGATATCAATTTGAAGACTTTGAAATCTCCCTCCAGTAATATACCACATGCATACATGCATTTGGCCACGTCAACAGCCAGCAATTGCTTTTGTAAATTTAGTTTCCAAGTTCTAAGGCAACTGTCACAGATCCTGGAAGTTAAATCAACTTGTTAAGTATATGTGACCAGTGGAAGGAGAGTCAGAGACCTAACTTTAGGTGCAGTCACCACTTATTTAATTATTATTATTATTTTACTGTTTAGTGCGCTTGCCCTAATGTTATCTTGCAAATTCCAATATAGTATTTTACATTTTAATTAGTGCTACGGTTGTGCTTTCTTGTCACTATCATTATACTAGTTTATCTCTATTTGTTCCCGATATTCTTCTGGCTTCATTAATTTCCACATCAAATTTTAATTAATTAATTAATTATTCTAATTAATTAAAAAAGAAAAAAAAAGTAAATAATGCGCGTTTTGTTGGCAAAAAAATCAATTTTGAAAAGTGATCTTCTGAATTTTATATTATATTTCTAATAAAATCACAACTATCATAGTTTATTTGCAAAAACTTGAGTTATTTCTTAAATAATTACTGAAATTATTCTTCCTACCAGACATTCTGAAATTATTCAAATCAGTAATATTTTATTTTCAAAATTTAGTCTGACTAGCAATTAGCTCTTGCTTACTTAAAAATTTAAAAGTTAAAAATAGACCACAATCTAGCAAATAAATTTGATGAAATAATACATAATTATTTAAAAGAGAAAAAAAAAAGTAAAAAAGCAGTTCTGTCTGTCAAAGAAGTTATTCGTCTGGGCCCTCTCTATTTTTGTGGACCCACTTAGTGTCCATTCTAAAACTATAAGCCCAGTAAAATTGGATCTAAATTGACTTGTAGTTGGTTTTGTAAAGTATGTCAACAGTCAAAAAGAGCCTGAGTTAGTTTATTTAGTTGACTTCATAAATATACTGCAGTGCAGGATTGCAAGTTGTAGGGGAAGAAAATTCGTAAGCCTTAACTCATATCAACTGGACTCCTATCAATTTATCAATCAAACAAACAACGACCATATTTATATATGTGTGTTCACGTTGACCCGGAGCTCTCGAGGGTGGTCATTCCCCCCCAAATCAATGAGCTCCACTGTAATTTCAAAATTCATGATTTTTCTTTTTGAAATTTGTATATAATTTAAATTAAAGTTTATATAATTAATTATTTTAATATGTTTTAATTATTTTGACATAAGGGAAAGGAAATCATTTCTCTTATTAGGGGAGCTGCTTCCATCCCCTGTGTAAACCGGATTATATAACCAACTAATTATCTTAATTGTTGTACTTATGGGCAAATAACCCAAAAAAAAAAAAACAAGAACAAGAAAAATGGATATATTAGGACAAGTAACTCTTTTTATTTTGTAATAATGAGAAACAGATTAATTTAAATTCGTGAACTCCCAAGTTATATATATATATATATATATATATATATATATATATATATATATATATATATATATATATATATATATATATATATATATATATTAAAGAGGTTTAATTTCTTCGGACCGTAAAGATTATAGCAAAATGCTGTTTTCGGAATCTAATTTATATGCTCACCTTGCGATAATTGAGATTTTTAAAGTAATTTAATATTGTTGAATCAAAAATTATTAACATGTACAGAGTAATAAGTGGTGAATTGTTCGGTGAAATCATGTTTTCAACTGCTACCATCGTCGTGTGTTTGGCACTTTCCGATCTGAAAGAGGGTGGTTGATAAACGTAGGATTAAGTTTTATCAAATTACGTATGTTTGCATTTTGTCTATATAGAATTAGTCACCGATTAGCACCAGACACTTCCAGAAAGAAACTTACACCCAATTTACAATTGTCAACTTTGAATTGTTATATTACACAAAATGAAACATATATACTACAATCCTGCCAAAGGAAAATATAAACACGTATAAAATGTTTCATTTTAATATTTATAATTAACATTTGACACATCTTTCATAAAATCTGCATAAACAAGGAAAGAAGAAGAAGATCTTTCACGCTTCAAAATAACCAAAAAAACCCAGGAAAAACAAAAACAAAGAAAAGAATAATTCTCCTTTCTCAAGGGGGAAAACAAAGAAACCATATACTATGTGTCTCAAGTAATTAATTAAACTTTCAAAGGAGAGGGAACGCAAGAACACTTTCTCCATGTATTTTTATGAAACCCTAAAATTTCATTAGCTTTATTCTTGATCTTCGAATCACATCCACTTTGCACCACCATGAAAACCTTGGCCACACCGCCAACCTCCACGAATTCTTGTGCAACCTCACGACTCTTACAAAACTTCAAAACACACAACAACAAACTAATTGCTTTATCATTTCCAATATGAGAAACCTTCAAAATCTTTGACAAAACAGCTGCAATGCCGATTGGATGCGCAAGAAAAGCCGCCCGCCCTTCAGATTTCCTGCAAAGCTTTTCTAACACGGTCAACATCATCTCACAGTCCCTTCGTTGTATATTCTCAGCCAACAATTCTACAAGAACTGGAACACAACCTCCTCTAATTGCTTTCTCACTATTTTTTCCAAATGGTAAAACCTCCATTAAAATGGTTAAAACAGCCATGCTTCCATTTTTTGAATTTTGATCTTTTAATATCTCTGTAATACTCTCAAAGAACTCTAGTTTAAGTTCTGCCTTGTAAGTCTCATCTACAACTTTGAATATGGACTTTAGAAGAAGAGCAGCTTTTGTTCTTGCCTGGTTGTGTAAATATTTTGTCGTAATGTTACAAAGTGAAACGATCAAAACCCCATTTTCATTCCCTGACACTATCTTTAAAGTCTCATCAGATGGCTTTAAAAGACATAAAATAGACAGTGCTTCATCGATAATTATAGACGATGAGCCGTGACCTGGAGGTAACCCAGATTTCGCTACAAGCGAAGCTACGGAAGAAAATAAAACATCATCTCCTATGGATAAATTCATGTCACCATTATTTTCTTGGATTAGGGTTTTGATTTTTCCAAGAGACTTCACCTGTAAGTGAGGTTGTTTGATTTCTTCAAGAAGAAGACTAATATTAGAGACCGAGGCTTCCAGCTTTGTGTTCTGCGCTATAGATTTTGTTGATATATCATAGGGCAGATTTTGTAACTGCCATGACTGGATCAAGCGAAGAAGATTGGAGTTTGGGATAAGAGAGAAATCGGAGAGAGGTTCTTTTGTAATGGGACAAGTGATATGGTTATAAGAGAATAGCCATTTCTGAATGCTATCTTTATCAAAAGTCATGCCTGTGGAGATAGTAACAGGATCTTTCATGATTTGAAGAGAGATGGGGCAGATAAAGAAAGATGGTATATCAAGAGAATCCATATTATTGCTATATATTCTGGGAAAATGAAGATCATCAATAACAAAGAACTCAGATATTATTATTCATATATGAGCTGCATCAAAAAGCAGTGAACAAGTGGTTTGAATAATTAATGGCTTGTTAATTTGTAGTTGACATTTGAACGGTCAACAATAAACGGCCCAATCCGCAATGTAAAAGAGCAGAGCAGTGACACAAATTAAAATTAAAATTAAAGAGAAAGGGGTATTAAGGTGATTATACTTATAGCTCTATCTCTTACAAGTTGAATGGACCAGCATCCTTTTCTTTCACAAAACCGTTGACTACATCTTCACTTATAATTAACTTGTCAGAAACAAGAGACAGTAAGTTTTTGGTGGGATTTTTTTTATATAGTTTTGTTTTATATCTCAACCATAATAACCTTTGAATATTCTTTATTTTCTATTATAAGGGATTACTGTAGGATACATTAAACAAATTAAAAAAAAAAAAAGTAGTGCCGCGCACTCTTTATTTATATATTTATTTATTAATTAAAGTCGAGTCTTTTTTTTTTTTTTTTATTCCTTGTAAGATAATGATTGGAATTGGTAATATTTATATAAGTGCTAACTACATTTGTTTTTATATTTCTAATCAGGAGGCGTTTTATTTGTGTATATAGTAAAATTAGCGTTCGGATAATTTATTTAAGTCATATTGGATAATAGCATTTAACATTTTGATTAAGTCAAAAACTTTATTTTTGTTAATTGAATTATTCAATAATATATCTTTCATAATAACTTTAAAAAATTGATGAAATTTTTTATGAAACGTTAACTACTTTAGTATTTAGCGTTTTATGGAAATTAATTAAATTTTTTGACAATTATACCCATAACAATTAATAAAAATAGATACAAAAATAAGTAATATTACCAAGGAGGCCTTTAGTGTTTTTTAATTAATGAACAAAATCTCAATAATATAAAATATAAAATTCCTTCTCTCAGTATTATAAAATGGAATTTTTATTGAGAGACTTATGCCGTGTTATTATTATTATTATTATTTTATTTCTTCTGGATAGACGAAGGCATCAACTGAGATCCTCTATACGCTATCACTTTAAAAGGAGAACCCAAAAAAAAAAATAAAAAATCAAATAAACTAAGAGCTGATTAAGTTTGACCAGTCAGAACAGATAATGACAACTTTTGTTTTTTTAATAGATAGCGGTTTCTGTGTTTTGTTTTTCTATTTTTGAAACTTGACAGCGTTTCTTTTATTGCTTATATCTTTTCCTTTTTCATTTTTCATTTTGCTAGGGTTTGACAAACTGCTAATCTTGACGATTATGAAATTAAATATATATGTCAACATATACGAGATTGATTTGTTGTATAGAATAGGATCACAGTTACTTTTATAAATTAAACTAATGAAAGTAAAAATTATTATTTAAGTGATATTACAAATTCAATCTAAATAAATATTTGATCACTCGGCAAATTCAAGTGGTCCCTTCCTTAATTTCACTGTCTATAAAGTAACTACTTATTTATTTTTATAAGGCTTAGCCTAATAAAAAATAGTATATATTTTTCAGACTCAAGACTGAAAGAATACCATACTATATAATAAGGGTAGTATTCAAATTACTAGTAAAATTAATAAAAACTCTTTAGATCAAAAGTTTCAAACCCGAAACTTCTAACTCCTTATATAAATGAAAATATCAATTAACGTACATCTAATTGATTTGAACCTCATTTTTTATGATTTTGAATATTAATGGAATCATAATCTAAACAGATGGATTTAAAACCTCAAATGCCATCTATATATTTTTTTTTTTTTAAATCAATTATTGCTTGTAAGAATAACCAACCTTGACAATGAGACATTGCGCGGGGAATAAATTTATATTCAGAGTTTAATTTATACTATGTTTGGGAAGGAAAGGAAAATAAGAGAGAAAGGAAAATAAGAAGAAATTGTTACTATTCATTTATCTTCCTTATTTTCCATCCCATGTTTGGTTTGGAAGGAATATAAGAAATTTTTACTCCACTTCCATCACTCTCTCCCCAATTTGAAGAGATTGAAAAATTATGGGCTCGGAAGGAAAACATTAAAAATTTTCCTTCCTCTCAAATTTCCTCCCTTGTTCCAAACCAGGAAAAATGAGATTCACAATGCATTTTATACCTATATTTTCTTTCCTCCATAGAATCCCCCCTTCCCAAACATAGTGTAAATGAATTAATTTATACACCACGACAGCAAATGTGAAAAATAATAATAGTAATAATAAAAACAAGTAAATCCAAAAATGTATTTAGGATAATTATTATTATAAAATAATTAGATACTCCCTTTCTCTTATAAATTACTATCTTAGTTTGACTTGCACATAAATTAAAAAATTTTAGTTAATATAGTTAAACTTTATTTATTTTTCTAATATACCCTTGCATTAATATCTATTACTATTAAATTGTTCTTAAAATTAATTAAACATTTGAGTAAATAGCGTTTTCATTTTGATATTTTGATTTTATTTAAATCATGATTTAATTAATGATAATAGTCAGACTTGACTATTATAGTAGTATTTGTTAATAAAAAAATTATAGTGAATAAGGATAAAACAACAAACTTAAATAAAGAAACAAGAGAAAAATTTAGAATGGATGAGAAATAAAAATAGAACGAAAATTATAGGATGAGAATCACAGAGATAATCCTCATACTTAATTAATCATTTCTCTTAGCTTCAATTTAATCCTTATTATATATAATTTAAAATTCTCAATATATATGTTTTTGGTCTAAATAGAAATCTCCATTACCTCAATGAAGCTTGATCTGTATTTTAGTAAGTAAAAACAATGGAATCGTCATATTATTAGTTTATTACTGTTAGTTTATTGGTATGTTCGATAATTATCGTGATTTTGGCAATCGGGCATCTATAACGGTGCCGTTTAGTAAAGATATTTTTGTATTCCAGTCTGGTATCTGTCATCATCGCTAGTTAATGGATCAGTTGGAAAAGTTAACATTACGACCAAAAGGCAAACGCAATCTGGGTTTTTGGGTCTGTTTTAGGATTAGTTCATAAATCAGAATTCACCAGAGCCCTTAATTTTTTGTCCCAAAGAATTCATTTCGTCTACTTCTATCAAACCCAAATCATCAATATCATCACCAACCAGTAACCATATCTCATTGGATCATCATCCAGGAGAGATTGATTCGGACATACGAGAAAAAGAAAGTTATGGCTAATCTGTATGTAAAGGCGGTGCCACCGGCGGATCTTAACCGGAATACAGAGTGGTTCATGTATCCAGGGGTTTGGACCACCTATATACTCATCTTGTTCTTCTGTTGGCTCCTTGTTCTCTCCATATTTGGTTGCTCTCCTGGCATGGCCTGGACTATCGTCAATCTCGCCCACTTCTGTGTACGTTTTCTATTCTATTTCTCTCTATCTATTCTACCTCTGTATTTATATGGGTTGTGCTCTGGATTTGCTGTTGGGTTTTATCTGCTTTTTTTATTATTATTTATTTAGAAGACAGTATTGTGCTGATTAGGGTTTTGAATTTTTTTATTTGATTTTTATAAGCCGAAGAGAGAAATAATACTAATGGATTGAAGAGTTTATATGTGGGTCATTATGTTTTTGAGTACCCGAATTGGAGTCTCTGCTATGTGGGTCATTGTATTGTTAAATGCTGGAATTGGATTCTTCCCCTTTGGATTTTAGGTTTCCGAGTGTTTTGTGTTTGTTGGATTTTGTTATGTGGGTTCAGGAGAAATGCTCTTGTGGAGCTTCTACCTGACTATTGCGAGTCTTTGTTCTTGGAATTTTTTCCGGCATGTTTATTTTGCCCATTTATCTATTACTTTTTTTTTTTTTTGAAAGAGATTTATCTATTACTTTAGACAAGCTTAACATCAGCTTATTTGTAAAGTAAAAGCAAAATATTTAAATTATATGTTTCTTGTCTTCAGTGTCCTGTAAAGCTGAAATTTCTTTTCTTAAATTACCAAATTGATTTATCAATGCTTAGTAAAAAAATTTGGGTTTCCATTCCTCTAAAGTAAACATGTGCAGCTACATTATTTACCATGGCTAGTTTTCATATTTTGTAGATCTTGTAATAAACAGACAAGTGAGATTGGTGGAACTTGGTTGTGAGTTGTTGGATTCCAATGAATGCATCATTGTATTAGCTCCATGAATATGGATGTTTGGGTTTTAATTCCTCTTTTTTAGTTTTATACATCAAAACATCAGAAAAAAAGTCAGAATATCTATGCAGAGCCAGGACATTGAATCTCAACTTTCCATTTTTAACTCCTTACTGTGGCCAGATACATATTTTCTTGTTGAAGTCTCTATCTGCCCTTGTCATTCTTGGAACATCCCACCGTCCTTGTGGAGTTATCAACTTTAACTCACATATATACTTCTGCTTTCAACATTACGTAATGTTCCAATACATTTTCTTTCTAGTTTGCAAGTCTATACGAACTCAAATTCCCCCTTCTTCTTTTTTTTTTTTTTTTTTTGTATATACATTGTGATATATCGGCTTTTAATCTTTTTTTTTTTTTTTTATTGATACATTGTATCAAAGTTATTATAGTATTATATAAACTTTCCATGGATAAGTTAGGTTTTACCATTTGAGGAAGTTTGAT
This sequence comes from Jatropha curcas, assembly GCF_041381405.1. Taxonomy (NCBI): domain Eukaryota; kingdom Viridiplantae; phylum Streptophyta; class Magnoliopsida; order Malpighiales; family Euphorbiaceae; genus Jatropha; species Jatropha curcas. Next base: position 28,021,172 of record NC_143155.1, read on the forward strand.
TCACAAAGACCAGCTACTTGCCATAATTGTGTCCAAAATTTTTTGTAAATCCACATTGCAATGTTAACAGATTTTCCCGATAGGCTTATCGAGACAAACATTATCCACTCAGTGCTTAATAAATTACGCTTAAGGTGCAATAACCCTGGTTGTTTGTACTATCAGTTATCAACCCTTCTTGCTTGTGGGCTGGGGTAGGCTTCTGCTTATGTTGTGTAATGGCCGAGATATGCTGCTGCACCAAGATTGCATGTAAATCTGGTTGGTGCAACCTGTGAGGAGAAAAATTCAGAGTCTTAGAAGCTGAGTTATATTCTTTTTTATGGTTCATATTGGGAAAGTTTGTAAATCACTGTAAGTGTTAAGACTGTTTTCTCTATGTTACCCAGTGCCTTGGATCCAGATTCAAAGGTAGGAAAATTAGAAAATGGAATTTGAACTAGGTTATTGAGCTCTGAGATATGGGGATTAGACATCTGCGTTTACATATTTTTACCCATGCATTTCTATGAATTCCTGGATGTATATTCTCTTATAGTAGACCTAGTGGTTCTGTCATCACATCACAGTTTTTCACTGATGTCTTTAGCCATATAGTTATATTTCTGAAGTGCTTTGTGTTGTATTTCCTCAATATGGATGAACTTCAAGGAGGGGTATATACTTACTGCAGATTTGTTATTTGAGTTCAAAGTGATTATTATATGTCACGGTGTCTTCTGTTTGTTTAACTCAAGTAATTAGCAAATAAATTCTAATTGAATGATTTATCAAAGCTTTAATAGCTCTAAGCTACGACAGTGTTGATGCTGTTTAACAGGGCTTTATATTTCCAATTTTTGGCCGTTTAAATAACTTAACAGCAGTTTCTCTTTGGCTTAGCACTCTGTTAAAAGGAATGTCACTTAGATCAATTTCTCTTGTGTTCTTTTTTTCTGTTTCATATGCTTGTTTTCAAATACTAGCTTAAGTTGCTTTGTGGTTATATGGACAGTGATTGAGTAGAATATTGAGTAGAATGTTTCACCTTGTAGATCACATACCACTTCTTCCATTGGAAGAAAGGAACACCCTTTGCGGAAGACCAGGGGATCTATAATGGGCTAACTTGGTGGGAACAGATAGACAATGGAAAGCAGCTTACACGCAATAGGAAGTTTCTAACTGTAGTTCCTGTGGTGCTGTAAGTTCCCGCTTTTTTTTTTCCCAATGCATCTGTTTTTACTCTATTATTGTCCTTTTTTTTATTTCTTCTTTCTGTAAAGATATACTCATGGTTTGAATAAATATGCATGTTGAGTTATTTTTTTCTTAGTTGCTTTATTTTCTTTTTGTCATTATTGATGTTTGATACTGTATATATTAAATAGCTGATTGTATGAATATATGGAAGTCATAGTTAAGTCAGCTCTGGACCAAATGGGAAAATCATGTGATTTAATTGTGGTAATTTATTTTGATGATATGACAAGCTTCAAAATCTTATGCACATATTTGTGCAGGTATCTGTTATTTCTGGGTGATTGTCTTTTTTTTTTTTTTTTTTTCTCTCACTATTCCTCTGACCCTTATTGAAGGTAGCATCAAGCATCTCCACTCCTCTTTTAATTTAAGTTAACCATGCAGGAGCCATTATGCTTCAGAAAAGCATAAGCAATCTTTTTTTCCTCAACAACATATTCACAAGATTGTATTCTCATGAAGGTTTGAACTTTGCATATCATTGTTGAATCTGAGTAAATCTGAGTTAAGTGCACGTGCTTGTTAAGGGTAGTTAATAGTATTCTACATTTTTGCCCATAGTATGTAGACACTTAAGGATTGGAGTGCAATCATTGGGCAGCTATTGCATTGTTGAGACTACGAAATGTCTTTTATATATCTAATTTCCAATCTGGTTAATGTAGTAAACAAGATATAGTTTGTTGTGCATAGATAAATCTTTGAAAGGCAAGGTAGGCCATTTTTTAATGTTGCGGATATATTTTATTACCCCATACCTTATGGCAGTATGTAACATGTTACATGTCAATAATTCAGGCGCTTTCTTGAATGCTAATTATTGTGGGCTACACCAAAAGACATAGCCAAGCAACATTTATGCATGATATCAGTTGCATGCTCTGCCACCTGAATTTTGTTAGATACTTCATCTCGCATTAGCTTGTTCAAAGTTTGTACTTAAATTACCAAGTAGGAGTGGTTCTGGTGCACATGCAAGTAACTATAAGAATATTGGATTTTGGTGCCCAACCCCTTTTTCTTAAGTGCAAAAAGAAAGTCGAGTCATTTGATCATTTCACCTTGAGTTATACTGCAATGCTACACATTGACATTACGCTCAAATTTTCTTTCTTGCCAGGTATTTGATAGCCTCTCACACAACTGATTATCAATATCCAATGCTCTTCTTCAACACACTTGCAGTGCTAGTGCTTGTTGTTGCCAAGTTCCCGAACATGCACAAGGTTCGGATCTTTGGAATCAATGCAGACTCGTGAAGATGGGCTTCTGTTAAAAATGGTTGTTTTACTTGTTTAAAAAGCCACTGTCCATTGATCCATCTGCTACCCTGCTGAAAGGTTGTATCTTTGTATAGAAAGTCAGAACTGGAAGGATATTTGAATATGTAATACACTCTCGAGCAAGTTTTTTCAAGTTGTCTTTGTACAGTAGAGAACTGTTGTGTCCTTGGCTTATTACATAATTTTGACCGTGCTATTGTTGTCTCCTTTTTTTTTTTTTTTCCTGTCCTGTGCAACAGTTCTCAATTTTCATAAATACCTTTGAGTTTTTATCTTTGGTCTCTTTCAACCCCTTCATAAGAACAGGAACCAAAGACATTGTCCAAAAGGAAAGAAAGGAATATGGAGACTGGAGAATCAATAATTGAGCATATAGCCCCCGTGTTGTGCGGACCAAACATAATGTAACTAGGCACTTCAATTAATAGAGAGGAGCCCAGATTTATGTTCTACATACCTATTGCAGAGGGCCTAAAATTGGGAAGAAAATGACACCCATCATGGGTTGGGTTGCTGAATAAGCTTCTTTTCCACCCAAATTCACGTTCAACAAAATCTTTAAACTAACAGAAGAAAAATGAAAAATATAAAAATGGATCGTGTTATAATAAAGCACAGAGTATACAAAATTCACAAAATTAATTTTTTAAGTTGAAACATGTCTAGATTCTAATCATATACTGCTATTTTCACTTATATTTATATAGAATCTAATTAGGTGGAGGAGAAGATTATTTCTTCGCACGCTTGCCCAGGGGAATGTTTGAGGGTCCCTCTCAAGACTAAAGTGAGGGTGGACTTGTCAGATTTTAATTTCTTAGTCATTAAATATTAGTATATAGTTTTGAAAAGAGAGAGAGAGCTTAAATAACACGCGGTAATGATAATGATAATTCATGAAAATGAAATGACGATAGGGATTGTTCTCTAAATTGAGTGGATGGCTAAAAATTTATAATTAGGTAAGCTTTTAGTTGGAGCAGGTAAACTGGTTTTCCAATTACAATTTGCTTTGGTCGTTTAATTTGTTTAATTCAAATTTAATTGCAGAGATTTATTTGGGTTCTTACTAGTTAAGTATCTCATTGAAATAGAACCAAAAAAAAAAAAAAAAAAAAAGGCTTGAATCGTAACTTTTTGGAAGGTGGGGCATGTCAAGCTCAAGTTGCTTTCTTCCTTCTTTATAGCCCCTATATTTACTTGGTCTATTGAGTGCATTCAAATTAATATTTTCTTTTCAGATTTTTTTTTTTTAGTTTTTTCGCGACTTTCTTCAATAATTTTCAGATTTGTTCCATTCAGAAAACATTTGTGAATCTCATATTGAAATCGATTGATAAATTTTGAATATAAGTCTCTCATATTTATTTTTGTTGGTGGATTTTGAATGTATTTCTTTAGCGGGATTTTATCGTATTTTCACTGCTTTGACGGAGAATTTCCTCTTTGTTGATTAGTTTTTAATTTTCGTGTAATCGTTCAATACCAATTGTTGATTCCTTATAGATAGAAACTTTATTATGAGTAATGATCTTCTATATATTAATAAAGTCTAATCCTGTATTGACATTTGACGGATATAAACTCTTTTGTGTGTACCGAATGTAATAAGTACATGAAAGAATCAAGTTATAAATGTTTTTCTTATCAGTTCAATTCGAAAACGTACTATTTTCTAATATAAAAGGATAATTCTTTTGCTTAATCATCTCCAAACATAATATTTCAATTATATTTGAGAATGTTGTGATGAATTTATATTATCATTAACAATAAATTGCAATCTTATTTAAAAAGAAATTTTAATATCATCTTTTATTTAAAATGAAAAATAATTAATGAAAATGTCAAGAAATATTATTGTTTAGATGGATTATACGTGCAACGTTCAATAAGAATTTCCATAAAACTTCTTTTTTGTGATGCTATTTTGCAGGATATGTATAAGGTGCTTCCACATTAATGCAATTTTTAATATATTTTGAAGCTGCAGTTCAAGGCGAAAAAATGAAAAATAAAAAATAAAAGAGAGGAGGAAGAAGAAGAATTACAACATCAACAAACCCACAAAATCTCCATGATAGGTGAAAATTTATTAAGATAAAAATAATTAACTAGAGGAATAACACATTATTATAGTTGATTCAACGTCCATATTATAAATAATCTCCAAACCTAATGAAGTTTCGAATACTGCACACAGACAAATAATAAAATTGAGCCAACTCTTGAAACTTGAAACACCATCAACACTGCAAATAAGGTGCCCTAATTTGAGATAGAAGAATTTATGAATACAGTCCTAAAACCCAAACTTATATTCACGTCTTCTTCTATCTTTTCACACCATTATATATGTAATAAAGAAAGGGAAAAAAAAAAAAAAATAGAAACCCTTCTGCAGCCAAACCAAATGAGCTTCAATAATTTTTTTACACTGCTCAAAACAGTAATAATTAAAGAGAGAAAAAGAAGAATCCTATCTGTTAGTCATGAACAACTTTCAACAAGTGACCCCCCCCCCCCCCCAAAAAAAAAAAAGTGTAAAAAGAAACAAGATAAAGTAGTTTCTTGGTCTGCTTGTCTGTCTTTACCATGATCCACCACCTCCACCAAACATTCCGTTCCAATATCCATTATTGGAAGAAGAAGAATTCTCTTGCCCTTTATTTTGATGATCAACTTCTGTTGTGCTTGAAATCTGTTTCAGCTCTCCAAAAGGAAACAAAATTCTTCCTCCTGCATTTTCTTGATTAACTCCAAATCTACTACTTCCTAGCCCTTCAACTGAAAAACTAAGTGTTGGTTTGAATTCTTGCACAGGAAACCCAGATGAAGAATATAGAGCGTTTGAATCTGCCATCGGTGTTGGAAGAAAAGAATTCAAGCCTCTTGAAGCAATTCCAGTTCTTAGCAGTTCCAGAGCTGAAGTATATGAAGAAGAAGGAGAAGAATTATGTTGGTTGTTGTTGCTGATGATGTTTTCGGTTTTGGGTATTTCAAGAAAATGAGAAATACCTTGATGATGACTTTCTTGTATAGCAGGGAACGCAAGATTTAGATCTTGACCTTCATTATTCTTATTAGCAAACTGTGACATACTTGGTGGGTTTAGATCAGGAAGCTTAGACGATGAAGCTGATGATGATGCTGCAGCTGAAGACGTGGATCTTTTGTTCTTTCTAGAACCTCCTCCAACAGGAACATTTCTAAGAGATCCTCCTTCTGTCCAGTACCTTCTACAAGTCTTGCAAAAGTATCTTGGTTGAGTCAGACTATAGTTGTTGTAATAACAAAACTTAGTGTTTGTTGAATTACATCTTGGACAGTTTAATTGTTCTTGCGGTCTTGCTTTTCTCTCCAACACTGGCCTTGTGCATGTATTTGGTGATGATGATATTTCTTCCATGGCCTTTATTCCTTTAATTTCCTGAAAACCCTAGAGTCACAAATTAATTGAAATCCATAACAGGACTGCTGTTATATGGAATGTTCAAGTAAACAAACAAATAAGAACAAACAACAGATCAAATCATCAAACAAAACAAACCAGGTTTTTTCTGTTTGCTGAAGAACGAGAAAAAGGAAATAAAAAGGGCCTAATAAAAGAACAAATGATAGTAACAAATTATACCTTTTTCCTATATATTCCTTTATGAGTTCATACACAAAGCAAAAAAGGCCAAGAAAGAAAAAAAGGTGCAGGTGCTTTAATGTTTCATGAACCAAAAGGAAAAAAGAATTAAAAGTTTAAAACTTTATCCTTTCAAAAATTAATTTACACTTTCTTTCCACATGAACATCTGAACAAGAGAAGGTATAAGTCGAAAAAAAAAAGCCACAACTTTCGATCTCTTACATAAGTTAACCCTAAAGCCCTAACCAAGAAAATTAACAAATAATAGAAAAATAAACTGGCCAAAAGAAAAAAGAAAACCCACCTGCGGCCAAGAAGCAGCATCCATAAATTCAGAAGAAAAGGAAAGAAAAGAAACTGATGACTTCAGAGAGAGAAAAGAAAAAAAGAAAGCAAGAAAGCAAGAGAGAGAGAGAGAGAGAGAGAGAGAGATATGCGAGAAGAAGAATTCACCTCCTTTGTCTGCAGCTGCTCTTAGTGCAAGAAAGAATGTTTTAGATTGTTGTGCGGTGGCTTTATGTGCTGGCTCACTTTCTGATGAAGATAGAAGAGAAAAAAAGAATTAAAAACAAAAAAAGAAGGTGTCTGTTTTGACTAAACACACAATATACTAGTATAGCACTATAACCAAATTTAAGTTGGCACATTTAATGTGGGAACTTTTGTCTGATTTTAATATACTCCATAGTGGATTAAATTTACTAATCTTTTTTCCTATATATGTATTTTATTGGCTGTGGGTGGAATTATGAGTGAGTGTACTGTGGTGGGTTTTCTACTTTTTGACCTTATAATGGACAAGTCTTGATTCTTGTTCTTCTCCTGTCACCTGTTTTTAGTGTTTTCCTCAGGACCACTCATGAACAAAGGTTGTGGTTTTCTGTTTGTTTGGTTTGGTTTATCAAACAAAAGATAAGATTTCATTACTTTCAACTCTCTGCAATTTGTCAAAAGATCCTCTTTCCACACGATTATATATATGCTCATCTTTTTCATGCTTTCGGAGGCAACTTCCTATGCCTTTGCTTCCACAATAATTAGTTATATGTTTTCATTTACTGTGTAAAGGAATTTTATATCGATCATCAGTTTACCTGACCTGATCATCACCATCATCTTATTCCTTCACAGCACATCCTTGCAGACGGAATTTCATCGTTCTTTTCAAATGCTTAACTTTCAACTTAAATACCATTAATTAATTAAAAATCAAAACTTTTAGTATTTTTCTTGTTTTATTACTCACAGATAAAAAGGTATACATATGTATAACAGATACTCCAGTATTTTTATTGTTCTTTGTTGAAATTTAAGTTTTTAGTCTCAATACAAATATATTAGAACCATATATTCCTTTTTAATACTGAAAAAGGCATTTTTCTTTTACTTGAAAAGCATAATAATAACAAACAAGAAAAAATCACTAAAAGAGAAATTATGTGAAAGCTATATATGACAAAGATATACTGATCTGATAGCACCATTATAATAATGACATGACAAATTAATATTCAGTGCCCAGAAACAATAAAATTTTAAAGTAAAAATCTTAAACCGCCTTAATAAAAGAAATTAATGGTAAATTTTTTAAAATTATCTTATTTAGACTCAAGAGCAATTTTTATCACATAATAAGCATAATTTTTATTTGGATTCAGTTAAATTAAAAGATTTATAATTTTTTTAGAAAATTAAGTGGCAAAATAAAAAGAAAATGCATTATATTAAATTTTAAATTATCTAATACTTATAATATTTAGTCCTTTTTTCATACACTTGGTTAAATATTCTAATTATTGTGAATTGGAAATAAATAATTTTTCCCTGAAAATAATTACCATTGAATTACACTATCGAGTTAAAAAAAAGGTAGAAAGATGAAAATGGAATTGAACGGCAGCAATTCAAAAATGAAAAGAACAGCCGACAGGAGCCGACAAAAGCAAAAGTGGTGGGTCCCAAATAATGCGCGGTAGGATGGACGAGAAATTCTTATGTTGGATGTCTTTTTTTTATGACAGTGACGACTTGAGGTTAAAATTATTTTCAATAGCCAATCGAACCGAATCTCACTACCGGTGCGACCCCTTCATCTTTCTTTTTATTTTTTTTTACACCAACCGCAGTTTCAACTAGTAATTTCTCCGTTCCTTACTAGAACTAGAATAATGCGTAATTTCTCTATTTTAAAAATAACTTTAATAGGTAGATGATCTGACAAAACCATTTTAATAATAAAAAAAATTAAAATTCATCCATTCATTATAAACTTTTTACTTAATCTGAACCTAAATTACAGTCTTTAACTGAAAGATAATAATTAATAATTAGCCCAATCAAAATTTGGCGCGGTTTTTTATAATACAGGGGGCGATTACGAAGAGCAATGATTTTTTAGAAAGATAATATAAGCAGATGCTTAGGGAAGAATGATTGCAGTCATTCTGGTAATTTCAAAAGAGGTAATTTTTATGAGTAAAGAATGAATGCAGTACACTTGATTGGTTAACCTTTTTGTTGACATAAAATCATCAATCAGGAAAAAAAAAAAAAAAAATACTACTTTTTAATACATTGATCATACAATCCAATTAGTCCTTTGACTCGTGGGAAAGCTGAAAACACACGGACTGGATGAATGGTGAATGGTGATGATGGACAATATTTTAATTATTTAAATTAAATTCCCTTTTTTTTTAAAAAAAAAAAAAAAAATTACAACGTCAAGGCTGATGGCTCTGCTTTTAACGTGAAAAACATGTCGACAACAACCGCTCACCTTAGCTTCTGAAATACACGTCCAGAAAGTTCCTCGCTCACTCTTTCATTTCTTAGTGAGAATCTTTTGGGTCTCTTAAAAACTAGGCCCAAATCTAAACATCAATTCTAACTCATTGAAATTGGGCCAACAAATTAAATGGCCTATTGGATGGGCTTGAAATGAAATAGGCTGGCTTCGCTTTATAATAAACCTATTTTCGGAATAACATTTCGACCAGGTGTATGAGGCCAACCCTTATATATCATTCAATTCAATAAATCGGCACAAACAAAAATATTGGTCTTTTCATTGAAAAAAAAAAGAATAAAATAATAAGAAAACCGTGATAGTTTCTCTTAAATGATAATTAGAATGACACAGGTGGGTAGGTAGAGAATACTTAGGAGCGCGAAACAATTCTCTCTAAAGAATTCAGCAAAATAGTCCTGTAACATCGGGAGAAGGAGTGCCTTCTCACAAAAGGGGTCTCAGTGACCAGACCTGGCCAAAGTGCTGATAAATCTTTACAGTATAGATTTTTATTTCATTCCTAAAAATCCCATCACTTAGGAAACTATTTCGCATCCATACCCAACACTCAAGATTTGAATGAACAAAGTGTGTGCATGACTCTTGAAGTTAAATCAGAGTTTTATTATATGTATAAATGATAGCCGACAACATAATTATGCATTTTGGGCCAACTTAGAACCAAAAGGAGCATAATGATGGTCTCTACGAAGAGCGTGACTTCGATGAGTGACCTAAAACTAAGCCTTTAATTTAGTATGATTTTAGTACTTTGATCTTTTGATTCCATTGTCTAACATCAAACTCATCATAGGGTTACCTCCTTTAAAGGCATAATCGATAAGTTCTGCATTTCTCTTTAGGCTGATTACATAAATTTACTGTTAATTTTTATTAGTTTAATTTTGCGGAGTTTTCAATTTATGTTTTGATTCATTAAATATTTTAATTTAAAAAATTAATCATATAAACACTTTAATTTCTAAAATCATTTTATTTAATACTGTAACTTAATTTAAATCAAATCAATCAAACACCTATAAATAGTTACAAATATAATAACTATCATGTATTTAAACTCGCAATTATTACCAACATTGTATACTTTTTCACACTTACAATATATAGCTTTGACTCTCAAATTCAGAGTGTGACCAGATTAAAATTTGTAAAATTAGAGGTAAATTATTATATATTTGACCCTCATCTCAGTGGTCCACATAAGCGCACCAGCAGCAGTTCTAGTACAAAGCTTGGTATAACTGCTTCACTGTATAGTTTCTCCTATATACATATCAATCCAATATCACCTTTGCATGTGTTATAAATTATTGAATATGACGAGTTTTAAAGCACTTCGGTTTAATTCTGAGATCAAAATATTCTTGACGTGCTACAATTTTCGTATAAGAAATATCTTCGAATAATTATTTTTATGCAAAATTCATAATTTATAATTTATAATGTAAACTTGAAAATACTCAAATTTTCGATAGAGTTTGTCATGTTGCAATCAATTTATATGTATTAGGGACGGCCCAATATGATTATATATAGAACATATGCACGAACTTATTTTTCCCAATTATTTGAAAAGATGACGAGCATTAATTTACGAAAATATACTCCAAAATTATACTCTTTAAAAGCACAAACAAAAAAAAAAAATGGTGGAGCCTTGTTGGCCATATTGCAAATCTCTCTCCCTCCGTGTAATGGCGTATCAATAGAATTGAGACCTTGTCCATCGCATGTACCTCTTGATCTTGCTGAGCAGAAGTTGCCAGTTCAACAATGAAAGGAACTAAGCAGAGAGTTATGGGCCGACTTGCCTTAGCATCTTCAAAGCCTGAATTCGATACTATGTATGCTGCCAGTTTCTTCGATCCATCGGTACTGTAATTGCACTCATATCCCTACATTGGCACGCTCAGCATTGTCCAAATATCTCGGTAGTTACCAACTACTTAGTACTTAATAAGGAACAAGGTTTAGTCACTTCAGTATTATACACATTTTGGCCTGGCATGTTTTGGGTATAATGCTGGTTGCATGAATCATTCGAGTTCAACCAAAAATGCATTTCAAGTGCTATCAAATAATTCAACAATGTATTTCGGAATACACCAGATTGACATGGAGAATACATCCTTAAAATTGTTCTAAAAATAATAAACTTCAATACATATATATTATTACCGATCCAAAAATATCTTCGTTCATAAATATGAAAAAAAAAATCAAACATTTTGAGAAGAGAATTATCATACATTATTCATTACTTTTGATCTGAAAAGATAAATATCCTTTTATAATGTTATATAAATTTAAATGTTAAGGTGGTTTAATGATTCTATATATATATATATATATATATATATATATATATATATATATATATATATATATATAATATGATTTGATTTGCATGCCAACCAATTAATGTGGAGAAGAAAGAATTAATGGGGTACAAAGAATATGTGCATGCACGTGGTCTTGTGGGTTATGCTATCTCTCTTTAGATGGTATCGCGAGAGACTCCTCACATACATAGCAATGGCAGTCTAATCACTGATTAATAATCTCCTTCCTATTGGCATTTCTCGAAAAGTTTCTCGCTATAGTTCCCCACTTCCCCACATGTTTGATCCCATCTTTTCATCGGCTCCTAATTTCTGACATGATGTTTAAAATAAATAGTAAATAAGTCTCGTCTCATTCGTGATGATTCAACAGAAAGTATTAATCGCCTCTCACGAGCAGCAAGTCTCTTAACCTTTTCTTCGTTAAACAGCGAAATATGGTAACACAGTGTACTATTATATGATTGCATATCGTGAATTAAATGAAAGACACATGTTAATTAATATAAATAGAAAGATGGCTAATTGAAAGCCACAAGTATTGGATAATAAGAATAATAATAGAGTCTTATTGGAGGAAATCATTCTTCGGCTAACATGAAAATCGAAGGCAGCCATTAAGCATGCGATATTATGTAGAAGACGGGTCCACGTGTTGCAATTCTTGAAATGATATTTACCTATTAATTCATTTTATAAGTGGCTAAAAAAAATAATTTCAAAAATCACATCATATGCTTTGTTTAGGATTTAAATATGATTTTTTATGTTGAGCTTAAATGAAAAATGGACAAATAATAGTGTCACTAGTATTATTTCAAAGTAATAAATAAGATAATAACATGGAAACTAAATTTTTGAGATAAACAAAGGAAATTTTTTTCTTATTTAATAGATATAAAATTTATAATTGACTATAATAATTAATCATATTTATTATTTTCTTATATTATAAGTTTGATTTAATGGTTATATTTTTTTTTCTCCACCCAATTCCAATCGTTAAACATGTTAATTTAATAAAAGATTTTTTATATGCACAATAAATACATGTCTATATATTAATTAAATTATTATATACGTATAATATGTGTGGATCCTACAAACTCCAACTACGATCATAGTCTAGTATATTAATTAACTGTCAAGTTTGATATTCAAAAATCAAAATGGATAGGCGGCCTATATAAATAATCAAATCACGAGCGACAATAATATAAGTTCTTCTTCCTGTTTCAAAAAAAAAAAAAAAATCATGAGCGAAAATACTCAATTTTGCGATAATGACAGAATAAACTTATTAAATAAACTCATTAATTAGCATTAATTGGGCATTAAGTATAAGCAAATAATAAAGACAAACTGTATTTTTAATCATCTTCCGTTTTCAATTGATTCTGTCGGCTCAACTCAGAATGGTTTAATTCAGTTCCAGTAACCGGAGGTGTTTTATTCATTCTCAGTAAACGTATGAGTTGGTCCCATGTTTTGAATGTTTTCAATATATTATTAATTTAAAAAAAAATTCAATTCCCTTGGTTTATCGTCATCGATGACATATAGACATGCTTGCTTATGTATGGAAAGAAGAAACCAGATCAGATATATAGAGTGGATTTATCCTCTAGACTTTGAACTAGCCAGCTAACTTTTTTAATTTAATAAAGGTGAACAAAATCAGAAACACATAAAATGATGTCATGATGGGATACAAAATTAAAATAACATGCGACAATCACTGCAGGGATTAAGCCCCAAAAACATCGATCTGTTCTCAATTGAAAAATTCCCAAAAAAAATTAAAATATTAAGTAAATAAAGAGTCAATTTTGCGTTTTCTTTTCATTTTAGCATTACAGTTGTAAATATAGATATAATTATACAAATATAGAAATTAAATATGTTGAATTATAGATATAGATACGAGGAGCATAAATACTAATTTTTGAACTTTGATAAATATCTCGAAATGATCAATTAATTAAAATTTCTGCAAAATAAAAAAAAAAAGTAATATAAAATGAACTTTTAATATTTGATGATATTTACTTAAAATGGTTATATTTTTTAAGTCATAATTATTACAAATAAGTACTAGGTTTTATGCTTAAAAAAAAAAATCAATCAACAGAAATAAATTTGTTCTCAGTTTCCTTTATTTAGTAATATATAATTTTTTTTTTTTTGAATTGCTAAACATATATTTCAACTACTTGGTTAATGAAGAATGAAATAATCGTGGTTTAATTACTTAATATTAAAAATCAATTTTAATAATAATATTGCTTATAGCAACTCTTGTTACTTGTTAATGAAATAATTTTTAATTATTTTAATTTTAATTAATCAAATAATCAAATTGAAATATGCTGATTCAGTCAGACCGGACCATAAACATACTCAATTTTTGAGTTAATTAGTTTCTGTTAAAAAACTGTAGAGAATAATGTAGTTTGTTATTTTGCGGCGGAAAAATGCCATTCAACAGCAGACAATTCATAATTCATTACACGTTTAACGTGTATTTAGCATATCGCTGTCCGCATGGAGGAAGTGCTTTTTTTTTTTCTATATTATTGGTTTACATTAATGTAGGTTTATAAATTGTTTGAACTTGCTTGTGTTGTAGTATATGCTCAACTGCTTATGTACATAACAGGATGTTCAGAAAAATTTATATATATATATATATATATAAAGCTAAAAAAACGTATACCTTTTTTTAAATATAAGAAATTTTTAATCTTAATCCAAATATAGTATAGTGTAAACCTCTACTTGTTTATTCTTTTTATCAAGAAGAAAAAGGATTATAATTATGAATTAATATTTTAATTAAATTATATATTATCCTTTTTTATTTTCTTTTCATTTTTGTTATATAGTCGACGGTATTATTTCAGACTCTTAAAAATCTACCATGAATTAAAAAAATTATCATTTTCTTTTTGTTTGTCTTTGAATTGACTTGAACACGAGAGCTACGAATTGAACCCAAGCTTTGAGAATTGACAGAGTCAGTACAATCTCGTGCTTTTGACACAAGAATACTTGATGTTTGGATGCTGTAGTGTAGACCGTACGGCCACAAAAGCGTAGAGTACACGCACGCGCAGGCCAATTGGCGTAGCCGCCCGTTCAGTAGTATTCTTTTTGGTCGCAGCCGTCTAAATTGAAACTTTATACATATTTGAACTTTGAAATTAATCGGAATCCAATCGTTTTGTAGATAAAACAGAATCGGATCAAAATATTCAGTATAAAGTTTTAAACTGAAATCGGTGGTTCAAAGGTCAATTAAGATTCATGTGAATATTAAATTTTGAACCTGAATTGGCTCGGAATCAACGGTTTTAGTCCGGTTCGAATCAAATATTTTTTATTTTTACTTTTAAAATTATAATCACTTAGCCTATTTTATAAAATTTAGTATATAATTATATTGTTTAATACAAATAGGAGTTTAACATTTTTTCCTTTTAAATATTTTACTTAATTCAAAATGACATTGTTTGAAGTATTTTTAAAATTTTTCTAATAATTTATTTAATTAATAACAGTAGACAAAATAAAATGATAATTTATATTTAATTATTTTGTAAAATTAATTAATTTTATTGCTTATATGAGTATGATCATTCTAAAAGTTATTTAAAATAAATTTACTAATATTTTTTAAATTCACATTAATTTTTTAAAATAAAGACGTCTTAGAATTGAATTTTTATTTTTTTAGAAAAAATTAATACATATATCGCTGGAAACCGTGATCGGAACCGTCAGTTCATTGAAACCATATATATATAAGAAGTCTTTTAATTACGTTCTGTTTATCACACAATTAATCCAATTGGCCAGAGAATGGTTTTGTGATGATTTTCTTTTAAATTTATATTATTCCGCCTAAAAGTTTGTAATGTAATATTTAGTGCTTTATCTATAATTAAAATACCATATTTGTTATTTACATGTCTCAATCACGTAATATTTATATTAATATTAAAAAATCGAAGGATTAAAATATTATTTAATAACATTTACTTCAATGCTATTAGAACAATTAATAATATTAGAATAATTAATATTATTAAATATGAACATCATGAGTTTTTTTAATTAAAATGCTCCACGTGAGTTTGGTTCACATATGCCAATGGTTTTTTAATAGTTTTTTCATTAGAAGCAAAATATTATTTAGCAAATACCTATTAAAAATATTATAATAATTATAACAATTAACAACTATTAAAAAAAATTAATAACTATCAAAATAATTGATTTCGTTAAATAGAGCCACGAGAAACGTAGCTCCGGGGATTTCACCCTCTTCAAGTAAATGATAAGTTTTACTACTGTTCAAATCCTCACAACTTAATTATTGGTATGAATAATATTTGCCAGGTATTAATATTAATTGTTCATTGTTACAATTATTAGGTATTCATTTTAATTAGGTCAACTATAGTATTTAATTCACCAACTTATTTCCCATTTCGTTTAGATACGAAAGCGCGTATGTCTTTCTACTTATTTCAGTATCACTATAACATACTCAAGATTATAAACTGTTATTCTTAATTTTCTTTCCTTATAATTTAATATTTTTTTTAAAGGATTTAAAAATTAATATATAATTAATTGAAGCGAATCAATCTACGCTCACAAAATTTTAATTAAACCAGAAATTAATTAATACGTAATGTACTTATTTTCATAATGTAAAGAAATTTATTTTGTTTTATACAAATAAAAATGAAAGTAAAAATGGAAACCAGTGACGACCAGTAAGACAGGCAAAAAAACATTAGGCTACTGCGGTGCGTGGTTTAGCCACAACACGCTGCACGGTAAAATCAAACGCTACTAAGTTACAGAGAACAGAAAGCGGCAGCCAGCCACAAAAGACACTCAGCTCTCCGTTTCTCGTAATTCGGGCAACCCGTTTTCACTCCTCTCGAGATCTTCCTTTCTTTTTCGCTTTATTTTTAATCCGAGTTTATTATACTTTTGTTTGTTCTGCTGCATTTTTTTTTTTGGTTCGAAGTCTCTTTGGCAGACGGAGGAGGAGAGAGAGGAGGAGAGAGAGCTGGAAAATCCCCCATGGAGGATGAAGAACCACTGGTTTCTTCGTTGTTTTGACGGACTTTTCATCAAAAACATCAGGTGCTCAAACCCCCACACCTCGAAATCACTTTTTTGTTTGTTTGTTTGTTTGTTTGTTTACTTTCGACTTTTTGTTTATCCGGAAATATATATATATAATATTTCGTTATATAATTACATTCACTATATTTATCTATTCATAATAATCAGCCTTTTTGTTTTCTTTTGTTTCTTATTTTCCTGTATAGTATTATTGTTCATTTTTAGTGTACAATATTTGTTCAATTACTTCATCTTCATTTGCAGTGATCTGTGTGCATTTACTGTAGTTTTTGCGATTTTGGGTTTACTTCTATATCGTTTCTATCATTTTTTTCCCCACAGTTTTAGTTGTTGACCTTATCGGTGTTAGTGAATTAGGATTAGGATCTGCGTTTTTTGGTCTCAATTTTATGGTTTGATTTTTTTTTTTAATGTTTTTTTAATGATGGAATTTCAATATCTGACGGCCCTATGCTTGGTTAGGACACTCCCTAGGGTTTTCCTGAGATGATTTTGTACTTATAATGTGATGGGGTGAACGTTTGAATCGACCATGGGGAGTTTGAGTAGTGATGAGGATCTGTTCTTTGAAGCCCGGGAGGATATTTCCTCCGTATCCGATTCAAGCCCTGACTGCCCAGAAAATTTGGAGTCTGATCATGGGGTTGTTGTTTCCTCGCCTAGCGTTTTTAGTTATGAGGTTTGGATTAAGAACCTGGACAGCATTCATGAACGGCGCAATAAATTTCTCAAATTGATGGGTTTCAATGTGGATGAAACTGTCGCACATGACCCTGTTAATGCATGTTCACAGGAAGGAGAAGTTGAGACTGATAGAATGACAGAACATAGTGGTTCTGTTCTAAGGTCATCAAGCTTTGATGATAGGTTTTCATCAAGTCATTCTTCAATGTCGTGTTGGTCCAGCAATACCTTAGAGTTGTTAGATGGAGCACTGGAAGAGAATTTTGAATGCAGAATTAGGAATTTGGATAATGGGTCAGAGTTCATTGTGGATGAACTAGGGCAGGATGTCATGTCAGGGAGAATTCGTGAAGTGGGCTCAAACCGGTTGCTTACTGTTGCAGAGTTTGAGAGGAATCTTGGGTTATCACCTTTGGTTCAGCAAGCGATGCGGAGAAATGCTGAAGAGGCATCTGATCTCAGGACAGCAAGAAAGAAGGTAAAGAGGGGATGGTTGAGGAGATTGGGTGCCGTTGCTTGCATAGTTGATAGACAATTGTATGCTGAAGGTATCAATTATAATGGCCAGTATTCTCTTTCTAGGGCTAGGGCTCAAATGGTTCGAGTTCGTTCATATAAGAAACGGTTCAAGGAACTTTCAGCTCTTTATATGGGACAAGAAGTTGCAGCCCATGAAGGTTCAATTTTGACTATGAAATTCAGTCCTGATGGCCAGTACCTTGCAAGTGCAGGTGAAGATGGAATAGTGCGTGTTTGGCAGGTGATTGAGTCTGAGAGGTCAGATGAGTTTGGCAGACTTGATATTGATCCATCACATGTATACTTCACAGTTAATAGTCATTCTGAAGTAGTTCCACTTCATGCCGATAAAGAGAAAAACAGTAAGTTCAAGGATTTGCGAAAAAATTCACACTCAGCTTGTGTCATCTTGCCTCAGAAAATATTTCAGATATCAGAGAAACCAATCCATGAATTTTATGGTCACCGTGGAGAGGTCTTGGATCTCTCCTGGTCAAAGAACAAGGTCAGTAATTGCTCAGGAGCACTTCAGTTATTTTCAGGTACTTGCATTGAATGCGTTTCTGATTGACATTTTACTGTGCAGTATATTTTATCATCTTCTACTGATAAGACTGTTCGCTTGTGGCAAGTGGGATGTAACCGGTGCCTACAAGTCTTTTCCCACAATAACTATGGTGATAGTTCTTGCTTGATGGTCTTTATACTATCGCTGATTGATATGTTAAGGCATTTTAATTTCTATTCCTTCTAATTGATTCTCTTCACACTTCCTGTAATACAGTTACATGTGTTCAGTTTAATCCCATGGATGATGATTCATTCATCAGCGGTTCCATAGATGGGAAAGTTCGCATCTGGACAATTCCTGGTTGTCAAGTTATTGACTGGATTGATATAACCGAAATTGTTACTGCAGTTTGTTATCGCCCTGATGGAAAGGTTATATTTCAACTGTTAGTTTCTATAGGTGATTGGCAGCGACTGATTGTGAGGGATTCTGAGTGCATCTGTTTCTCATGCAGGGTCTAGTTGTTGGCTCAATGACTGGCAATTGTCGCTTCTATGATGCATCTGGTATGTCTTTGTTTCTTATTTCGACTCACACAATCAAATAGAATATTTAGCAGCATAGTAGCATCTTCCAGCATTCAAATCGTTCTCTGATTCTCAGTGTGTTATGTTTGTCTTATAGTGGTTGGAATATCTACAAAATTTTGAAAAATTTCCCAGAAATCATTCAGAAATTCTGAGCAGGGCTTTTGTAGATGTCAAATTGGTTCTCTCTCTCTTTTTTTCTTGGAGAAATTGTAGAACTATTTACAGTAAGCAATGAATTAGTTGAACTGCAGTCTTGCACTGTGTTCCGTACATCCTTAATACTTGTTGCACCTTGTATGTTTGGATAAGACTCTTACTTTTTATGGGGGCTTACCCAATCTTTTCACCCTTTGTCTTGTTAAATGTCACCACCCTCTGAGTCCTTGTTTTGTTGGTGATATGCTTCTACATTGAGATAGAGGGGATCAAAGTACTGGAAGGTTGCATATATTCTTATATTGGGACCTTTTTGTTGTGTTATGGATGAAATCAGAACAGACATATGTTTGCTTTTTCATGTGAATCGATGAGTAATGCTCAAGTTTTTAATATACTAACATCTTTAGAGGGGTAGATTAAGTGGTAATTACAGATCACCAACCCCAATTATTTTCTAACGAAACAAGTAGATGCACACTTGAAAGTTGATTTTAATGTTACACTATGATGCAGGAAGGTTGCTTTGGTGAACACTAACTGGTGTATTTTGCATGGATCAGATGGTCGTCTGCAGCTGCATGCCCAAAAGTGCTTACAGGGTAAGAAGAAGTCAGCATCCAAGAGGATAACTGGCTTTCAGGTGAAGGTCTCTTTGATCTGTTTAATCTTTTCTTTTTTGCTGTTGGTCCTAGTTTGTTGGCCTCGATGCTGCCCATGCAATCATCTTTTCTTTCTCTGTAAAATAAAATTCATAAAGTTGCTACTCTATCCAACAGTATTTCTCCAGTGATCCATCCAGATTAATGGTCACTTCTGCTGATTCAAAAGTCCGAATCCTTGATGGTGTTGATGTGATATGCAAATATCGAGGTGCAGTCTCTTTACCTTTCCTTTCTATTTTGTGAATCCGTCCTGGTATGCATTGGCTTATCACGCCCATTCAACTTCTAAAATTTGTGTTTTATAACTGCTGATTCTTCCTTTACATTTCTTGTCTTTTCTGTGCACAGGCATCCACAATGCAGGAAGCCAAATATCTGCATTGTTCACCTCAGGTGGGACACATATTATATCTGCAAGTGAGGATTCTAATATATATGTCTGGAACTATGCTATCAAGGATGGTCCTGTGCCTCGCGTAAAGACCAATTGGGCATGTGAGCATTTCTTCTCGAACAATGCATCAGTTGCTATACCTTGGCCTGGGTTGGCATGTGGGAACTCTGCATCTTCAGATATAATGAGAACAACATTGCCCTTTATGAACTCAGAGAGATGTAATGAAGAACAAATGTCGGTACACAAAGAGTTGGGTGAGAGTTCACAATGCAAATCGTCATTTTCTTCACCTGATCAATTTTCACTGAGCCATGGATTTTTCTCCGAGTCATTGCCAAAGGGTTCTGCAACCTGGCCAGAGGAAAATCTTCCTTCCTCATTAAGCATGTCGCCTAAAATGTTTAAATCCCAGTACAAGTTTTTGAGGACATCTTACCAGAGCGTCCATGGTTCACCTCATGCATGGAATTTGGCGATAGTAACCGCTGGATGGGATGGACGGATCAGATGGTTCCAGAATTATGGATTGCCAGTTCGCCTTTAGAAACTTTGGATTGTACAGACTATCAAGCAATAATTTCTATGGAAATTTGCCTTTATCTTTGGCGAGACTCATCTCTGGGGTCAGCAGGTGATGTGCTGTACGGTGGACATTCATGAGCTACGGTTGAGATGCTGAGCAATGTTGTCTGGTTGACCAAGATTTTTTAGGTGCAGAACAATTGAACACCGATGACCTTCTATATTTAGCTGGCTTTATCCAGTGTATATATCATTCTTTAATTTATATATTCAGCAGTATGGTGGCTGCATGCCCAGTCTGAAATGTGGGGCTCTGTCCAGTGTCGACCACCAAGGGAAGCCAAGGTATATTGGTATTTTTTGGAGTTCGATTTGTTGAAGGGCGCTGGGCAAAATTAGCATTGGCTGCAGGGAATTGGACGTGGCAGACGCGAAGGATTTTCAATTGATTTCATCATATGATTGCTGCTTTTGGATTTCTGATTTTACCATTTATTATCCCCGAGCTTCTAACTTGGGAGGGTTACTTGTCAGGAGCAGCTGGTATTTGGCTAATCTCAAGGCTCCAACCTTCTCAGTTCCCAGGAAAGCAGGGCCAATCAAAATCGGGTACAAGCTTTTGTATTTATTTATTTTTTTCTTTCTTGAAGTTACTTTTTGTCTTTGGTCGCTTTCCAACACAGTAATTCATTGCAAACAAAAAGAATATACATGTATTAGATATGGTATGTCATTCTAATTGTAATATATACATTTTGAAAAGAAATTTGTCATGTTCGTTACTTACGGTTGTGGTCTAAGCTAAGCATTTGCTCTGATGATACCATGCTCCGATGCTATGTGGTAGATGTAAGAGAAAATATTTTTAATTTTTTTGTTTCTTAATCATTTAAATATTATTCGATTTGAAGAAAATATTTTACATAATTCACAGATTCTGATATGAATCATGGAAAATGTTTACCTGAACCTTTTAATTTGAATAAATTATTTCAGGTAAACATTTTCAATGATTCATATCAGAATCTGTGAAATTTAATTAAATTTCCTGTTTTCGGTATCTTATGTTAAAAACTACTCACTTCAATTTCACGAATTTAATTATGTGGAATTAAATATTATTTTTTTTCACTCATTTCTCTTTCTTCCTTTACTACCTTCTCCCTGTCATTTTGGACCGTATCTCTCTTATTTTCATTTTTTTTCTCCATCTATTTTCAAGGAATTGAACTGAATTCTGAATTTTATCTCTAAAAAATAATTTAATTCAATTTTAAACAAAGTGTGTGAAATTCAATTATCATAAGCAATATTTAAATAAATTAATTATGGGCAGAATTTATTTATAAAATGAATCATGCATACCAAATGGTAATTTAAAAAGCTATAATAATACTACTACAATTATTGCATAACTCAAAATAATTAAAACAATGAATTAAATAATATAGGTGCCTTGAAGTAAATTCTTAAAAATTGATCCGTTTAGATGATATGAACCCGGTGGTATAATGAACCCACTTTCCATGTCAACACAAAACACTGTTCATATATTGGGTTTTGGGCTCAGATTGCAGTCGTATTAAATTTTTTAACAAGCCTAAAATAGGTCATGTCCCAGTGTGGGCTTAACCTAAGCGAAAAGCTTCGGCCTCTAGCTCCAGCTGCCATGTGAAGTAAACTAAGCATTTTTAAGTACAAACGAACACGTGAATTATAAATGATTAATTAGTTTTTCTTTTTCTTTTAAAAAAAATATAATAATATAACCACGTGTTTCTGGACTTCTATATGTATTATTTTAATTCAATATTATTATTATCACTATTATTGATATAATTGTAGTTTATTCTTAATTAAGCCCAAAGTTTTAGAATATTATTTATTCTCTCTTAAAATGGAAATAAATGAAAGACAACCACATAAATTTTCAAATCAAAATAATTTATCATTTTTTTTAATTTCAATAATTGGCTTCAAAGGAAAAGTCATTGTGATTTTGGTACCTATCATATACTTTAGCAAAATTTTTAGTGGACTTAAATATTTTGCAAAGATAAAAAAGACGTTAGTATAATGGTAGGCCGCCGCAAATTACGTAAGCCCAACAAAAGTTGTGGACCTTTACGTTTTGAGGTCCACAGAAACGCTTTTCAATTTTGGAGAAATATATTAGGTGAAATTTGTCACACCATTACTGCATTACACCCTCACTTGCCGGAGTAGGTGGAGGTGGCTGGTTCATTGATGACTGAAATCTGAAATTTATCCTTTTGATTTCAATTTTTACCAAAATTGGGCGAAATCTTAACTTTAGTCTAAACAATAAGGGTGCAATTTTCCTAATTGGACTCGTGAACCATAGATTTCAATTTGATTCAAAATTAGAGTTGTTGTTCCGTTTCTAGTTTGATGATATAATTAAAAAGTTATTATAATTATTAATTATTAATTATAATTCAAACTGATCATGACTTGAGAATTTTGGAAATAAATTTTTTATACTGAACTAAAAGAAATGCATGGATAGAAATAATCAAAATTTGTGATCACAGTGTTTGAGATTATAAAATGCAAAATATTAT
The DNA here is from genome assembly GCF_041381405.1 of Jatropha curcas. Taxonomy (NCBI): domain Eukaryota; kingdom Viridiplantae; phylum Streptophyta; class Magnoliopsida; order Malpighiales; family Euphorbiaceae; genus Jatropha; species Jatropha curcas. The sequence continues at coordinate 28,044,283 of NC_143155.1, forward strand.
TTAAAAATAATTAAAAGTAGTATTTAGATTTAAAGTAGCGGAGTGATTTTTCTTTTTTTAGGGTGATTATTGATTCGAACCATATTATTTAGCACAATATACATGTGACGATTATTGTCATTTTTTTTTTTTTTTTTGTTTTGGATACAAGGGACCCCAAAAGAAATAAAATTCAATCCATTAGCCATCTGCTTTGCCTCTGTGTAACGGTGACGTTTATATTATTTTTTTTTCTAAAAAAAAAAAAATTAACAGCCATGTATATTCTCTTAATTAAAAAATGGTGATTGGCAAGTTGAAAGGAAGAAGACGATCCAATTAATTAGCAGGAACAATTTTTTGTACATATCGACATGATGACTGGTTCAACTTATAAGTATAAAATAACAAAGGGTACAAGCTTAGAAGGACAGATATGAAGAAAGGTTGTTGAGGTGCATATGCATGCACACAATGCACGAACTTAACTGTCAATCATGCAAATTCTTTCTCAGCACTGTTCTTTCTTTACTTTATTGTATTTTTATCGCACTCCTTCTTCTATATATACATACACTTCCTCTATATATATACATCCATTTCCAAGAGCAAAGAAAAATAATTTTCATTTATATAAATATATATAATGGCACGAAATGGAAAAAAAATTTGCTATGAATTCTGGTGTGGTGTAGTTGAGAATTACAAGATTTGATAAAAGAAAAAGAAATGGGAAGAGCTCCTTGTTGTTCAAAAGTTGGGTTGCATAGAGGACCATGGACTCCTAGAGAAGACACATTGCTTATTAAATATATCCAAGCTCATGGAGAAGGCAATTGGAGGTCCTTGCCTAAAAAAGCTGGTAACTTTGCTTCATTTTCTTCAACTTATTTTTCTTCTTTCTCCTTATCTGGTAATCAGTAATGCCCAAATATTTAAAGAATCCATCAATTTGTATAAAACTGAAAAATGTAGTTAATTAACTTAATTCATTCATTTAAACTGTAATTAATTGTTAGCGATGAATATTAACAAATTTTGGGTGTTGATTAATGATTAATTAATACTTGACCTTTCTTCATTTATTTTTTTCTTAGTTTACTTTTGCATATGTTTCTTCTTTTATTAAAATTATATTCTTTAAAGGATAAAATATGTCGGTTAATAGGAAGAATTGAGTAATTTTTTATAATTCTTTTTCTATTCAGAATATAATAATTTTATAAAATAATATATATTTTTAGTCTCAAAAATATTCTCACATCCTTTAGATATAAAACAAGACTTGTTTGATCGAATTCTTGAATTTTTAAAAATTAAATTTGAGTATGGATTATTATTATTATTTTTTTGAAATCATCGTTACTAGAAGTCAAAATTAAAACTTGTACATGAAGTTTTTGGAAATTTATTCTATGTACATGAGTTGGTTACCACAGTTATGACAATTCAATGTTATCTGATATAATGAAATGGCAATTCATAAGAGGGTAGATTTATTATTATTATTATTATTATTGCTTAAAGATTTAAGTATTTCGTGTAAATGAAGGTCTCCTCAGATGTGGAAAAAGCTGCAGACTAAGATGGATGAATTATCTAAGACCAGACATTAAAAGAGGGAACATTACTCCTGATGAGGACGATCTTATTATTAGAATGCATTCTCTTCTTGGTAACCGATGGTCTTTAATTGCTGGAAGGCTTCCAGGTCGAACTGATAATGAGATCAAGAACTATTGGAACACCCATCTCAGCAAGAAACTTAGAAGCCAAGGTACTGACCCTCATACCCATAAAAAATTACCAGAGCCAATTCTTCAAGAAGGAACAAAAAAGAAGAAGAAAAACAATAATAACAACAAGAAAAACACGAAAAGCAAAGAAAAAATGGAGCCTGAAAAGCCAAAAATCCATCTGCCTATACCTGTTAGGTTTACTTGCTTATCTTTGCCAAGAAATGACAGTTTTGAGTGCAATAGTCTTTGTTCAAGCGCAGGAGGAGAAGGAGGTTCAAGCGCAGAAGCGGTTGTAGGCAATAATTGGTTTAATTTCAAAGAAAATGATGATCATGGGATTAGCTTCCTTGTTGGAGATGTTGGACATGAATTTGTTAACGGCACAGATCATGATGATCTTGCACCTACAGAAAGCGGCAACCTAGAGAAACTCTATGAAGAGTATTTGCTGCTTCTGAAGACTGATGATCGTGATCAAGTAAAACTGGACTCTTTTGCAGAGTCATTACTGCTGTGAAAAAAGAAAAGGAATTTTTTTTTCTCAATTTAATTACTAATTATAATTGCTGTAAATAAATAAAATTAAGTGAAGGAAATAAATGCATGCAGGTCAGAGATGTTGATGTTACGTGCATGGATAGAAATGGTTGGTGGGTTTGAATCTTAGATTCGCGTGCTTACCTTCCAGCCAATTTGGATTGGATTCATGGCCTCCATACATTATCTCGTCATGTTGATTATTGAAAAGGAAAAATTATTGTTTGGAAGATAAAAAATAGTAAGGACAGAGTATGGAAGAAGAATTCTCTCTTTTCGGAAATTATTGAAACAATCCGTATATGTATGAATATACCTGCCCATGCATATTAAATCAGCATATTTTTACACTAAAAAAAAAAATATGAGAGATCCTAATGATGAATTAATAATACGAGTGAAAGAAAAATAAGCGGAGGATTTATACAATATTAATAATATTCACGGCCAGCAGTTTATCACTTTCCACATCAACATTAAAATATCTACCAGAATGCCAATTTAAGACCCTCGAAGAAGGTAGCACATAATACCATAGTATCTCCAAGACCCAAACAAAAACCTCCATGCCAAATTTCCAAGCCGTTCCCCCATAACCCGCCTCCATATATGTCATATCATAATTATATATAATCAATATATTATTATATTTAAATTTTAAAAATTTGCCCCTTCAATTTTTAAAATTTTTAATTTGATCCTTTAAGATTGTAAATATTTTTAATTTTGCTCTTTTTAATTTTTTTTAAAATTTTCCGTTCCCATACATCTTCAATCTTGACTCTACGGCTAGTAATATATGTCAAACGAAATTAGTTTTGTTTTTCCTTTTTAAAGAGAATACTTAATAAGACTGTAAAGTGTTAATTAATTAGCCAAAATTGTACTTTTTGATATGTGTCATACACCAATCACATTTGATATATTGACGTTTTACTCATTGTTGAAGTAATTGTAATGGACCTTTCAAAAAAATATCTATATCTATATATATATGGAAAATTTAGTGGTGTCATTTGCTCTCATTCAAGTTTAAAAAATTTATTTATAATATATGTTTAAATTGATGAAAAAAATTTAAAAAGCGCAGATTTCAGAATTTTTAATTCTATTGATATTAATGAAAAATATTTCTATTTCCGTCGATATATATATATATATATATATACATGTTTTGTTAATTAATTTATTGCTGCTGTTTGCTAAAATTAATTTGGTCAGCAGTGGTTAGATAAGCTCGTGGCCAACTTCTGTTCGCGATTTTGGTGGATGAATTTCGGGAATGGCGAAATAAAAAATTTTCTAGCTTTTTCATCTAATTGGCAGTTACTAGCATTAACTATATCGGGGACGCCTAATCCCATTGGACATTTTTTTTAATGCCATTGTCATTGTCAAACTATTCACTTCATAATAACCCAGTAATTGAATTCACTTGCCAATTTATAATCTTAGGCTCCCTTTATTTCTACAAGAAAGGATATCTACAAACTTCTAGAGGTTAGGGTAATTTCTACATGAAAATTGATTGATCTTTTTGTTAGATCTTTAAAATGATATACTTTTAGATTTTGTTAATTTCTTGTGTTAATTTGGAAGGTTTGTTAAATGCTATCCGGGTTTGGTATCTATCACCCAAAGTCCAAAAATCTCATTGTCATCTTCCTTGTTTGGGTTCTTGTAGATATGATCGCTACCGATAGAAGTTTTATACAAATAAAACCAGTAATTTTCAATCTCTTCTATACCCTCCTGTTTTTCTTGGGAAAATTTTCTAGGAAGTTGAGGAGTGCTACACAGTCTGATTCTTGTAGTTATATATATAAATAAACTATCATTTTGCAGTTTGTTCCTTCAATTTTTTATGCTTCTCTTGTCTTCCTTCATGTTTCTACATCATTTCTGCCAACTTCTTTTACAGGTGCATCCTTTTCTCTTGCTAATGCAGCCTTTACTTGCATATCTTTTAGCAAATCTAGGGAGATATATAGAATTATAAGATCAAAGTAGCAAAGCTTCTATATAATCAAGTTCATTCAAGAAATTGTAACTCACAATTTACATATTATTATATCTTCTTGCACTAAGGAGTTTCAAGTTAATGGTAATGGAATCATCTCAGAATATGAATTGGAATTCCAGTCTAAGTGAGATGAATTTGAATATGGTTAAAATTTCTAACAGTCTCTTTGTTATTCAAGATCTTTTTAATTAACTTGCCTTGAGTTTCAACTTCTAGTCTGAGACCTTATTGTCCAGTTCTTGATCAATTCCAAAGGGAATATTAACATAAGTAGCTAAATACCACTGTGGCTTTGATGGAATCCTATCATGTCAAAGTTTTTGGAGGACCATTATTCTGTATTCAGAAAATAGCCAAATTGCTCATATATATATTATCTATGAGGAAAAAGAAAGTTCTGTCATGTTTTTCCCTTTAAGAAGGAAATCCTATTAATAAGGCTTTTTAAATATGATATAACAGTGAGCAAGAAAAAGAGAATACTCATGGTGTAGTAGATATGTAAATAACTACTACAGTACTAAAAAGAAGACAGGAGGAGATCTGCTGCTGGGATATTATATAAATTTGAAATCTGCATTAAACAACTCAAATCTAAAGCAATAGCAATTGATTTCTGCCAAGATGACGAAAATTGGCTTCCCTGAATAGCTTAGAGGCGTGGGACAATGCTCTTTTAGTACTTGTGTAAATTTTATGACATGTTAATATTGTCATATAGTATCTATGCTTCTTAACATACATTTTCTTCTTTGTCCAAAACCCAATAGTGTATATATTACCTTTAGTTGGTCATTATAATTTATATCTTGTCATTTTCATTATATATTTGATGGGTTTGCTTCTATTCTGCATTTGAGGGTGTTGTAATTTATTTGCAGAAACCATGTGGATTAGGGAGACAACCGATGTTTCATTGTTTATTTTGATAAATACACTGAAGTTTCATTGTTTCTATGGTTGCTTTATACATTCTTCTGGCTGCCATTGTCTTAAAATTTCTCATAGTTTCCATTCCCATTCTCTTATAATAATAGAAGTCATCTTGCTTTATTATTTTTTTGCTTCGTAGATGGATGACCAATCCATTCGTACTGCTTGTATGGGTGCAGCTGCAAGTACTATATCAATAAGTGGTGCAATGATATCAAAATATGATCAAGAATCTCAAATATCTAGAGTACCACGTTTAATGCCGTTTCGGAAAAAATATTATATACATAATTTTATTGCTTTTTGGACTAATGTTATTTTTATTGTTTATTGGACTATGTTTTAAGTATTATATATGATTTGAACTTTATGAAATTACAGTAAAATATTAGAAATGTTTTTTATTATAATAGAACTTAATTGAATTGTTTTGACTGAATTAATTTTGATCATTAAAAAAATAACCGACTTTAACTGAAATAAAAATTAACCAAAGTTATTAATCACTATTTAATCTAAATAAAAACTGAAATGTTTTAATTTTTAATTTTATTATCTATTTAATCAAAACCAAATAGTTTTGAAAAGTCAATTAATTTGATTAATTCGGTTAAATTAAGTTTTAACTAATTTTTTTTAATTGAACTTTTAACTGCATATTTATTCATGGAACTAAATTGGCCGAACCAAATGCCAACCTAGGCGGAAAGCATGGATTATACATGAATATTTCAAACTCTGTTTTGCAAATTGAAGATGAAATTATGTTTTTGGTTTCTTATTGCTTGGGAGGGGGTCCAAATGGCATGCAAGTCAAACCGGCCCGAAGGGCCCAAATAATCTATTCTTGGCCCATAACTGCAAGAAGCATCTAACCGTATAAGTATTGACGAGCAGTTCCCAAGACTTTCGGATATTACCATAATCCCACAGAAATGGAGAAGGATTAAAGTCGGAACAGCAGAAGAGCTGAAAAAACGAATGAAAGTGAAAACTATGGGCACAGTAAGCGCAACAACTCCATGGAAGCAGCTTCTGATAAGGGCATTAGAGTCCAATTCGCACCTGAAGCACTCATCCTTCTTCCAATTGGTGTGGTTCATATTAGTTACGTAAATATATCAACAATTGTACACTCACTTTTCGATGACTCTTCAAATTTGTTTCTGGTGGTTGTTGTTTTTGGCGGTTTCAGGCTACCGTTGGATCTGACGGGAGACCTTCCAATCGTACTGTGGTTTTCAGGTACTCTGTATATGGGCATCAGTCTTTTTAAATCTTTTTTAGGATGATTACAGGATTTATACCGTTTTGGTGGTTTTACAGAGGATTTGAAGAAAACAGCGATAAGATTCAAATCAATACAGATACCAGAACTCGTAAGGTTCGGTCGTTTTCTTTCATTTTTTTTTGTCTTCCAGATTAATACATAATGTAGTTATGACTTTTTACTGCTATATAATGGATAATGTTTTTTTGCATTTGATTTTTGGATTCGTTATGCAGGTTGAAGAACTCAAGCAATGTCCATTTGCTGAGGTGATAGACTTAAATGCTATTTATTTATTTATTTTTATTTCTTTGATCTAGTATTACATTCACTCTTTTGCTCAAGGTTATTTCAACTTGGTTATTACTTCCTTTTGGCTTCATGAATTGTGGAGTTGAATATCTTGACGCAGTGTTTGGAATAAATCTATCCAGAATATTTTGTTAACAAAAAATTTTTGTAAATGAATTCTCTTGTTTGGATTAACCATAGAATTCATTCTAAATATGTAGCTTTACTGTCTTGTACTTAGAATTCATTAGCTTTAATAGCTTGTACTCCTTTTAAGTTCAAAATTCATTTGCGAGTTCTATCAATTTTGGTAGAATTTTGGTCCAAGCATAATTTAAATCCATAGAATTAAAAATATGGAATTCCAAATGAATTTTCATTTGTACTAAACATGAAAATTTGAGTTGTAAGTCAATTCCACAAAATTTTATGGAATTAATTTATACCAAAAAAGCTCTGAACTTAAATTTTCTTTTTCTAGATATGTTGGTATTTCACTGACTCTTGGGAGCAATTCCGAATTAATGGAAGGGTTGATGTTATTGATGGATCGAATCTTGATTCTGTGAAGCTTCAGGTAGCGCTAACTACTTTAGGCATAATGCCTGCGTGTAATATGTTGTATTTGATCTAATGATTATCTCTATGAATGTCGTAGTGGCTTAACACTGCTATGCTTTAAAAATAATGATGTTAATGGATAAAACTTGGTACATTTTACAGCATTGGATTCGCAGTTTGCTTTAATGCCTTTGTAAACTGCTATGGCTTCTAACTGTCTTTCTAGAGTCTAGGAAAGGCTACAAAAGCCAATATTAGTTCGGCTTGTAACTAAAAATAGTTGTGAGGCAGATATTGATTGCATGAAAGTTAGACTTACATGATCTTTTAAGTTCAGAGAAGAGAGAGAGAGAGAGAGAGAGAGAGAGAGAGAGAGAGAGAGAGAGAGAGAGAGAGGATGGAGACATGAATGGGCTAACTATATCTGATTGTCAGATATTTATGGATAATGAAATAAATGTTCTGTATGGACTTTGACTTGTACAACCAAGTTTGCTAAAAGGGTTAAGACATAAGGATTTCAATTCCCTTACCTCATTTAAGTGTAATCTTCTCTAAATTGAGGCTTCAATGTGGCTGTCATCACATTAACTGGTGTAGAGATGGTTGAAAACTACATCACAACTAGATGGTTCTTTTTATCTGGACTTTACACACTGCTTTGTGTATGTATTGCATGCATTCTAGAAATGTGTCTATTGTTAATGCCAAATTAGTCCTTCTAATTCAAGCTTTCAGTCATCTTGAGCTACTTCAGGTTTTCCTCATTTCTTTATATCAATGATACAGCTACGAGAGAAATCTTGGTATGATAGTTCTATAAAGTCAAGGATGCAGTACCTTGGTCCTAATCCAGGGCTTCCTTGTCTAAATGAGCGACCTTCCAATGAATTCTTTCTGGATCCTTCTTCAGGCCCAGTTGCTCCATTTTGCCTGCTTATTGTAGATCCAGAGCAGGTTTGAAGCTTCTGCAGTCTTGAATTTATTGCGTGGTACTTTATGAATGCTTACTTGTAAGATTCATACAATTCACAGGTTGATTACTTGAATTTGAAAAGTAACCAGAGGATAATGTTTACCTTCACGCAAAATGCCAATGGAGAAAATTGCTGGAATTCAGTGAGGATCAATCCGTAAAGTCTGCACACAGAAATGCATTATGAAGTGGAAACAGGTGTTATTTGCAACTGAAAACAAAGAAATTAATAACCTAGTTCCCCTCTAAATAATTTTTACAAATCCATTCTCTTACTTTGTAAAATAGGACGGAGATGTATAAACCATGTTTACATATCTGCAATTATGTCTTTACTTTGATGAGGCACTTGGATTCATCATTGTTATTAGAACATGATCTTTATATCTATAAAAAACAGTTGTACTTACCACTTTGATGCCAAGTCATTGGTACCACTGCGACGTGGATGTTTTCCACCCTTCCATGCAAGGCATCTTGCCCAAATGAGTATCCATTTCTGCAAAAAAGTACTGAGAAAATGAAGGTGGAATACTCATTTGATACAATCTTAAGAGGGAACCTTTGTCTTTCCCTGTTGAGATTGTGGAATACTCATTTGAGCAAGAGGCCTTCCTATGGAAGGGATATTCCAATCTTTCCCTGCTACTCGGGGATGAAAGGTACCAGTCTTATATATTTTCTTTCTTTCGGTCTCATCCACCAGAATTGTATCTTGGTGCGGGAGGTGGTTGTACCAGCCCGAAAGGACAAGTGAATTTAATTTACTTTCCATATATGTCGTATAAATATGTTGGGCTGTTAGCTAGAACATGTTTGCTGACTGAGATATACTCTCCAATGCTTATTGTTCAATAAGAGCTTTCAGTTGATGCTCAGAAAATTGGTTGAATTGTTATTTACTGGTCCACCAGATACTGTTTCATTTAACAATATATATATATATATATATATATATATATATACATATAAGAAAGATTATTGTACTTCACTTGGTTTGTTGTACTACATCGGAGTATTACTTGTTCCATATAGAGAGTACGTTTTTCTTTATTCTAATTTACAATTATATGATAGTACAACCATTGTATGGTTTTTGTCTCCTATTTCAACACTTGTTCATTAAGAAAATAAAGATGGGTATCAACGTGACCATGTAATTCTCTATTACTCTCGTTTCTATTGGTTTTATTAGACAGATGATTGTGCCACAATCTCTGACAAACTTCTCTGTGTTAACAAAATCCTTAAAATGGTGCGCAGCTTTTGGATGACTATGCTCTTCGCTTCTGCTGATGATGTGAAGTTCGATGCAAATGGATTCAGCTGTTGGAAAGAAGAAAATGAATTCAAGGTACATCTGAATCCTGATAAAATCTATTCCCATCCTCAAATCTTGCAATTTGATATTTATAGGCACAATTGACCCCAAGATAGCGGGGTGCTATCCACCTTTCAACGGGTCTCAGTTGTGTTTATGTAGGATTAGGACCGTCTTAGTTCTTGACTTTCTGACGTGCTGTAGATAGTTGGTTGCATTATTCTGTATTCCCGTGAAATATCTATTACCTTATTTTATCAGTGCCCATCAGACATGTGCACTTAGTGTTATAAACAATTAAACATAGTTACCTGCTAATTAAGTGTTATGTTTGGAGACATACCAGGGTTAAGGTACCAAGTCCTCCACTATCGTAGTACATTAGGGATAGACTTCGTTGTTATGGCATTTTGATACTCGGTATGTGTATATTTAGATAGCTAGACTTCTCATTGCTAATAAATAATTTTATTTATTAGTATTGAGAAGAAAACTATTTATTATGTTATATGAAAGGGATTTTGTTCTTTTTCAGTGACATAGTTAAAAATAAGGTCTATAGATATCGTTTTAAGGGGTTTCAAAATATAAAATGAAAGATTGCTTTGCTTAACTAATGAAAATTAAGTTCTTAATAAAACATGAGCTGATTTTCTATGATATGCATAGTTAGAGAAAGACAAAATGATAAATAGCGTGACAATGAAAAAAAAAAAAAAAAGGCTTGTGACAAATAGGGGGTGTGCAATGGTAATTACAATCGAACCAAACTGAAACTGAAGTGAGAAGAAAACAGTAAACTCAAAGTCAAACCGAATATTAGTCTAATTGAATGGAATCAATTTGATTTGATTAATTCGGATAATCTTACATATTTTGGAAAATGGAAATAATTAAAAAATTATTCTAGAAATTGGGAGAGGGCTATGATAATTGGTTATATATATATATATATATATATATATATATATATATAGCCTTTTCCTAAAAGGAAGACCAAAAAAAAAAAAAAAAAAAACATTTGTGAAGGTCCACTGGCATTTGCTATGAACTTTTCCTTATATGATTACATACGCTCCGAAAGTTCGAAAATAAAAGTGATGTGAAACTTGGAGTTTTATTTTCAAATTTTCTTCTTTACACCCAAATTTGCCGTATGACAAAGAAATTAGCCACATAATACACACTTGCGCCAAGAGAATCCTACTCAGAACTTGACAACAACCTATTTAAATTTTGATCCACTTGTTGAAAAACGAAAATCCAAAGGTTCCCACTACTAGCACCGGGGCAGATCTGCTGGGGGATGTGGCAGTGTCTCCAAATGTCCTTTCCCATTTTTCACTATAAGCACCGTAGCTAATCCCCACGATTGATGTACATCAAAATGACAATGCATAAACCAAACCCCTATAACAGAAACAAATTAAATTTTATCAATTACTATCGCAATACTATAAAACTAATTTAAAAAATAATTTTTAATCACTTCAAAGACTTCATTACCTGGATTATCAGCCACAAAACGAATTGCTGCCCATCCCCCAACTGGAACTCCAATGGTGTTCATATATGGCGGATCCACTAAATTCAAATTTGCTCTTTGTGGATTATAGTTTCCAGTGCCATAGCCGACTACATAGAAGCTATAGCCGTGGAGGTGAATTGGGTGGTTTTCTGTTGTGATCGTTCCGGTGTCCTGCAAAATGATTTGAACCCTAGTTCCGTATTCAAGGACCTTAGTCCTAGTCCCATTCATTGAGTTTGTATCAACTGGGGCATTATTTGGTGCCCCATTGACGAAATCATAGAATCTAAGTGGTGCCTCAGGGAAGTCATCAGTGAAAAAGCCCTCGGTTCCCTTGTAATAGGCTTCCAAAATTGAAACAGTAGGCTTGACGAAACTCATATTGTTCATTGAAGCTGCCATGGTCCCATTATTTACGCCTTGACAATTGTTTCGTGGTGTTTTAGAGCGACACCTATTAACATTTATTCCAATGGTTACAAAGAGATTGGAATCAATCTCTTTTGGAACATTTGAAGTATTTAAACCTCTTAGACCATCCATCACAGTCTTAACAGCTAAATTATCATTAAAGTTTGGTAATCTAGCAGGTAATGAAAGGCTATTTGGGGTTGCACCCAAGTATTGGAGATAAGCAATTGATGATATGTTCTGGAATGCGACCCCCTGAGCTGACATGTAAGGTCCCATAGCCATTGAGTATTTTCCGATGGGCTGATCAGCAGTGACGAGGACATTCATCGTCTGTCCCGGTCCAAGCATTACACGGTCAGTAGTGAATGGTTTAGTGTACTCAGCATCAGCTTCTACTATTGTTAATTTGTGATTAGCAATTGCGAAAAAGTTTTCCATGTTTAAACCTGCGTTAATCAGCCGTAACAAATAGGTCTTCCCAGGGACCACGTCGATCTTATATACATCTGAAACAATAACTATTTATTAATACATACATATATATAATAAAAAAAATAGTAGCTGAGCAAATGAGACATGTTAAGGTTTGTTAATTATTCAATTGTTCTTTACGAAAATATATAGCGACTGCTCAACTGATATGATGCTTTTATATTCTCGCTGTAACATCTAACCAAAGTTAAATTTGTGTTTCAGTATTGTATATATATAATTAATGTGAAAATTTAATTTCAATAATGAAGTTGCTCCCGTTCTAATGACTAAGCTATTTATTAAGTATATTTTTTGATTGGAACCAATTTTTTTAAAGAAATGGAAAAATAAATAAATAAATAATAGATATATTGTTACCATTAGCAGAGCAATTGTAATTAGGACCAGGATGGCCATTGATGGTATAGGCATTTGACGGTGGTGGAGGTCCTCCGCTTGCTAGCACTTGCCTCTCCAGCTGTACAATATCTTGGAGCCAATACTCCCCTAATTAAACACATAATTAATCCAAATTAATTCCCAAAAAGTGGTTAATCCAATCAATTAACTAAATTAATGACTTACCAAGAATTACTATATGCTCTTCGTGGGGGAAAGGAAATGGATATGGGACGCCAGTCTTAGGATATACAACAATAGCACCATAAACGGTGCCTCTAAGCCAAGAAACGTGAGCATGCCATAAAAATGTGCCCTTTTGCTTCACCAACGTAAACTCGTACGTGAAGCTCTGCCCCGGTTGTATTGGACATTGGGTCACATAGGACGGTCCATCGTACCAACATGATAGTATTTGCCGGACACCGTGCCTTATTTATTTAAGAAATATCCTTAGATTAATAATGTTTATAAATTAAATATCTTTCTGGAAGTAAAAATTTTAGTTACCAGTGTATGGTGGCATTGTAAGGGGATTCGTTGGTGACTTTGACGATAATTCGATCGCCTTCTTGAGCATAAACAACCGGCCCTGGATACAGGTTATTAACAGCCACGATTTCCCTGGTGTTGCATAGTTTCTTCACGGTCATGGTATGAACCTAATCAATTAATACATGGCACCAAAGCATTAAACCATAAATATATAATTAAGCAGAAAAATGTAGGTTTGTGCATGCATATATAGAAGGAGAGAGTGGGGGAAACAGAAAAGAAAGTAAAGAGACCTTGAAATCGTAGAATCTGGTAGATCTGCCTGCAGGCCATTTGGCCACGGCATGAACAGTATAAGCATAGGACATAACTAAGCTTATGCATATCATAAAACAAATGGCTGAAGATTTGACCATTTTGAGACTTGAGAGAGAAAGAAAGAGAGAGCTGAAGAAGTGAAGAGTAGAGGGTGTGGATTTTAATAGAGAGTAGTATGGGGAGAGAATGAAGTGAAGGCAATCTATTAAATAAATTATTTAATTAAAAATGCAATTTATATATTTATGTATATGTCAGCTTTCATAATTTCCCTAACATGGATTGGTGATTATAAGGTGTTGGGGAAGTTATTATTCAATTTCACCCAATTGTGGGGTTTAGCGTTAGCTTTTCTAATTTCTTTCCCTTTCTTTGCTTTGTCTCTCTCTCTTCTCATTTTTTGGAATAAGAAAAAAAAAAATAGTAATAAGAGAGATTTTGTATCTTCTTTTTAATTGGTGAAGGCTTTATCAAAACCATTTTACAGTGAAATAATGGGAAAAGAGGCACACTTGCTTCTGGATATAGCATATGCATGTCTGAAGTGTAAACCCCACAGCCAAACCATCGCATCTTACTCTCTTTCTATTCTCTTTAGATTTTACATAAATTACTATTATTATTCTCACTAAAAGTTTGCCAGATAGCCTCTTTTAGTTGACTGCTCTGTATGTACAAATACAATGCCGTCCCAACAAGTCAAAGACAATATGAAAATTTTATACTTATTTTAAGTATGTTCTGTTCTTAAAGTGAGTTCATAAAAAGACAGTCTTCGACTAAAATATAATATAATTGTTGAAGAGCATTAAATCCCACCTTAATAATCACAGTATTAATCAAACATAAGATTTCCTTTTCCTTCACTTTTCCTTCTAATAAATAAAGGAGATTATTCTTTTATCTCTCTCTAAACTCAAACATGTAAAAGAAGATTACAGTACTTTGCCAGCACTCAAATGTAGCAAAAAAAAAAAAAAAAAAAGGTAGGGTTCTTCGGTTGTGCTTTTTAAAGACATCTGTTTTATTCAAACATAAGCAGTGCTGGTGCACGCCTTCTCAACCCCACCCACATCTTCTTCCATGAGATCGTTGAAACCCCAATTCTACTATATATTATCATTGCTAGCCATTAGCTATCTTTTCCCAGTTCATTCACCATTTTAAATTCTCCTATACAATCTTTATTTTTAAGCGAATTCTTATATATCTAATATATAAGTAATCGATTCAATGAATATGTGCTTTGTGCTTCAACTCACTCATCATTCTATGATGATTAGACTGTGATTAATGGCCTCTAATTTCCACAATATCTAAAATTATAAACAAACCTAATATAACTCTGTGCATGATTTTGTTTTTTTAGTATCAAGAGAAGTGACTCGAATATAAATCTATTATACATGATTATTATATATTAGTTTCTATATTTAATATATATAGATGTACTCATAACCTAGACCCATTGCACGTAAATGTAATCTCGAGTTGTTTGGAAGCTTGAAAAAATTGTCAGCAGAAGTTTCCAAATGAAGAAAAAGTGTATTTTCGACCAAATTTGGGGTATTAGATGATTATGTCCATTGGCATGATATTGTCACGTTTCAGGCCTGAATGTGAAATTGTCAGGACTCAACACCTACTTCATCAATTCTCTTCTCAAATTTCACTGTTTTCCTTTTCCCTTTTTCTCCCTTTTACAATATTATTTCTTGAATTTCTTTACTTATAACAACTATGACCAAACACGTAATTTTATATAGATTACGCCTAAACAAGTACACGTACATGAAATACTTTACTAACTTTGTTAATTACTCCAATTAATAATAATTATTCCCTATCGACTAATTAATTTATATTTCTTTTTTGAAATAGATATTATGCTTGACTTAGGAAGTGTAATTGTTCGAAAAAAAAATAATAATAATAAACTCTTCAAAAAACAATAATAATTATAATAAGCAATCGTTATCTTTTTTCTTTAATTTTAAAATATTATATTAAAAATACATTTAATTACATTACATAGATAATACCCGTCATCTATCTATCATTTTCTTAAATCTCACGTGTCATGACTTGCATGCAATTATATGTATTTATTTATTAATAATGCATGGTTATATATAGAAAGATGTTTACCTTTTCACACACAGAATGATCACTACGAAGAAATTAATTATTTATTTATTCTAAAAATTAGTATCCAGGACCAGGGGATCGAATATAGTTAGTATATAACGAGACAAATCTTTAGTTCTAAAGAGTTGACCTCTCAATTTATTTAAACTAAACTCCAACTACAGCATAACTAACCTGTAACAAATTTTCAACAGTTGCGCAATATTTATTTATTTTATTTATTTTTATATAAGTACACAAATGCATCATGTCATCCATGAACTACTTTGAAAAGGGGATGGAAAAATATAATAAAATCAGTGTGTATTAGTTAATTAAAATGATCAGTAACTATAATTAATAAATGGAGTGGAGAAGAATCTCAAAATGATTGCATCATTGTTCATAAAACAATTTTAAATTTGCATTGTCCAACGGTGTATGTTAAAAAATATAGATAAAATTTGTTAAATATATATTAGTAATTTTTAAATTTATGTGAAACTAGAATAAACTTAATTTTATGGGAGGGGAAGAGGTACATTCGTCAAATATAATACGACGAGTCGTATATGAGAACAACTAATTATGTTGTTTGGTGTTGGAACAAATATTGTCATAATGAAACGACGTTAGGCCGTTTAATGTCAAGTCTCCTCTGTACTTGTACATATACGAGTCTTTAAGAACATGCAGCCTTGTCACTTGGCAGTCAATGTTTCAAATCAAGGTTATAATTATATCTCGTCAATCTACAAACTACAGGTCAGCGTTATATCGGGCGTCTACCAGCAAAGATAAGTTACCGTTAATTTTGGAAAAACGTTTTGCCCCAAAGCTTCTACCTTTTATTTACTAATTTAACCTTAAAACTTTTAAAAAATAACGGTAATTTATATGCAAACAATTCGTCTTAGTCTCATGGTTAATATATATTTAGAATAATAAATTTTATATTTTAAAATTATGTAGTAAATGTTTAAGTGATTTAATTTTATAAATTGATGTCATTAAATTTTAATTATGAATTAACATATATAATATATATATATTTTATATATTAAAAAATATTTAACAGGTGAAAGTAAAAATAGGAGGATTGTAAAATTTTAGTAAGTAGAAGAGTCAATTTGTTTTTTATTTATTAGATGGAAAAGTTTCTTTGTTAGAAAATTAAATGGAGAAATGTTTTTGTACTTTTGTTGTGATTTCACGGATTTCTAGGCCCTCTACAAACGACAGGTTGGCTGTAGAATTTATTTTGTCGTTCAGTGTATAAGGCAAGTTGTAAACAACACTCCTCGTTCAAAATCATCTCCAAAACATTATCCTTTTATCTCCCAGTATTAACCAATAAGTGCAAATAAACACTTCTTTCCTTCTACATTTGCTCTTTTTATTTAAAAAAAAAAAAAAAAAAAAAAAAAAAAAAAAAGAAAGAGCAACATTTGCTCTTTCTATAAAAATTAAAAAAATAATTAAAAATAATTAATTTTTTAAAAATACATGTTAAAATGTTTAGATTGTCCTTCTTAAAATTAAATATGAAAATAAATGATACTCGATAAATATAGGTAAAATTAAAAAATAAAATAATATAGTTCAAAAAATAAGCACTTAGAGTGAATAAAAGCGAAATGTCTATTTGTTTGTTGTTAAAGTGGAAGAGAGAGGGAGTAAAATGAAAAAATAAAATTTAAAACAAAGAGAAAACAGGGGAAATTACGTCACTGTATTCCTGTGCGGAGGTTACAAGGCAGGCAGGAAGGCAGTGCCTCCAGAAACCGAAACCGTAAATTGGTTCGCTCAAAGACAAAATTTGCAACAAACTTTAGTAACATAAACATCGTTTGTCAGGAAAAAGGAAAACACAGTATTTATATCGTCATATAAGGAATTGGATAATCCATAATTAGCATCATCTTCCTTAATTAATATCTACAGTTGTTGTACAAAAGCTGAAGGGGATATAAAAACACAGTTGCCATGGGATTTCTGGCTTTTAGGCTGAGAAGACGAGTGAAAGTTGAGGCTCCCCATAGGATTCTCAAGGAGAAGCGAACGAGACTTTACATTATCAAACGATGTGTGCTGATGCTGGTTTGCTGGAGAGATCATGGAGATAAGTGACAGGATCTTCGAGACTTTATATTATATCTGTTAAGTGCTTTACCATATGACTTTTGATGCATTTCTCTCATTGTTTACCTGATATTCTGCAAGCAATTGAACCATGTCCACCATAAATCAATAGATTGCAATGCGTGTTTGCGCTCCATCAGCTCCAATCCTGTCATAAATCTACAGATCTGAATCTACCCGCGTTAAGCATGTCATTCATGTACATAGCAAAGCTACCTGTTTATCAAGTCTGTAAATGAACAAGAAGCTCAAAACCCCAAATAGAGAAACGGTAATAACCTTGAGAATCCAATCTATAAAAACTATCCTTAAACTAGCATATAGCATTATCATCTGATACTGTCTCAAATCGAATAATCCCAATTTCCTACTGTCTATACAATTGAAATGCATTAAGCAGCAGAATTACATCTAATAATAGTAACATTAGTAATATAATTATGACTCCAGAATGCATGGAGTCATTTACCAAACAATACAGAGTGTTGATCAAGAACAAGAGCTCCCTGCTGATGACACAAGAAACCTTTTGTTTATCAGTATAAAATCCAGGCAATGCTCGTTGTATACATTATGAACAATGGGAACCAGCAGAAGGCCTAACACTTTATACTTCATACTACATACTTCAAAGTAGTACTGGTGTGTACTGTACAACTAAAGGTGTGAGGACGGAGGAGTTAATTCCTTCAAAGCAACAACAGCACATTGTAACCTGCATGATAATTAATGACCAGAAATTCACGGCACACAAACAACTTCCATTCTTCCAAGAGAAAAATGGAAGCACCGGAACTAAACAGTCACCTTGTAGCTTAGCAACGACTCAGTTAATTGATAGAAATGATGGCACATGAATGGAAACAAAGCTAACTAAACGATGGCACCTTGTCATGAAGCAGGTGAAAATTATTTGGACTGCCACAATTAATAGAAGACTAAACTTAAATTCCAACTCTAATTATCACAGATCATCTAAATGCCGCACAAAATCAGTCAAGAACCATAATTTTCAATCTAAACCTGTGAAGGGGCAAATATGATTCCGCATTTGTACGCTTTCATCTACATGAATCTAGATTATATACATTCCATACATAGCATATGCTCCTGAAAATATGAAAAAGTCACTGACTATAAGGCACATAAGTTATTTAGCATAGCACATTTCAAATAGCTTAATACAGGAAATTAAATGGGAAAAGAGGTTTCTGATCATTTTCTGCAAACGAATTGAGAAATCCCTGGTAACAGGAGTAGCTTGAGAATATGACTATGGTGCTAGTGCAAATAAAACAATCGCAATCTATAACTAAAGTCCCCTCATAAAACCTCAGTCCCACAGAATTCCACTCCAAGTTCTTTGCAACAGAGAGGAACCAAATGCAACCAAACATAAATTCTTGAGAAATAACACGAATCACAATAGATCTGAGAGAAATATTTACATTACAAGCCTCAAATTTCTACAAAAGCGGTTGAATAATTGTTTAGTTCAAAACAACAAAATACAATCCAAGAAACATTCTTGCGATAACTCGACTTGCATATATAAAAGCACCACCAAAAAAAGAAAAAAACACGAACCCTATTTGATAGATAATCATTAATTATCATCATTAGAAGGCGGACTAATGGGCAGCCGTGGTGCCGGCCTGGGCGGCGGCGAGATAGTCTTCAGGATTGTCGCGGATAGTGGGCTTGCAGAGCATAAGAGGTCGATCCTTGGCCCCTTCATCGTCTTCGTCTTCGAGGTCGGCGGTGTTGAGGTTGATGCAGGAGCACCGTTCAAGGGAGGCGAAGAATGCGGAGGCCACGTTGCTTCCCACCCAATTGGCCACTCGATCAAGCTTATCGCATGAGATGAAGCCGCTGCTGCTGTTGTTGTTCTTATTCTCCATCTCTTATCTATCTGATTTGATTGAAGGATGGTATTTGGTTTAGGTTTGATAGTGTTATAGTAGATCTGGGAGACGATGAAACAGACAGGAAAGAAAGGGATGGTATTGATGTTGTATAAGGAGAGGGGAAAAGGGACAGAGATGGAACTATTCAATGGAATCTTTAGGTTTTGGGTTTGTTTTTCTTTTGTAAAGGACCGTTGTTATTTGTCCGTTTAATATGGACTGGCGGAGGGTTAAATGGTTATAAAATTTGACTCAGCGCTGAGTTTTAACGATTTCTCACCTAGTCACCGACTACCAGCTGGTCAGCCTATGCAGTACAAGTTTAAATGAACCGATATTTACGAGAGCGAGCTAACAAGATGGTGGAAGCCACGGCGGTCCCCTCCTCGTTTTGTCGTTGAAGCTGGTATGACTTATGGTGACACGTTAATGTGGAATTTGTCTTTATTTCCAAAATTAACTTTTTGTACTCATCTATGTATCATATATACTCCATCCTTCTTATCATTTTTATCCTAATTTGTTTTTCACATATACTAAAAAAAAATTTAATGTGATTAACATAAAAATTTTTACTTTGTTTTTTTAAATATATTATTATTTTAATTATTAGATTATCGTATTATTTTATTACCCTAAATTTATTCTATTTTAATTTTTGGAATATAAAGATCAAGGAATAAAAGTTAAGCTAATATTAGTGACCATGATAATATTTTTATTAACACAAATGCATAAATAGGGATAATATAATAAACTTAAAAAATTATCTTATTCTAAACTAGATAATAGGATTATAATTTATGACGAATAAAAAAATAAGTTAAGATTTGTCATAAGTTTCCCATGAAACAGAAGCCATAAGAAACACCGTACTCGTTGAGAAACTTTCAGGCTCCAAATCAGAGACCATAACTGACTCCTTTGTACCTCCCCTCCGCCTCGAACCATGCTATAAGCAGAGGAAACAGAGAACTACCAATAGGCGTACCCGATCAAGCAATGGTGTCTTGTATACTGGGATCTACCTCCAAAAAAATAGACTCCAAAATACCACAAATCGTAGTTGGTAAATAAGGCTGAATTAGCTGCCAGTTCCACGTATCCCCATTTCAATAACTAGCCACCGGCGTCTGCTCATAAGAGTCAGGTAAAGGGACCTGAACTAAATCTGTTAACGGAACCGGCATTGCCCAAATATCCGACCAGAAATCAGTATAGAAACCACTTCCTACCACCATCATAATGCCTTGCTTCAAAAGGACAAAAGTTGAGAGAAAAAAAAGGCAATTTACAGGAGATCGTGACTGTCATTTCGCTTTGGAAGTTTGGCATCGGGCTATGACTCCTGTTTCTTTTGCCCATTTTGTGCGAGTCCCGATTCAGGATTGGTTGTTTGCGTGTAAAGACTGGATTTTCACTCTGTTCGAGATAGTCCTTCATTGCAGGTTTTTACCTTAGTTCTTTGGAATATTTGGAAGTGGCGTGATGATAGAATTTTCAGTGGGAATGTGGATGAGCTGTCCGTTCGTGTGCAGGTCTTAAAACCCAGATGCTGTCCAATGATTTAGCTTCGACAAGTGTTAGGAGTTCAGGTTCAGTAGTGGCAGAATGTGTTGCTCGTGTTGCCCGGCAGCATCCTCCTTCCGAGTGGTTTAGCAGTTGGCGGTGGCGTTATTCGCAACACTTCTGGTTACTGGGTTACTGGTTTTTTGGTAAGGCTAGGAACTTGCTCTTCTTTAGCTGCTGAGCTCCAAGCATTGTTAGAAGGCCTTCGCTGTGCTTGGGATGCAGAATGTCGTAAGGTTGTTGTGGAGATGGACTCTTTGATGAGCATTCAAATGATAAAGGCTCCTGCCAATGATAATTTGAGATTTGCTGGTATTTTGCAGCAGTGCAGAGCTCTGCTCTCGAAGCCTTGTACTATAGTGTTTAAGTATATCTACCGTGATGGAAATAGGGTTGCTGACGCCTTGCTAATTTGGCAGTGCATTCACATGTTAAACGATGTATTTTGCAGCAACCTCATCCATCTGTTTTGAGTTTGTTAAATGAGGACATATGGGGTGTGGCTTTGCCACGTCTGGTTCCTCGATAACTTTTCACTTGCTTTTGTTTCTTTGGGTACGCCCCTCTTTAGTATCCAAAAAAAAAAAAAAAAAAAAAAAAAAAAAAAGTTAAGATAAAAATTATGGAATGAAATGAGAATAAGTAAAAAAGCTCAATTTAGCTTTTTTTTTTTTTTTTTCTTTAAGTAAGATTTCCCTCTTGGCTTTCTAACTATTTATTAAAGATACCAAATGGAATGGCTTTCTAATTTCAATTCTCTTTTTCCATAAATTTATTTCCTTAATTATGTTATTCTCTTTCTTTTTTTTCTTGAAAAATAAATACTGTATTTAATAAATTTAATAAATTAATTTGGTAATATATTATTTTCACATTAATAATGTAAGTATTTTTATATCGTTTCTGTATATAATTGTAATGTTAAGATGTAAGAGATTTTTTCTTTAAATTATTAATAAATTTAAATATTTTATTAAATATTTATTTATTAATAGATTATATTATTGCAGAAAAATTAAATTGCAAATTTCGTTTACAGCCTTAAGATTATTTCTTATTAAGCAATGTACACTATAAATATGCAGTGGTTTTCGCGTTTGAAGCATTTTGATTTCACAATTGGGCACATAATTGTGAATCTTTGCTCAAATTCTAAAAATTTTGTGAACGCATATCGCCCCAGCGCATCTGGTGTAGTGGTATCATAGTACCCTCCCACGGTACTGACCGGGGTTCGATTCCCCGGATGCGCATGAACTATTCTTTTCGTCAACTGTTTTTTTCTGAAGTGCTTATTGAATCATATTGTGATTCGCTGTTCATATTATTAACTGTGAAGGTAATGTTAATTGAAAGTCCTAAATCTAAATGGCATCTCAGAGCAGAATATAATACAATTTGAGGGGATGTGACCATTGCCTAAAACTGATTGGATTCACATTTGCCATTCAAGGGAATAGAAGTTTGAGATTGTACCTCAAAATATTGTACAAATGAATCGCCGAATCATAAAAGCATAGTTGTCATCAGTTCAAAGAATGCCGGGGGTAGTTACTGCTGAGATCCCACCAATTATAGTTATTATATCTGCAGACACAATTCTGCTTCTGCAATTATGTTGACATCCCTCTTCCTAAAATTTTTTTATGTTAGTTTCTCTCAAAATGAGGCAGAGCGGGCTATCCTTGGTTTGGCTATCTTCTTGTCCTCTTCAAGAGAGATTATTAGAAGATTGGAAGGATTCTCTATCATCATTTTAGCAACCAAATAGCCAGAAATGCTCCAGGTTTGATATTTCCTGGCTTGCTTCCCAACATACCGGCCAGTCTTATCATCATAATACTCAGGCCACCCATCTTTGGATAGACGTTGCTCCAACAGTTCTACTGCTCGTTTTGCTATTTGTGGTCTTCCAACCTTGATACTTGCTGCTGCGAGTAGCCATACCAAAACTGCGTAGAGCACAATTCACTAAAATGTCAAGCGTATCAATACAATCATCAAAGAACAAAACATTATCAAAAGCACATACGATATACCATTTCAAAGCAACCACCAATAGGTGGAGGAGCCTAACAATTACCAGTATCACAGCAAGTCCTGTTATAGTTAAACAGTCGGACAATTTTAGATGGGCGTCTAGTTTAAGGCCAGTTTGATTCAGGTACGTAGGGCAAAGTAGGATTCTAATATCCAGCAGTTGACAGTGAATCTGAATCTCAGGAAATGTGAAGTTCTAAACTAGATAAAAATACAAAACAAATGGTATGAAAAGGCACAGGCAATACTTTGTGATATTCATTAGCAGAGCAAGCTCCTGATGCAAAAACTTAAATGCCATTCGAGTCTAGGCTTTATTTGCGAGTGACACTCACCTGGCCAAGACCCGCCATTATGGTAACTCCATCTCGTGTTCTTAGGATCACACCCAGTGACTATCCTCCATTCATGTCCTTCTAATGCTGGATATGTGATCTTCAAAGGCATCTCTCCAATCAAGTCCTCCCACCGCTCCTCAATCAGATCCATGATAGCTGATGCTTGTGCTGATGTTGCTAAGGAACTCAAAATCGCAATGCAGTTCCCAACCAAGAACCACCGAAAATCCATGCGAGCTGGACTGACATTGCCAATCAGATAACCGCCTCGCAAAGGCATGAAATCAAACACCCAGTCTGGGATGGACTCTGGGATGACATTAAATTTATTGACTGCAGTGCGGGAGTACTCCTCAGTTTTGTAGCGGTAAATGTTATTTAGTTGTGTGAAATCCAGCCAGTAGTATTTCTGGATGTGATAGCTAAGAGCTGTGATCCGTTTATCGATTCGCTCAAGTAATTCCTTGCCATCACGCTCTGGCTTTAGCATCTGCTGTGCACACCTCAGTGCAAAATAGAAAAGTGCTTGGATTTCAATTGGATAGCCATATATTCCCTGTTTCAAAATCAAATCTAAGTTGAAAGTCTCAAATTACAGTTCTATCTTAGGAGATTATGTAGTTTCCTGAACTAACTGGGAACCAAGGAGGGCCACTCCTAAAACAAATTCAATAGAGGCTTATACTCTTGATTAGAAACTATTTGTAATTCAGCATATCGTTATAAAAAATCAAACCAAGAGAGAATATAAAAGGCAAGGAGATATAATTTTATTTCAAGATCCACTCATTTTGTGCACATAGTTTCTGAATATGAAGACAAAGTACAGCAAGAGAGAAGTGGAACTCTTAAAGTCATCATTCGTCCTAAGAGGAAGGACCAGGTTTTGCCTGGATACGGCAGCAGAATAGAGCGATCGAGCCCTAAACGGCATTAGCTTAAAAAAGTGAAGGATTTCATGAAAATGGCTACAGGCTGAAGTGGGGTTGATCATAATTCATAACCACTTCAATATGAAATGTATATACAAAATTAACTCCTATCAAGAATTCAAGATCAAAGAATCTAAAAAAGAGAACACTCACCATCCTCCGGTCAATCATGCTACAGCCATCAGCACATAGAAGTGTTGGGAAAGTGTCAAAGCCGTCTGAGAGGCAAAGATTGAGTATCAATTTCATTCCTCTCTGTACCTCAGGGAGCTCCGCCAGTGCATAATCACGAGTGCTCTTGGTATAGGACCTAAGCAGTATAATCCACCAGAACCCTGAATCAACAGGCGCCACTCTCCCTATTGCACTGCCACCAAAGTCAGCAACCAGGATTTCCTTCTGGCGATGTGAGTCATAAAGAACCTTAAAGCTTGCAGGCATTACACCTTCTCCAAGAGTAAAGTTATCTATCCTCTTTTCCCAACCTTGAAGATGAAGAGTCTTTAGGAGAAAGTTTTTTACGATCTCAGGTTCAGAAGGATGCTTCATTAGGTATGCTAAGCCGCTGGGAACAAAATCTCTTACAAAAACCTGCGGATGTAGTAAACAGGTAAAAAGTACATAGAAATCCAAGAAAATGGAAGGAGGAACATGGACAAGTCTAGAATTGATCTGTTATCTGTTAATAACCTATTTTCAAGTGCAGAGAAGTCTAACTCCTAGGAAACACGAAAGTAACCTAATGGAGCAACATTGAATTCTTCCATTGGGACTAAAATAGAAATATTACTTCATCTCATCTGCAAATCCAGTCACCTGACCTGAATGCCGAATTGGGTGTTGCCATAGTTAAAAAAAAAATGTCCAAGTCAGTATGCAGATATATATATATACATATGTATATATGATCAAGGAAGAGGTCTAAATATTAAACAGAGCTTAAATTCTGCCTTTTCCGTGCCATCCAAAAACAAAAGGGGCACAAATAACAGAGATTTACGTAAAATAAGGACTATTAGAAAACCCAAAGTCGCGATATTAAAACTAGCTAATTAGAGAATAAAAGATAATATAAAGATGAGCACGTTGAGCTCAAGAGACGTCAAACTCAGAGCTATGTATTATAGAGTTACACAGCATAAACAAAATTAAAAGAAAAAACATAAGTGACACATGAAGAAATCGGGTGATAAAATATTATTCTTCAGGAGCACCAGGATGATGGAAGTAAACATAAGTAAACCTAATCTACGAGGCCTGAAAGGTCAAATTAATAATCTCGACTAAACTTCAATATCTTCTCAAAAAATAAACTTCTTCAGAGATATATATACAATTAATTGAAGAATTCAAGCATAGATTTTATTTGATGAAATCGTAAGAAAAAAAAAAAACCTGATTGTAATTCAAAGCCTCAACACTGGGATCTATAGCAGCGAGAGTCCCTACAGGCTTTTCTTTGAAGTAGACGTAAGACTTCTTGAGCCTCTCCCACGCCTCCTCCACCATCGCGCCACTTTCCGCATTCACTTGATACCCACTGCTGTTCGATCTGACCCCAGGAGATACATTCAGATCGAAAACCTCCAGGTTATTGCCGACGCTTGGACACGATTTCAACGCAGTGAACTTAAACACTGTTTCCTTCGAGAGATGCATGGTATCGGACACAATCTCGTTGCCCTGCAGTCTTACAGTCTTTTTAGCCTTTTCCGGCCGCGAACCTCCGGTCATCTCAGGTGAAGAAGCAACGAAACATTGCTCAGACTTCGACGCTTCTCCTTTGCTCAGAGTCTGAAGACCTTTCTCAACAGATTTCCGCCGCTGTTCTTCCAAGGAACCTGAAGATTTCTCATCAGTTAACTTCAATGCTATTTTCTTAGCGAAATCTTGAGAAATATCACCTAATTTTGGAGAATCTTGGTCAGAAGAAAGCAACTTCTCGGCCGTTTTGAAACTCTCTGCGTATGAAGAAATCATAGTTTCAGCGAATGATTTGGAACCTTCAGAAATTCCAAGAGATTTCTCTGGCGCTTGAGATTTGATCGGAGACGTGGAAATGGCGCTTTGCTTAAGACCGAGCAAACGATCTGTCGCTGAGACCTCTTCATTGGCAGAGACGACGTACTTGACCGGTGACTCTTTTGCCTCCTCTTCCTTCGCCGAAGAGAGTTGTGTCTTCTCCTTCGCAACTTGTTCGTCAATAAGGCCTCCACCGGAAGAATAACCGACAACTGCTGGAAGTGAAGGTGGAGAAACCTCCGGTTGCTTTTTATCGTCCAGCTCCAAGCAATCTCGCACCGTCAAGTTCATTCTAGAGAGAATGGATGTAAATAGACAAATTAGAGAGGAGCACATTCTATACTCGCAATTTAGAGAAGGAAACTAAGGTAATAGATATACGTACCTTCACAGTTCTTCGGTTCTTACTGAGGAGAAAGAAAGCGAAACGGCTTAGTAAGAGAATGCAGAGAGAGAAGTCACGCCACTCAGATAGAAAGAGAGAGAGTTAGAGAGCGAGAGAGAGCATGTATATATAGGCGTTGAAGAGCGTGCGAGAGGCGTATTTCAGGTGAGCAGGAAGCCTGGTGTGTGTGCTCACTGTGTTTCTGTTTTGGCGGTTAGAGGGGGAATTCAAGAAGTTAGGGCGTCTTTGTTAATGAGTTAGGTCGTATTATTTGTTTTATTTACAATGATGCCATTACGCAATTGTGAAATGAAATATAGTGGCTTGCTCGAGTCATTGAATGAAGGACTGGTTGGATGTTTAGATATTATAGGAAGGGCATAGTGGGGATAGAGGGGTTTATCTTTCGAGGCGGGAAGATGGTGCTGGTTTGGTCCAGCTGGCTTTTAACGTGAAACTAACTCAGTTGCATTTAAAATAATAAAACTCTATTTGAATTTTCTCTACGGTTCCAATGTATGTACCGGAATAGGAAAACCATTACTTTCATAACACGTGTTCTCTTTAAAAGTTTAAAGCAACAATGTTAGCAAGATTCCTTGTGGACAAGATAGAGCACCAGCTCAATCAAATGTTCTGAATAAAATTAACCGCAATGCATATATACCATCTTTGAATGTTAACAAGTAACATATGTTCCCTGTTTTATTAGTCCCAGAGGTTTTCCTTTGAGCGACAATGCATTTTAGTTCTTGAAAATTAAAAAGTTGAGCTTAGAAAGTTAATTGTTGTTTTCTGATTAGAAGCTTATTTCATATAATAAGGGTATTGAGTAATAAAGTGCTTTGAAATAAAATACATTATTGATTGAAATAATAAACGGCTTCAATTCCTGTGAAAGTAAGAGCATAAATTCAACTTCAATTCCTACGAAAGTGAGAACATAAATTCAATCTTCAAAATGCGCATTTTATTGGAAAGGTATAAAATTTTTACGGTTTTCAGCCGAGAAGTTTACTCTTACTAGTTATAAAGAAAAAAAAAAAGCTTTCAAATAGCTAAAATATATATCTACTTTCATGAAAATCAAACTTAATTTAATTTAGAAAAGTGGGAATTGGATTAGAATAATGTTAGACAGATTATTTTATAATTTCCTCTTTTTTCATCACCTAGCAGATAAACACCTTAGAAAATCCATCCAAAAATCTCCACTAATTTTAGAATAATCTCCAATGTATATGAAAATGTTGAAACTACCAGTAACTGCAGTCTGCAGCAATTAAGCTCGATCACTGCTTCTATATGGGCTAAAGAACGCTAACATGGCCGATTCGATTCAGGAAAAATCATTCAAAAGTCTAACAGGTCTTTGGCAAATGAAAACAGCTGGGTAGTCTGTTAAAGATCAAGGATCAATGACAAACGACCACAAAGTCAAAGTCAGTCCATCTTAGCATCATTTTGAAATTACATAACAGAGCAACAACAAAGAATACACGGCAAAACTAAGAAAGCCACCATTCAGCAATTTGAAGTTTCTGGTTAAGAAGACATGACTATTTACATGATACATACAAAATTGTACAGAAAATCCTTATTTTTCCCAATTGGAAGGAGCACAAAGATTATACAATTCTTTTTTTTTCCATTTATGCACAAACAAATCACTTTGTCGGAACAAATCAATTACTTCAGTCACTAACATTAAAGCCAAACAAATGGATATGCTTGGAAAATAAAACTACAGAGATTAGGATGGGAAAGTAAACCAACATGGGTACAATGTCCAAACCCATAATATTCAATAACAGTTTCCCTAGCAACTTGGTTCCACCAAGTAGTTTTCCAAAATAACAAACGCCAGCAAATGAGAAAAAGAAAGCCGGAGTGGAACTCTACTTCCAATGCCATTCAGGTTCTATTTGTCAAACTCCCATATGACGCCTCCATCCTCTAAATACCAAACAAACATATTGACCATAAGGCATAAGTTTTGTTGAAATTGCAAATAAATAATAAGTTAGAGGAAAGATCACCAAATATCCAAAATATTTTGGTAAGATAAAACAAATAACTCTTAGAATGCTTCCTCAAAGTTAACAATATTTTCAAGTGTATTCTTTTTAACTGGAACAAGTCATATGAGAAGTGGATAACAGAACATTAGAAGGAAGGGGAATTATTAGGCAGCATAGTTGCATATTTCCCCAGAAGGGAAGTCATATAAGTAGGAGGAAGTATATTCCCGTCCTATCCAACTTCTCCAAAAAGAAAGTTACTTCCAACTTAAGATATCAAGATCCCAAAAACAAACATTGGTCACCAACCATCATTCCTATGACAGTCATTTCTGTATCATTCGTTCTAACAGTTCACATGAACTAGACAGAAGCTCCATTAAGTAACACGTAAGATCATTCTTAACTCTATTTCATTTCCTATTTCCATTTTCTCTGTGTCCAGGCAAGAAACATAAAATAATACCTTTAACTTTCTTGTTTATCCAGATCTCAAGCAGCATGCCAGCACCAATTCCACCGGCAATACATCCCCCATAGAATGCAATTGCAGAGGGTAGAGATCGTCGAGGAAGAAAATAATAGTCTGGAATTTGTCTAACCTTTTTTGGGAGCCGCTTCTTTATCACTGGCTTAGCACTGGCACTAGGGTCCTTCTGCAATTCACCACCTATGGCCTTCCAGTCAACACCCTTGAATGGATCTTTTGGCTCTTCAGTTCCCATGCCCAACACTGTCAACTTGACAGCTCGGTTCTGTAAATCCAAAGTTGCAAACTCTATTCAATGTAATCTAAGAAACTAGCCTGAAAACCCAACAGAAAAAAAATACAGATCACGGTGTTAACAGGAGAAACCAAACACAAGGACATGTATGAAACACTGCACACACAAAACAACAGTTTAATTTTACCAATTTCAAGTTCTCTCTTTTTTTTTTTCACAAAAAAGGGGGGAAAAAAACTCAATTTATAAATTGCCATTTTTATCAAGGATGGCACAAAATTTTTTCAGATTCCAAATCTGAATGTGAGTACTTTGTTTAATGGCAATCGAATGTGATGATATATAGCCAAAAAGAATTTCAGAAACTTGGCAGCAGATAATTACAATAGAAATATAGTAACTAGTATTT